>NW_024412400.1:66549579-66666957 GCF_014898765.1 Herpailurus yagouaroundi | reverse complement strand
AAGAAAGAAAGAAAGAAAGAAAGAAAGAAAGAAAGAAAGAAAGAAAGAAGAAAGAAAGAAAAAAAAGAGAAAGAAAAGAAAAAAATAAAGGAAAAGAAATGAAATGAAGAGATTCAGAAAATAAACATCTAGGTACCACTGGTTGCTATGAAATATTTTCACAGTGACGTATATATCAAAAATGACAGGCCCACCCAACTCCTCACCAGTATATTTCACTGTGGATTCTGCAAATTCACATGACATTTTCCAAACTTAGCTTTAAGTTTGCTACTAGATTTAGATCACGAATTCATCTGGCTTCCATTATTTCAGTTAAAAAAGTTTCAAAGGATATTAGTTGAAAAATAATATTGAGTTGTACATGTATATGTCCAAGACTGTCAGTGTTGTTTTGGGATTGATAATGCCTGACATCATAGATTTGAGTGAAGATGGCTTGTCAACTGGAATAGTAAAAAGTCTGTGCAAAGTAATTTTTCAGTACAGAAAACTGTCAAGATTGAAAGTACCTTGACCGCTATTGATTATATGGTAGTAGGAGTAGAGTTGCTTGAGCAAATGGTAACTGGCTAACATGTTGAAGACACAGAGAGGACAAAACATTAAGTTCAAGTGAAACAGAACAGTATACATACATTTCGCTCCCCCTTGGTGAAAGACTATTGGAAAAATGAATACCTACTGACCACCGCTCTTTAACAAATAACTCCAAGGTAACATGCACTTTATAGGGACATTCTAATATAGAAACGACAATGATTTTCATTCTCATTAAATTATTAACAGTAATCTCATTGAGTCCTCCTGTGTCATGAAGAAATTAAGTAGGCAAAGTGACCAAATAATGCAACAAAACTTCCACCACAACACAAGTTTGTCTCCAAAAATCTATCAGAATTGGCAAAATTTTAGATACTACTTCTATCAGATCTCACCAGTGAATTCTCTGACTCATCATATAAATTGATCTCGCTTATAAATGAAACGATTTCTACAACTGTTACAAGCACTTTTGAAAAGTGTCTCTATTATTTACCTCACTGAGCAACAAATAATTCCCAACAACTATGGGAAGCAAATAAATCATTCTCGTTGGACAAATCCATACATACTAAAAGCCTACAGTTTGACCAATTCTGACCATTCTTTTAGACAATAAAATCACTATGTCATTTTAGAGAGTGGATAAAGAATTGCTCTTCTACAGTTGAGAACATAATTATTTTGGGGACAATGTCAGACATCAGGACGCACTGCCATGTGCCAGGCTCACAAAACATCTTCTTCATAGCTTATACCTCCCAAACCAAGTTTTGCATTGGCTAACCATTACTCTGTGTACTCGCAAGTAACTGAAGCTTCTGCATCTGCTACTGCAGGTAAAAAATAAAAAGCAGGCAATAACACAATATGTGTGTGATTTAAGGAACAGTTCTGCCACAGCCTCTAATTGCTCTCAGGATCTGAATTGGCAAAACCATAAGACATTCAACAAAAGGCTCTATGCAGGTAGGCCTATAAAACCTAATTATTTCTCACAAAGCAGACCATTCCATTTAAAATAAAAGAAAGCCATGAGCAATAAAGACCATGCCAATAACAATTAGTCTTCTGCACACATGATTAGACTCAGAAAGATAAGGAAGCCTCTAAATTTAATGACGAATCCCATATTTCTGGCGGGGTTCAATATTCTGTGCTAATTATGCTGAAAGACCTTGAGCTACTTAAAAGTACGTAGACTGCAAAGTACTATGCCATCTCCATGGATTCACTGTTAACACTTAACATTTAACTCTGATATTAAAATATACTTGGGTATATAATTTCAGGAATGATTCTTTTTTTGGTTTCTTAAAACTATTTTTAGGAATGGTGTTAAGCTTTTGCCAACTGTAATATTTACTGATATGTATGTAACTCAGCATTTTATAGGACTTAAAAAAAACCCCACTTTAGTAAGGCAGAGAATCCTATTTTTAAGAGGAATAAAAATGAATTTAAAAAATCCAACCATTAAATAAAGTCAGTGTAAAAAGGGAATTCAGAGCATGGAATCCTATCTGTTGTTTACCAAATAGTTCTTTAAAAACTTATTTAAAATGAATGATGCAAAGAAGACAGAATGGATGCATCTGAATCCAGGAAACAGATGCTAATGTAGAATTTCTTTATTAAATAGAATTGCTCTGCCTCTTCTAAGTAGAAAAGATTTGTTCTTTCACATGGCTTTGTACTAATTTGGTTCTGTAAAGGGTACTTTCCTACTAGCATGCAAATGTAACTTCAGTTAATATAAACGAAAGTTATCTACACACCACAGCTGTGCAAAATACCAAAGTTGAAGTTTTTGGTAGTTTTTAATGTATAAATTATTATTTAAAAAACTGAAGTAATATAACGCCAAGAGAATTCTAGATTTACAAACTATGCAGAGGAAACACTATCTTTGTCATCAGAATGGGATGTCAGGAAAGATCTCGTTTTCTGTTGATACTGTATGTAATTTGTAAATGTTTATAATCTTTGCGAAATAAAAGGGAATCTTACTGGCATTGAAGTAATATTGCTTAAAAGAAAACCATTTTAATTTTGTTTCTGAAACTGTTTTAAAGCCACAGGGAAGCGGAGGAGTCTTTTCCCCCTAACTGCACAATAGTTAGTGTCTCCATAGAAACTGATGGCATTGCTGTAAAGTGTCATCAACAAACTTGGGCTTCTAAAATATACACGAGTATGTTTCCAAAGACATTGAACAACACATGTATCTGTTCTTCCCCCAAATAGAAGGCAATTATTAAATATTTTCCAATAACAACAAACAGCTCAAGACTCACATGATAGCCTCTTGATGAAATTAAGTTCTTTTTTGGTCACCATCTTATTGAAAGATATATAGATAAAAGGGAAATTCCTTGGACATTGTGACATTTGTGACATTTGCAGAATCTTTTCCCTTTCAAGCTATTAATGAATTATAATGATATGGGTTTATTTTGCCTTCAAAACTAATAATTAGCAAGAGGGCAGGGGCCACGGCTAATCAGTTCATGACTGTTTGCCTAATCCAGAACTTAATGAGACATATAAATTCTTGTTCTGAAGTAACTCTTCCTCAGCTCTATCCCTTCATTGTCATGCCCACTTTTACCCCTACTCCATCTCATGACATTGGAAAACACTTCTCAAATGCTGACTTTTTATATGCAAATATTTTCATACCATGAAACAGAGGCAATATGATGTAACCCCCAATTTCGTCTCATCTCTTGATAACTAGCTATGTTACCTTAAGCAGGTGATTTATCTCCTCTGGTTTTAGTTACTCAAGTGTAATAAGCTTCTATCACTAAGATTTATTCTACTTCTATTATTTGAAAAGGATGAAGACTATGGCTCAGGGTAGAGTCTGAATCACTGTTCTAAATTTTTTAGTTTTTTAAATGTTTTTTTAAATTTATTTTTGAGAGAGAGAGAGAAAGAGAATATGACTGGGGGAAGGGCAGAGAGAGGGGGAGACATCTGAAGAAGGTTCCAGGCTCTGAGCTGTCAGCACAGAACCTGACACAGGGCTCCAACTCGTGAACCATGAGATCATGACCAGAGCCAAAAGTTGGACGCTTAACTGACTGAGCCACCCAGGCATCCCTGAATCACTGTGTTCTAATTTGAACTTCAGAATTCTATATTCTAAAGTTGAAAATCATATTAACAATTGTGTATTAGTTTCCTGTTAACAAGCTACCACAAATTTCAGTGGCTTAAAATGCTAGAAATTCCTTATCTGACAGTTTTGGAGATTAAAAGTCCGAAATCAGTTTCACTGGCCTAAATTAAGGTGGCAGCAAGGGCAGCATTCTTTCTGGAGGCTCTGGGGGAATCACTCCCTTGACCTTTAAAGCTTCTGGAGGCTACCTTCTTTCCTGTCTCATGGCTATACCACACTGCCTTCTGCTTCCTTCCTCACTCCTCTGACTGGATCTCTCCTGATTCCCTCTCATATGGACCTTTGGGATTACACTGATTCCACACAGATAAGCCAGTATAACCTCCCCACCTCAAGATACTTAACTTATTCATATCTGCAAGGTGCCTTTTGCCATATGAACATATTCACAAATTCCCTGATTAGACATGGAACCATCATTCTGGCTATATGCTTCAGAAAAACTATAGATAAACTTTAATGGGGTTTTCTGGCACCTGTGTGAGGTCTGGATTTTAAGATTTCTATAAGCTACTCCCAAACACACACATTGGCACTCTCCTCTGGCTTCTCAATAATTGGTTTGTCTTGCCATATATCAGTCATAGCTTTTATGGAAATCTTTTGCATGCAAAAAATAAATGTGACAGAAATCTTTGGAGACTAGATTACATTCAGGTAATAGTTACACTTCAAAAACACAAATGAAGGTTTCTGCCTAAAGATGATTCATCAAAGAGGAGAAAACAAGCATTTCATTATGTACAGATGTTATGAAAACTTCATGAAAATATAACAGAAGCTCTGAATTCAACAGAAGAAACTCATTATGAAAACATAAAACACTACTGTTCAGCTTTATTCACACAGTCTTAATAATGGTGGAATTTATTTGTTTCTACCTGTAGAGTACAAGGTGCATTACAGTGGTACAGAGGTCTGGGTATATCTTTTCTCACCTCGAGAAAGTCACTAACAAAGGTTCACATCTATAACAAAGCAGTTTTCTGTAAGATTTAATTAAAATGAACTACTCTGGCTCTTTTGATTGCTTTTCAAATTATCTTGTATTTTTCCAAGAAATGGAATGTTATAAAAAGTAAGGAAAAATAGCACTTCTATAGTAGTGATTAACATGAGTGCATTTACAAGAATTTTTGTAGATATACAATTAACAATAATATTTTAGTATATTTCCCAGGAGCCTGTGGATTTTGGCATTTGGGAGTACATTTCATTTTGCTGATTTACTCCATTGCCTATATCTTACCCAGTTATTTCCCAAAAGATGAATAACCGGCTATGTGGAATCTCATCCTTCAGATGGAAAGAATGTAAATTTTCTCAGTTTGGTAGATGAATTTGCTCTTTTTAGCCACAAAGGTCCACTTAATAAATTATTACTACTAAATGGTACCTTTGTGACCAGCAGAGTTCTTTTTCTTTTTCTTTTTCTTTTCTTATCATCCTCTAACCTTCCATTGGTGGCCAATTCTCTACCCACTGATGGGAAAGGAGAGCTTATTGGGGAGCTTTTTGGGGAGAGACACTTTACAACATCTCTACTAGCCAGTTTTCAAAAAAAATTACCTGCTGTTAATCCTACAGCTTCCTACATTATTCTTTTCCTAACATTAGCACATAAAATCTATCATATTACAATTCCTATTTTCATGAATCAAAGCCAAGAAGTCAAAGCCACAGAGGGTACACGGTGACCCAGTACAGGAGACCAGAACTCAGATCTGTGACTTTAAATGTCTTTCCGTTGCTTAGCTTACTGAGACAGGAAGTTTACATTTATACTCACTGCAAGAGAAAAATATCTCAAATAATCCATGAGAAAGCAGAACAATTTTTACTTCTGCCTTGGAAAAATCAGGCCATCTGGCTGCCCTCATGACACATTTGAATAAGAATATCAGGTTGAAAATTTAGGTCAAAGCAAACCAAGAGAAAAGAGCTTGACAAGAGCAGGCTAATGTATTTAATGTCAGCTTGATTTTGGATTTGCCCTAAAATTTATGAATGTACATTTTTAAACTGTATTGGTAATGTTTAGTTTGGTTCACATTTGGTAAATCATCATGAAATTTGGGCTTTGAAATGGAAAAATAGATAAGGTAGCCAGAATACAGTATAAAGTTAAGATAGAAGCAATACCTACCATTTTAAGTATCTCCTTTCTCATAGAAAAGTGCTAATTCATATTTAGGGAAATAAAAACAGAGTACATTACAAAAATTAATAATCAAGCTACTGAAAATATCTATGCATGTACATCTATATGATGCATAAGTTGCCATTAAGTTTTAAATCAGAGTCATACATATATCTGTTTTGAGTTAAGGCATTATGTAGTGTTTTGTTTTGTTTTGTTTTGTTTTTAATGAGGTATCCCATACCTCATGTCATATTTTTGGAAAGGAAATGTATTTTAGTATCCACACCATTATTAGTTTTGATTACAACTATGAATGAAAGTAGAAAGGCTAGAAGGGAGCATAAAAAGCATAAATTAAAACCAATATGTTTCAGGTTGCAGTAGTGAGGTCATATGTGTTTTATGTATGCAATGCTATTAATCCAAATAAAATAAAATTTAGATTAATTTTAATGTTCATTTATTTTTGAGAGAGAGAGAGAGAGAGAGAGAGAGAGAGAGAGAGAGAGAGAAACAGAGTGTGAGCAGGGGAGGGGCAGAAAGAGAGGGAGACACAGAATCCAAGGCAGGCTCCGGGCGCCCAGCTGTCAGCACAGAGCCTGAGTCAGGGCTCGAACCCACGAACCATGAGATCAAGACCTGAGCTGAAGTTGGACGCCGAACTGACTGAGCCATCCAGGTGCCCCTAGATTAATTTCCAATTAAGCTTTTTCAATTAATTATAAGAACATTGTGACAAGTGATATGATAAATCATACTATTATTAAGCTAAGTACACATAGGACAACTGAAATAATTCACAGTTCTAGTCAAAACATATACTTGTCAGCTTCATTGTATAATTAATTCATCTGAAATTGTTATTTAGAACTGGATTAAACAGTCTTTTGCCTTATTTTCTCATTTTTACGCAATAAAACAATGAATAGATGTTCCTAATATTGACTATTGCAAAGATTTAATCATTGTTATGGTGTGACCAAATAGAATAGTAATCTAAGAAATGGCTTTGTCATGATTAAGGGGATGGCAAAGTTCCTCATTGCTAAGAATTCAGTTTCTAACTGCACTATGTCCAACATTTTCCCCCATTTCATCAGTGGCATTATCCTAACTCCAAAGAGGCAACTACTACCAAGAGAGAACAAAGTGAAGGCTTTTTGAAACTGATCATTCATTCATTTAGGAATGCTTGCCATGTGTGTGTGGGCAACAGAGTCAGTATTTCAGATATTTTTTCCTATAATATAGGAAAAAAACTAGCAAAAATCTTTCTCTTTGAGGACATACTTCCTTTGAATATTCTATAGGGCATGGTATAGAACAAGGTATATCTTGAGAATTCAATAAATATAGTACCCAATTGAATCTGAGAAGCAACTATCATTTTAAGGCATTCTGCCATCAGTGGGTGAACCCTCAAACATCAAAAGGGAATATGGTTGTTCTCCCATTAGAAAGTGCATGAATACATTAGATGATCAGAAGCTATTTAATGGAATGATTTGGGAGGTCTCTTATTTCTCATCAGTGGAAGAATAGGTATTTGGAAGAACACCTGAGCCCTGATTTTGTTTTCACTGCCATGTGGGGGAAAATCTTCCATTTGATATTTTAATATTGTAATATGTCTTTTTTCCTGAATTTCCATTTCTTGGAAAAACAATAGCACCATTATCAAGTAGCATTTATTGATTCTCTAATAGTTGCAGAACAGAGTACAAAGCTCCCCAAATCAGCAAACTTCTGCAACAAAGCAATGATTCTCCTAAGAATGTATGGACCTGATAAACTAACACATGAGGAAGCAGAAAGAAATGAAACATATACAAAAATTTTTTTCTCACTTTTTAAGCCTTATCTTTTGCTTTCTTTCTCTTTCTTTCTTTCTTTCTTTCTTTCTTTCTTTCTTTCTTCCTTCCTTCCTTCCTTCCTTCCTTCCTTCCTTCCTTCCTTCCTTCCTTTCTTTTTTAAATGCTTATTCATCCTTGAAAGAGACACAATGTGAGTGGGTAAGGGCAGAGAGAGAAGGAGACACAGAATTGAAAGCAGGCTGCAGGCTTTGTCAGCACAGAGCCCAAAGTGGGGCTCAAACCCATAACTGTGAGGTCATGCCCTGAGCCGAAGTTGGCACCTAACCAACTGAGCCACCTACGTGCCCCTTTAAGCCTTATCTTAATGGTTTTAGGCCACTGGTTACCACTCAATGCACTGGAGCACATATTTACAAAATGGCCCCAGTAACCTGAAAAAATTAATAAGCCACTAAAAAGTGAGTAGTTAATCCTCTAATCACAGAAAACTTCCAACCTATAAGGGAGAATGGGAATAAAAATTGGATTGAAATCTTTCTCCCTCACCCTGTCTCTCTAACAGACAATATAGACATTAGCACACAGCTCTTTTAACCTTATTTAAAATTTTCATAAAGCAAACAACAACAACAAAAGAAGGGCCACTAATTCATTATAATCACCTCTATCATCACTAACCGATATTGAAATACTATGTGTTGGGGGGCTTGGGAGGATCAGTGGGTTAAGTGTCCAACTCTTGATTTCAGTTCAGGTCATGATCTCATGATCATGGAATGGAGCCGGTGTTGAGCTAGGCATGGAACCTGCTTAATAAGATTCTCCCTCTATCCTTCCATGACTCATTCATTTCTTTCTTTCAAAAAAAAAAAAATACTGTGTACAAAATACTTTGCATGCATTTTATATTTAATTCTCACAAAAGATCTTAGGAGGTAAGTACTATTATTATATCTTCACTTTCTTTTTTAACAGATGTAGAAACTGAGGCTTAGAAAAGTAAAATAGGAGTGCCTGGATGGCTCAGTCGGTTTTTCCCGAGATTGAGTAGTGTGTCATGAGTCGTGAGTTGTGAGAGAATTCTCTCTCTCCTCTCTCTCTGAGCATGCCCCCTCCCCCTACTCATGCATGTGTGCTCTCTCTCAAAATAAATAAATATTTTTAAAAAGAAAAGTAAAATAAGTGCCTAAGGACACATAGAACAAAATACTGACTCTCCCTTCCTCCCCAGAAAAGATTTGATCCCTGCTCTGGCCCACTTCACATCTTTGTTTCTATTAACTCTCATAAGATTTTCTATGGATATCTATGAATCATATATCTTCTAATTAAAATAGTACATAGTATCCTATAATTAAAATATGTATCTATATGTTGGCAAATAAAAGCATAAAAATTGAAGAGAAACATTTTAATTTCTCCACAGTCAAAACTAGTATAGTAATAATACTTCTGATTATATATTTTTTTAATTGTATGAAAAGAGTAGCATTGGTAATCACGGTCAGCTACAGACGGTGGCTTACTCAGTGGCTAAAGAAGACTGTCCATTTTCAAGATATGTACTGTTTTCCTTCACAACAAACCTCTTCTTATCTGGCAGAATACTTCTGTGAAACACACTACTCTATGTAGGTGTCCACTTCATAATTTATGCAGAGTCCCTTGTAGATGGGTAAAGACTGTGATGTAATCATGGAAGTCAAGCTACAAAGACAAGCCAAAATGAAAGTTCAAGAGAGAATGTTTAAATCCTTGGTTGTGGTTATTTCTGATGACCTGTTGCTCCTGTACCATGTCACTATCTTATTGTTCAATATTTTGTTAAAATGTATAATCTGTAGATTTCCATTTTTCTGGTAAATTTAGTTGGAACTTAGTTTCTTTACAGGCACCACAAAGAACTGCAAATAAACAGCTACCACATATCAAGTATCTCAACATATACTGGACACTGGGCCAGATCCTTCCCAAACTGTCCCTAATGTTCACAGACATCCTATGATACAGGTATTACTGTCTGCATTTTACAGGGTAGAAAAACTGAATGAAAGACAATAATTTGCCCAAAGTTTTACTGCAAGAAGTCACAAAGACAAGGTTGAATCAAGCTTAATATGCTTCCCAAAATAGTTGGCTAGAGAAAATCTATTAAGTAGACTGCTGGACTAATAACAGGTATCAGATTTAAAAAACAAAACAAAACAAACAACAACAACAACAAAAAAAAAAACTTTTAGAGGTAGCATACTGGTACAATGGCACTGGAAAATAATAGCATCAAAAGATTTGAAAACAAGGCCCAGTTTTGCCATTAAAACTGTATCAATAATCCAGAACAAAAAAATGGGTGGTAATAAAAGTCCAAGTATGAATGTATCCCTGTGGATGGACTCTTTTTGAGGAGGATTTTGTGGGTCAGTCTGGGAACCTAACCACCATTTCCTGCATAAAATGTGTTTTTATTGCCAAGCTATTGACTAACCAGTGAATGTTAGAACACTACTCCTTTGAAATTTGGGGACTGACTGTACTAATAATGTTCAATTTGATAGAATACTTAAGATTACAGAATCATATTTTCAAAGTACTTCTAGGTACAGAAAGTATATATTTGTCTTTTTCTCCTGAAAAAGTAAATTACCTTGAAATGAATTCTTTATTGGCGACTTTATTTATTTATTTAGGCCATAAAATGCATAAAATGTAGCTAATAGTCTCTGGAAACATCTCAAATAGCCAAGCTAAATGTCTCAATACCATTAGTTAAAAAGTGAGGACAAGAAAAGATATATATGCAGAATTTATTAGTAGAATCTGATAAATCTAGAAATTTTCAATGTATCAGCTATCTGTCTACAGTTCAGTGGAAGGCTGCCCATGGAATACACTTCCATTCTCCACCTTTGGAATTTATTTTTTAATCCTCTGAAGCAATTGATTGTGTATATGCTGCGTATGTATTGCATCCTAGTCAATAAAAGACAACACAAAAATGCATATGTAAAAGGAATCTGATCAGGAGCACTGCATAGATATGGTGTGGGCCTTAGGTTAATAAACTTACTTTTCAATTTATAATCAAGGCTTACATCTATCAGGCAAATAATATTTCCAATGGTGCCTATGCAAAAATGTCAGGTTTTCACTGTAGATACCAGAAACTATGCACAAAGGCAATCTTATTTATCCAACCCATCCTCTAACAGAAATTTACCCACTGTTGTTTCTTTTGTAGCACAAAGTAATATAATAACAAAATGTGTCCTTTTGAATTAATTCATACATCAGTTTATTTGAAGCCCTCAATTATGTACCCATCAATGTGTCCCACATAACAAAACACACTGAGACTTTAAATGGGACCTTTTTCTTATGGGTCACAAGCTTTCAGCACCCCACTTGACCCCCAAGTGTCCAAATCATTTCCAGTTTGTTTAACACCTGTAACATTATGCATTTTATCCATTATGTAATGTTTTATTTGGTGGTTCATCTTACCATATCTTGTCCTATCCTGCCCACAATGAATCATTGGCTTAAACACATAGAATAGATATAATTGATAATTGATCTGATTTTATTCGAAGCACAAAGAAAAAAGACCATAAGTTTCATAATTCCAACCAGCAACAACAGGTGTTTATCCCACAAAAGCACTAATAGGGTGGTTCTATCTCACAGCACTGTGGCTGATAATTTAGGATTCAGTTTCCCCTGGGTGCCCCTGGGTGGCTCAGTGGATTAAGCGTCTACTTTGGCTCAGGTCATGATCTTGCAGTCTGTGAGTTTGAGTCCTGCGTCAGGCTCTTGAGACCCATGTCAGGCTCTTGAGACCCATGTTGGGTTCTGTGCTGACAACTCAGGGTCTGGAACCTGCTTTGGATTCTGTGTCTTCCTCTCCCTCTGCCCTTTCCCCACATGTGCTCCTTCTCTCTCTCACAAAAATAAATACACAATTAAAAAAAAAAAAGAATTCAGTTTCCTCTGGACTCTCTCAAACTTTTTAAGAGCTGTTTTCTGGGGTGCCTGGATGACTCAGTCGGTTGAGTGCCGATTTCAGCTCAGGTCATGAACTCACGGTTTGTGGGTTCGAGCCCCGCGTCGGGCTCTGTGCTGACAGCTCAGAGCCTGGAGCCTGCTTCGGATTCTGTGTCTGCCCCTCTCCTGCTTGTGTTCTGTCTCTCTCTTTCTCAAAAATAAAATAAAC
Source organism: Herpailurus yagouaroundi (assembly GCF_014898765.1). NCBI lineage: Eukaryota > Metazoa > Chordata > Mammalia > Carnivora > Felidae > Herpailurus > Herpailurus yagouaroundi. The sequence continues at coordinate 66,655,060 of NW_024412400.1, read as the reverse complement.
ACAAAAACATTAAAAAAAAAAAGAGCTGTTTTCTTCCCATTATTTTCCTATTCTTGCCAGTGTGTTGTTCTTAATGTGTGTTCTTTTATGTTTCTCTACAAATTTCATTCTGTAGCATGGATTAAACTATACCTCCATATTAATAGTTTTCTAATCATTTTTATCTTCTCCAATTTTTCTCCAAATATTTAACTTTCTCTAAAAATATTTGCTCCTAATACTCCTGAGACCCTAAATAAGCTCAAGAAAAATCTTTTTGGGAAAGTTACTTTTTTTTCATTCTTCCTAACCATATTTTCCTTTTTTTGGTTTGTTCATTATTTTCCATGCCATCTTCTCCCCCCAAACATTGTGATTCTGTTATACAGCTAGTATAAGAGGGAAAATTTTTCTTTAATTCATGCTACTAAAATTCAGAGGCGTAAAGGCTAATATGCGTTAAAGTTCTAATAAAACATGAATATAATCAGGCTGTCAATGTGATACTTAGAGAGGGAAATTCTCTTCAATAAATAGATCACTTAATTGATAAACATATCAATGTTTTAAGTAACTATCTACATAGTGTTTGAAGTATTGGTCAAATTTGAGCTTATAGTATAGAATTTCCACCAAATGCTATTTGCTAATTATAGTCAGTATTTCTGGTGAACATTTTGACATATATCAGAGGATTCAGTCTAAAATCCTGCAGCCTGAAATTGGGCCTTCAGATGTTTGCCTTTCTGATGAAACGTAAATTGGAGTTGAATACTTGTAGGTGGGTCATTTAGTCTTCATTTTCCCACATACTCTATTATTCTCCTTTGTTTTCTACTCTGACAAGTTACATATATATGCTACTCAGCTGTCTATGTAGGAATTTGCAATAATGGCACTTATTTCCCATAATAGGTAAATTTTATTTCAGTTTTTCCTTGAATTTCATGATTAAAACATAGTCTCAGACCTTAATAGGACTGACTACAGATGGTCTGATCATCATCCAAAATATTGCCTCCAATGGTGCAAGATCCTCAACATTTCATCTCATTCTGCTTCCAGATGTCAAATCACTCACTCTATTATTTTTCTGTAATATTACCTTAGATATTAAGATACCTTAAATATTCCTTAGCCAGCTTGTCACAACTCTTGTTCTTACTCTCATTTACAGTGTATTCTTGAGGAAATCATCTAACAAAACTCTCTAGGCCACAAATTTGTACCACGCGAAACAGCAAGGATATTTGATTTGATTGAACTGTCCCACTGGTAGAGAAGATATTTGTGTAATCGGCTCTTTCTGGAATCAGGCACGTACTTTTGACTCCATACAGTAGCTCTTAATGGGAAAGTGACCCCTCTTTATTTCTATCCGTGTCCTTTCCAATGCATTTAACCCTGTTCACAGAGACCATCTTCACAGATGTATTCTGAGGATTAGAGGTAATACAGCTAAAGACTTCTGAGTGTCTTGCAAAAAAAAAAAAAAAAAAGTTAGCTCTTAAGAATAAGTATTATCATTTTAGTTCATATTAAATTCAAGCAGCTCATCTTTGCCTTCAGGGCTCTGTAGCTTTCTCTGCACTTCCAAATCTCAGCTATCAAACACATTTCTGAAATACTCAATATAAAAGTTAAACTAGTATATTACCAAGGATTTTCAACACCCACTGCAGATATTTGATAAGTCTAATCTTACCTCTGTACTGCAGAAAAATGTGATTGAAAAAGTCATATTTTGCACTTATATAGTATTTTACATTTTCAAAGACATAACTGATCACTTGCTTTATTATACAGCAGTCACATGGTATTTGGGGATTGTAGAGATAATTGTCAATTAATCCTTATGCTACAAATGTGAGTATATATCATTGCTCTTTTTTTTAAAAAAAATAATTGAGTAAAAATGAACTTCTTCCATGCAATGAGAAGTGATAACTGCCAAATAAGTTTATAGCTTACTCCTTTTATACCTGAAAAGACAGTGAGTACCCCAGTAAGTGATGTAGTGACATCTACAAGGTTATTATCAGAACAATCGTCTTCAAACACTAAAAGGCTTTAAAACATGTTCATTTTAAGTGAGAACTTCCTGTCTCTAACAACTAAATATAAAGGGAATCATACTGCCTGGGTGGCGCAGTCGGTTAAGCGTCCGACTTCAGCCAGGTCATGATCTCGCGGTCCGTGAGTTCGAGCCCCGCGTCGGGCTCTGGGCTGATGGCTCGGAGCCTGGAGCCTGTTTCCGATTCTGTGTCTCCCTCTCTCTCTGCCCCTCCCCCGTTCATGCTCTGTCTCTCTCTGTCCCAAAAATAAATAAAAAACGTTGAAAAAATTAAAAAAAAAAAAAGGGAATCATACTGATACCAGAATTTGTTATAATAGGTATTATATTGAATTTTATTTGTACATTGAATGTTATTTACTGATTATTGCCTCCAGAAAAATATTCAAGTAATTTCTGATATATTAAATCCACAGTATGCAAGTTGTTATGTGTACCTAAAAGCAATAAAAGTAATTCTGCATTCAATTACAAAAATATGTACTGTGCTTGACAATCTTGGCTTTCGCATAACCGAAGTCCTTCCACAAATGGGAATATTTAACTTGTATTGAAGTTACTACATAGAAGTCAATAACTCTCTTTCAAAAAATCTTCAATAGTGAAAACATTAGAGGGAGTATTTATTGCTGTTGCTTCATTTAGTTTTGTTTTGGGTCAGAGGAGTATATTCAGAGTCAAGTTTGGTGAGTCTAGCATATGATCAAGCTACATAATACCCCTGAAGGTGAAAAATGTGATACAAACCATTAGTACTGATTTTATATTTGATCCCAACACAAGTTCTGAAGAGGACTCTAAGGTCCCTTCTAATCCTTAAGCTTTATTTATCTTTGAGTTGATACTTGGGTCTTAGGTTCTCTCACTTTAAGTTAAAGATACATATTAAACACCCACAAACCTAGATCTAGCTATTTAGAGCATACAAGAACATTATATACAAATCTTGGCTTCAGGGACCTTATTTTTCGTATATGGACATGAGCATCTCTGGGCTATTGAATAAGACCATAAGACAAAAAATCTTTTAAAATTCAATTTATAATTAAGGAGAAAGAATTAATAAGGGTGCTAATTTTGTAGTGAATGCAATAAATACAGAGGGTATGGAGAGGGAGAGAGAATGAGGAAGAGAGCGAAAGTTTGAGAAAGAATGTGTTGGCTTGAATCATCAGAAAACCTCCAGAGATAGAAAGACCTGCACTAATCCTTGAGGGAAAAATGAGCTACACAGAGGTTGAGAAAAGAGGAACAGAATTCTTACAGATGGAACAAGAGCGAGAGTGAAGGACAGGAGAAGGAGCACTCCCTAAATGTTATTTCAAGTTCCCCTTCTCAGAGTGGACAATGGCTTCTGATTATCCTTTGAATGTAATTAAGACTCCTAATTACAGGCTTCAAGGCTTCCACCCGCCACTCCCTGGATTCTCCAGCTAATACTTATTAGGCATATCAACTTAATAGAGTCTACACAGAACTAATGCTCACCCTTCCACAACTTTTGCAATTTCTACAGCTTCTCATAAGGCACTTTACCTAAAGTACCATAAACTGCTCAGCTCATACTTCAAAAGTGGTTTAAACTCAAGTCTTTCCATTTTTGTCTTTCTTCACTACCCACACGTGGTTAAGATTTCCTCATATACCAAATGAGTCCCATATCTATTTTTATGCTTCAATGTGCTTTTTATTCTTGCATGCATTCAATGTTGCTGTAAACAGAAGCAGAAACCATGTCCTTTATTAATTAGATTAGATTGTGAGGTTCTTGAATCATTTATGTACTAGGGATTTCTATGGAATCTAGAATCAGAATCATGGGCTTTCATTATATACTTTATGTATTCAAAGCACCATATACATTTATAGTACATAGTATTTGGACCACAAAAAGTTTTCAATTCAGTGGAAAATTGAACTGTAATGCAAGCAGAATGTGAAAAATGCCAAAGGAGGTGATTTCATGAGCTAAGAGATTATTTTTAGATATGTTAGATATGTTAATCAGAGTTGGATTCATAAATAAGGATGTTTCTGAGCTGGAAAATATTACAATGCCTAGAAATAAAATGAGATGACATTCTAGGAATGAGAAACAAAATGCTTAAAGGAATGGCATATGTAAGTCTGGATTCAGGTGGTCAGGAGCCTAGTTTAATTGGAGCTGAGATTTGGTGAGTATTTTATAGCATAGTATTTTATAAAAACCAGGGTGACTTGAAATCATGCCAGAACCATTATTTTATTATTATGGGTCCACTCAGCAAGGATTCTAGAGTCATGCCTTCACTCATGACTCTTACAGTAACTAAAGGATTGCTATTTGGAAAGTTCCAAGTCTCAGTTTCTTCAACTATAGTCAAAAGAATAGAGCCACCCAATTTCTTTAAGCCTCACAATTATTTCCCACTTTAATGTTCTGTTTACATTTTTTGTAACACAAATTGTAATTTATTGTATTTGTATTTATTTATCTTGTACCCATTCCCCAAAAATAGAATAAGGGTAGAGATCATATCTACCCTTTCCACCTCTGTATCCCAAATTCTTAGTTTACGGGGTACACGTTTTGAAAATTATTAATGTACTTTTCTAGTGTACATTTTTGAGAACAAGTTTTTTATTATAGTACCTAAATGAATGGGGCAAGGTAATATGGGAGGATTTGAATTTGGTACAGATGGAATGTAAAAAGAAAAACAATCAAGATAAAATTCAGCTTTGGATACTCAAAATATGACTTTGCAGCACATATGAGGCTCTCAAGCCCGGCCATTATCTTGAAAGATAATTGTCAAAATTCCTTTGGCTCCTCTTTTAGAATAACAAAGGTCAGACTTGGCAGGGCCAATAGGAAAAGACTGTAGAACCAAATTCCACTCTCTTTGTTTTGCCTTACAGAGGTTTGGGAAGAAGGAAATGAAAGTAGAAGAGTTATTTCAGCAGATGTGTGTCTTGAGTTTCCCGGATTTGTCTGAATACAGGAAGGGGCATCAAGTAAGTAGGAGTAAACTTAAGAGCAGACTACCATTACTCTAGTCTCTACAACTTTGGGAGGAAGCCACATCATGGGCTATAATACATACTGTTCTATAATACATCTAACTCTCATACCCTTAGACACAGAAGTAGTCAAGCAAAGAGAGGCTCTTGGGTTTGGTTTCGCCATATTAAAGGCACAATCTCGTAAGGCCAAGATATTGAGCTGAGAACCAACAAGCCTGCTATGTGGTCCACCACGGTAATATACAGGAATCCAAAGCAGGGTATGGAAGTGAATCAGGGTATAACCTAGGATCTGACTTTCTTGGAACCAAACAGTGCCAAGGCAACCAGGCAGAGCAGATCAACATCTATCAGAGCAGAATATATATAAATTACACTAGCTGCAGATATCCGTCATAAGTAATTGGTAAACCCAAGTAGAAGGTGCAGGGATGAAATGAGACAACAGGACAGTGACATGGAGACTAAACTTTCACCATGTCTCATATATTACACCTTACCAAATATTCCCTGACATCATTTTAAAGAGATACAAGACCTTAAGAAAAGTTTGTTTCAAAGATTAGGAATTGCGTCCATGAGATTTTGAAGACTAATTCTAAATGCTGATTAAAAAGACTGTTTAGGACAGATTGGACACTTAGTTAATTTCTAACCAGCAGAATAGTTTTCTTACACATCCAGTTAGAGTAAGAACCTGACCACGTGACTTGTCTGCAATAGCTTTAATAAAGTAGTGTCTGGCATATGTTTAGTGTTCGATAAAGAGCTTTATTTTAATGACTGAAACAACTAAAGGGCTCTCTAAATAGCTATGATTGTTTGATTCCAGTGTACTGCTAAGATTAAAAAGAAAATGTAAATGACCTTTTAGTTGCTCTCTACTGCCCAGCCATGCAGTACTCAGAGGAAGACAAAGTCCTAAGGAAACAGTATTGTTTTGGGAGGCCAAAATCCAAAGCCTAATGAATCATTAACTTTCTTTCAGCTTACTTAAACTTACTACCCCAGGAGAGCAAATGAATTAAGAGGATCACATTGCCTTCTCAGGAGTCAGTATTTAAAGAAATCTCTACAAAAGCATTGCTAACATTCATAGTTGGCTTAATAGTTCACAAAGCATGTTCACATAACACTATGTCATGTAGTGTCATTTAACATCTGAAGAAAAGGGCTTTGAAAAGTCAAGCCACATGGCCAGCAGTATCTCATTCAGATTTGGTCTAGATCTACAACCCAAACAAATACATACATGTCTATGTATAAATTGCAGAATGTCCCCAATATCAGGCATTTTAGATGCTAGCATGACTTATTTTACATCTCCTACCATTCTATTTTATTTTAGACCCTTCTTAAAAATTAATATTTCTTGAAACTTAACCAAGATTTTAAAACCTGGTGCACCGGTATAGAGGAACAGTTCTCAGCTACAGTGGTTGTGTCTGCTATCCTGTGTTTTCATTGTTTGTTTAAGTTGGGAGGCGCTCTCATTGATTGTTGGCCACTACTGGCTAGGTGCTCTTCATTCAAGAGCAATTCTGTAGAACGAAGAATTATCCTACATCTCACACATCTTTCAAGTACCTTGCTGGACATATACAAGTGAGAAAACTATGTATATTCATTGAAGCCCATAACTTGACTCTTTTACATATCAATATTTTAACATTTTATTTTTTCAGTTTAACATAAAAATGCATTCTCCCAAAATACAACTATTTTACAAATGCAGGTAAATTTTCATTTTAGAATATTGTCAAGAGTTCAGTTAGCTTATAGGAAAATCAGGTGACTGACAGCAGAGCTGTTCATGGTATTTGAGTCCCCAGCACAGCATACCTGTACCTGCCTGCATTTTAGCCTTTCCATTTTAATAATTCTATGTATAAGCATAAGCATCTAACTACTTGATCTATCTTCTAGTGAAGCCATGCACATACATTTATATAATAAAAGTATATATTATTATTAAATTATTTCTAAAACTTGCATGTGTAGGTAGAGAATATCAACTCTTAAGTTCATTTCAGTATAATTAAAAGTACATTACAAAAGACTTTATACAAATGAGCTATTGGATCTGGTCATATTGAGAACCACTATTTCAGGAGAATTCATCATGGTTCTACAAGCAAAATGTTAAATCCAGAATCCAAGGAAAACAACCTGATTGTGGATTTCATTTGGAGTTTCTTTGTAATCACAGCAGACCCAACATACATAGACTACCACTGTCCCAGAGCTACACACTTTACCCCTCATAATAATCACTATCCTAGACACAAATCACTATACCACACATACCATTAAGATTTAATACAAGGTCCTTGACTGTCTATTTACATGCAGGATATTGAGGTTATTGATCTCATCTAAAAGGCTGTGAGAAGAATGCATAAAGCAATAGCACACTTCTGATTAGAAGTTTGCAGAAATTTACATAGTGGTAAAAACAAAAAATTAACTATCCTTAGGAAATCACCAGAGACCATAATTTGAATTTAAAAATTTTAACAATACAGTAATTCTGACTTAAAGAAATGTGAAATTAAATATAAGTAAAGTTTAAAAAACCTTTTTTTGAAATGAATAAAGGAGGAGAGAAAGTAGAAGGAACTTTTACTCATTATACTGTTGGGTTATTCTGTTTTGTTTTGTTTTTTGGGGGGTTTTTTCAGACAAATACTTGGTGCTCACTTCCTCATCATGGTACAATATTAAGAGAACTCTGAATTCAGCAAGAATAAGTTAAAATTTCTTCAGCTTCACACTTATCACTGTATTATTCCAGAGTTATGCTGTGAAAAATCAGTTGTATACTGTGACCAAAAGAACAAGTTTCAGCCCTGGGTTAAGTCAATGTATTTCTTTGTAAAATGTTTTAAAATTTGGAGATAACTTGCTAGATGATGACACCTCCAAAAGTGAGCATGTACAACGATTGCTGGAATCTGCTATGCTTCTTTTCCTCCTTCTTCCTTTTACCTTCTTATAGCTTGATACAGTGTACTCCCTTCCTCTATACACACATCTCATGAGTTCAGGTTCTGTTTTTCTCAACCAACTGAGAAGAGTATAAATTAGATTTTAGTCGTATGATGACATCTGAGGCTGAGAAATAGGAAATGCTCTGTCCATGCTCACATCAAACCTCATCATGGTTACCCATGATGAAAAAGCCCCAGTCTCTGCTTTGGAAGCACCTGTGATCACCCTATCTAGATACAACACTTTCAGGTTGATTTTCTGAATTTCTGGATTTGGGTTCTTATCTGACACTGCCATCTTCCTGCTCTATGAACTTAGAGCTCACCGTTTTGAATCACTGATTTGAGTCACAGCCTATTTCTGATTATTGGGCCCTAATATCCTCTCTTCTTGAGATTTGGCATCTGCCTGGTAGCCCATGTTCTATGCAGGGAGTGAGGGATGATAGTGATACCTATTAACTTAAGGTTTCAAAAATGGTTGAGAAGGAATCTTGGGAGCATCTTTGCCATAGTGTTTAGGACACTTCAAATTATTGATGCATTTAAAATGTGATTAGCACTTAATTTTCATAAGGTATTAATAACCTCATCCCACATAGCTCATAAAACCTGGGAATATGTCCTAACTACACATAAAAAAAAAATTATTCAAATCTGTTCTCTCCTTGTCCATGGGGTTCTTAATGATTTTGTCTCATAATTAGTAATTACCAATAAGCTTCATTTTGTGTCTATTATAATATTGGGAGCAACTTATTTAAATTGATTTTCAACTGAAGCAACTACAAGGTATCCTCTAATTATCTTTTATGTAACACAAACCATACATTATTAAATGAGTTTCCATTATTAAAGAGAAAGGCCCTTGCATGGTCTAATAATAAGGGCTAACATCATGGAAAGAATCATTTGGCACCATACAGGGACATAGAGGATTAAAATGGTGACACAAATTTAAGTTCTATCAGTATGAAATAATATATTATCTATAATTCAAAAGAACGTTATTAAAAAATAGTAACTTCTGAATCATCAGATGTAGGGCAAGGTTATTTACCTTGAAGACTTTAAAACAACATTCCGTTGTTCATTCGATTAAGTTTTAGAATAGCTTAGTTATGATCTTAACTACTATGATCAGGAAAACACTGAATTGAGATGAATAAGTATTCATTTAAACTCCATCCAACTTATAAATTTCAAATATTTTCTCCATGACATATTGGCTTCATGTAAATTCTCAATAGGGAATCTTCAAACAAAGAAGCAAACAATAACCTGATTTAGTAACTGTCATTTCCAGCATGCTTTACATGGGACATCACGGAGCTCAAGGATCTAATGGGAGTACTTCCACACATTAAAAAAGTTGAGTTCTTTGGTCATCACAACTATATTTTCCTTTGGTCTAGTTCTTCAAGGCCCAGATGTGTGGTAAGCTAATAGCCTATAAGTAAATTAGGGCAATTAGCATCCTTCACATCCTATCACCCAGGTATGCTTCAGACTTACACCATTGTGGAGACATGTAAAGTACACTATGTAAAATCTGACTTTTAACCTTCACATTTATCTTTGTTAAATGTGCTTCACCTATTTCCTGAACTCAAAGTGAAAAGGACCGGGAGGGGCATATTGATCTAGCCAAAATACATGTTGCTGGAAATCTGTACATGAATGAAATCCTTAAAATACAAATTGGGTCTTAATTGCACTAGAAAAAAAAAAAGTTCTGTTTAAAAAGACACTATTGTATCTTCAAAGCAAAGAATTCTTTTGAAAAGCTAATAATCACACCAAATTATTTTCTGTTTTGGCAGGTTTGAATTTTAACACACTGAGTATAATAAGGTACTCTTGTTATGTAAAATTAAGTAATAATAATAATAATATCTTATATTTGCATATTGTGATTAAAAAATAAAACCCCCCAGCTTTGGAATCATCTGGATCTTGCTCCATCTCAAACTCTATAAACAATTACTTGCTTGCATCCTTAGCTTCTGTTTCTTCATCTGCAAAATGGTGCCCATAGGCATCTCTTAAGGTTGAAATGCTGATTAAACTTGGAAAACATTTGCAAAGTACAAAGCATAATACTCAACATACCCTTATCAACTTTACAGTTTCTCCTGGGCCTTCATATGTATTGTTTTATTTGATCCCATCAACCAAATAAAGGGATCTACTATGTCTCAACTGTATGGACAGGATCTAAGACTGAGTAAATAAGCATAAGATATTTGCTCACAGTAAGTGATCAACTGGAAGTTAAGTAATTAAAATTTTTCATTACCATGAAATTAAGGAATGAGAGAAAAAAGGGCAAGGAAATACTATTTTGAGTTGCTACCTCTAGGTTATCAAATCCAGTATTTTCTCTCATTCTTTACCTTTTACAAGCAACAATTATTGTCTTGTCCCTGGGAGATCCACCCCATCTGGAATTAATTCCATATCCTCAATTGTCACAGACTGAGGGAAATTTTAACTCTATTTCCTGGAAAGATAGGGCCAGCACTCACTAAGGATGGTGTTTTCAAACACACAATGCCTGAAGCAGTATTAAAGTTATGTGGAACCAAAGAAGGGGAAGGGAAAGAGGACTTGAAATTGTAGGGATGATCATTTCTTCCACTGAGGACACAAGGGGATAAAAACGAAAGAAAAGCAAATCAAATGAAATCTCTGTATTTTAAAAGGAGCAAAAAATAGCTACTTATACATCATTTATAAATACATGCCAGCTGCATATTAATACTAAATGGAAGGAAGCAACATTTAAATTTATTTTTGTAAAACTAACCACAAATATGCATGCAGTATACAGAATGCCCTGTAATGAAAAGCACAGCTTTAATCTCTGTCAACAGTTGCAAGAACAGCAACTTATACAAGATGACAATTTAATAAAAATCTTTAAATATTCTATTATGGTGGAGAAGGCTCCTTAAATTACAACAGCTTTGATAGATTTTTTTCAACTAAAGAAATATCTATTTTTTAATTATTATTATTTTTTTTATTTTAGAGAGAGAGAGAGAGAGAGAGCAGGGAGAGGGTCAGAGGGAGAGAGAGGGAGGGAGGGAGAGAGAGAGAGAGAAAGAGAGAGAAAGAATCTTAAGCAGGATCCATACCCACCACAAAACTTGATGCAGAGCTCAATCCCATGACCCTTAGGGCTCTATCTCACGACCCTGGGATCATAACCTGAGCTGAAATCGAGTTGGATGCTCAACCAACTGAGCCACACAGGCGCCCCAGGAGATATCTAAATTTGATATGAGCCTCAGGTTTTAACATCCATTACTTTCCAGTATATAATTCATTAACACCTCAGGCAGCAATTTAAGAGATATGATTTCTTAAATATGGAAAGTCATGGCATATGTAGTAATAGCTATTGTTATGCTAGGTTGGAAGAGACAAATTCATAAACAGAATCACTTAATGAAAAATTTCAAAATAATATTAATAATGACAAAAGGTATCATTTCTTGAACTCTCTATATCAATCACTGTGTGAAATGGTATATATACACACTCCTGTCTAATTCTTTCAAAACCCTATGAGGTGGATATTACTATTATTATCACTATAATGACTAAAGAAAGTTTAAACAAATTGCCCACAAACACTAGTAAATGGCATAGTCAGGTTCAAATCAGATCTAACAAACTTCATAGTTCATTTTCCTACTAAATAGGGCTTACACTGTCTGTCAATTCTTAGTGAGTTCATTTCACAAACCTCAGAATCCTTTACAATAGTTTTAGAAGTAAGGAGGTTAACTGGAGTAGTTAAGGGAATTTCCAAACATCATAGTTAATACAATATTGAACACTCATTGAGCACTTATTAGCACTGTGCTGAGGGCTTTACATGCCTGATCATTCAATTTGACAATGTCTTTGTGAGATAGGTTACTGTCAATATTCCCATTCTCTGTGTAGGAATCTGGTGTAGAGCTTAAATAACTTGCTCTGATCATTCATCAAGTGGGTAGTTACTCTGCATCCAGAGACAAAGCACTTAATCAGAGCATTCAAATGCTTCTTATTCAGGGAGTAACCCATAAAAACAGTTCCAGAAAGAGTATGCAGGTCTCACCCTGAGAGGTGGGTGCAGAGATGCAAACCTCAAAACATCAGCAAGGGAGGGTTATAGAGGCCAAGGACAGATTCATCATGCAGACTCCAGATGACTGACTGTCACAAAAATACCTACTTACAATTACTGATAACAGCTTGAGCCACGGAAATATATTATTTAGAATGACAGCAAAGAAGCATCAGTGCAAATTCATCCTTGCTTTAGAAGAGTGAGAACAGCTAAGAGTCAATTATTATCCATCAAAACATCAATCTTCTTCTATTTCTCTTTCATATCCAAACACTGACCATAAAGCCATTTTGTTACCTTGTCTTGGAGCAAACATTTCATGTTTCTATTTCCTTACCATATTAAAAAAAACAGTGCTCAGCATATAAAACAACCTCTGCTTATCTCATCTCACAGGACAGAAAATGCTGCAGACAGTTTGAAGAGAGAGTAGTTTGAACATATACAGTTACCAGCCAATCCTGTCATCATGTATTTGATTGCCTAACAAATTTCAAATGAAAATATGTAGCTTAAATCTCTACCGGTAAACATTATTTTCTTGAAAAATATTGTTTTAACATGAAGCAAATGGGCAATCTTTAAGATGAATTGTTCTAGTTGTTTTTGTTTTGTTTTGTTTTGTTTTTAACGTAGCTTGAAGCAGAAAGAAAATCTGGCCCAGTTTCCCATGTCTCAATTTCCAATTCCAAGGCATCAAATTGCTGAAGTTGGAACCAGAAAAGGTGCATTTGTTTCAGTTCTTGGTTCAGAACACTCTTATATATATCAAATGTATATATAAAATATATATATATCAAATGTATATCATTTATACATATCAAATATATATATTTGAGATATATATATCAAATGTATATGTAATATAAACATATATATTTAATATATATGTGACATACATATTTAACATGCATGATATATATAAGTTCATTTATATTTCAAAGAATTTTCTGATCAACAACTAAAATAAATAATATACATATTATTCAACCCCAAAGTTTGTTCCCTTACCCTAGTGACAGAAGTCTGACTGGATTGTCAACTAATGCCCCCCCTTCAATTCCCCCCTTCAATTACTTGCCATTAACACCTTTCAAATGTATGCTGGAATACTATCATTGTCATAAACTGGCATTGAGCAAACACAAGGATCCCAACCTTGATACATCTTGCCACTTGACATTCAGAGAATTAGAATTTAAAATGAATTTAGTTGCTTAGAATTTTAAAAATTTGCCACCTTCAGTGTTCAGAGAACATTAGTCTAAAACCTCATGATTATATTTAAAAGTAACCCAAAAATTACATTATTAACCTTTCACCTTTGCTTTTACTTTTAGGAGTTTTTAGAACTATGACAGCGATGATTTATACTAAAAGTATATTTCTGATTATCCCTAAAATGACATCTTCTTTTTCAAATCAATGCTAGGTGACTTTTAGACAAATTATTTTATCAATGAGCAATATATAAGTAAAATTTCTAAGAAACCTGCGGTATATTCATATAAATTAGCATAAAAGTCATAACCCTGCTAGGGAAAAACAAAAACAAAACTCTTTTAAAACCTCATTTTCCGTACAGGATAGTCTTTCCATCCTCCTCTCCCTTCATTCTAGCCTCAAAATATCTGCTATTCCAAAGTATTTCCCTCTAACTCCTCCTTTTTTCCTCTGGCCAACATCCTATGCACCTTCAAAGTATTAATCCAGTATTTGCTCTTTTGTAGAACATGTCCTGATTTCTTATAACCATAACTATTCCTGGAGCATAGACTTTCCAAAGAAACCCTGTCATAAAGCGTGTCATTGTTTAGGACAGGGAGGAGGTTTCTATGTCTCAGTCATCCATGGTCAGTGTCTAGTCATGGTATTCGTACAGCTGGTTTCTCATAGTGTAATGATTACAAATTCAGATGCAGAGGCTACGTAAGGCATTTTCCTGGCTCCTGGCTTCAACTTTAAGAATATAATTAATCTGCTCTTGAAAAATTCCTTCCTCCTTGAGGCTAACATATTTTATTATAGTATCCTTTACTCCTTCCTTCAATCGTTTCTTCTACTGACCTTCAGATCACCCACCTGCATTCATAGAAATATAACTCAGCTTACAATCTCCCTCTTCAATCCAACTCATGCAATAATTTTGAGTGATTTCAATACATGGAGATAGCCTATCTAATTTCTTAGGTTCTCACATTTTTTAAAATCTCTTCTCCTATAATAACATTTATCCTTAAATCATGTCAGTAACCCCACTCTATAGGATTCCTTATGACTCAGAATTGTTGTACCTGTAAAAACTTTCAACTATTTTCAGCTCTTTCATTCCCTTATTCTTTCTGAAATCCCGGAAACTCTAATTCCCTGATCTGTATGTTTTCTGCTGATTTATCAGTTTCTTCCTGTTCTTATTCTTTTTTACTAGCTCTGGTGAATCATATTTTTCTCTAATCAAAAACCTCAATAAACTCAATTGCTACTCATCTTTCCTCAACTCTACATTGCTTCTAAAATCTAATCGTATATAATTTGCAACTAGGCTACATAACATAGAAGAATGGAAATCTTTGTACTGACAGACGAGATCAGTACTCATTGGTGGTTTCCAGAGTATTCTCAAACTCACAACATACACAAGCCAAACTTATTTAATTCTCAACTAACCCTTGCTCTACTTAGCTATGTCCTCTTCCACTTAATGGAACCACCCATTTATTACAGACTTTTCAACTCCAACATGTTATAAAACAATACATTCTCCTAAATACAGTAAAACCTTGGTTTGTGAGCATAATTCATTCTGGAAACATACTTGTAATCCAAAGCACTCATATAGCAAAGAGAATTTTAAGCACCATTGGCTCAGTTTTGATCATGTGACATTCGGGGTCACATACTACTCGTATTTCAAGATATCACTCCTTTAGCAAGTTAAAACTTATTAGAAATGTTTGCTCATCGCGTGGAACACTCATAGAACAAGTTACTCGCAATCCAAGGTTTTACCGTATCTTGAAAATCTGCCAATTTTCCGAATTCTCTGACAATGCCTTAGTTGAAGGGCCCCAATATTTCTCACCTAGATTAGGTCTGTGATCCCTAATAAGTATTCTGCCTTTAAGTTTGTCTAATCTTTTTTTCCACAATGTTGTTAATGTGACCGTTTTGAAATTCATATCTGACCACATCACTCTTCTGATAAAAAATTAGCCCATGAGTGGTTTTCATTACCACAAGAATGAAAATTAAATCCCTTGGCTAGCGTACAAGGCCCTTTAAAATCTAGCTTCAGCATACCCCTCTAAGCTTCATTTTCAGTCACACCCTCAACTTCTTTATCTATTGTCACTATAGTTAGGACTGGTGAACTATTATAGTATCCCTGCAACCCCCATGGCATGGATCTTTTCATTTGGAATGAGTCTAGACTTTTTCCACCTAACATCTCTACTACTCCTTTAATTCATAGGTCAAGAATTACCTTCTTTGTGAAGTCTGCCCTAGTTTTTCTATGGTTTCATAATAACTAAGCAAAGATAAGCTTCTTCTTCTTTGTATAACCAATGGCTTTTTCTTTTATCTAGATTGCTAATTACTTTGTGTAGTTATTCTTTCTTTTTTTTTTTTAAATGTTTTTTTTATTTATTTTTGCGACAGAGAGAGACACAGCATGAGCAGGGGAGGAGCAGAGAGAGAGGGAGACACAGAATCGGAAGCAGGCTCCAGGCTCTGAGCCGTCAGCACAGAGACCAACGGCGGGGCTCGAACCCACAGACTGTGAGATCATGACCTGAGCTGAAGTCGGACGCTTAACTGACTGAGCCACCCAGGCGCTCCAATTATTCTTTCTTATATATCCCTCCTACCAGGTTCCTTAAGAGGAAGGAACCATGTCATTTTCATCTCAGTTTCCCCAATATATGGGAAAAGTACTGATAAAGAGTAGGCATTTAGTATATGTTTGTTGGATAATATATCAGATTTTTAATAGAATGAACTGCTCTTGTCACATTAAAGGTCTGTGGGCACTCAGGTTGACTAGACATATTGTATTTCAATTCAGAAACTGTTTCAATAGCTGATATCATAATTGCTTCCACATACAGAAAGATAAGGGACAAACTGAGGAAATTACAAATACACAATTCCACTTACAGAATGGGACATAAAAAAAATTGCACCAGAATCTGTAGATAACTGAAAATTAAATTATACCACCCTAGGTCTTTGGGGGCAGGGGTGGAGTTAAAAACACTTACTGTTACCGAATGAACAGGGTTCTGTAGTCAGCCATCAAATTTAACCCCATCTCAAGTACTTGTGTATGATTTTCAGTCAATTAATGTTTCCAAAGTTCAATTTCCGTACCTAACAAGTGTGGACATTAATACTCAATGAAGGGACAATTGTTAGGAAGATTATGTGAATGGTTAGCATACAGTGTCTGGCTGATAGTAAAATTGTCCATTTACAGTAGTTCTTTTTTCCCATGTATCTAAATATTTATACATCCATATATATTTCTATCTATCTACATTAATTTTTGAAGAACATATATTCAGAATCCATAATTTTTATGCACCAGTTATACAGTTATCAAATCTATATGGTGGTCTATGGGCAACAATATTTCTGTCCATCTGTGAAGCAACTGTCCTGGGTCAAAACAAAAAACAATGTTGCTAAGTAAGTCAAAATTAACTTCTCTCTGCAATTTATCAGCAACTTGAAGACTTAAAATGATAAATTTATTAATAAATTAAGGCAAATGAAAATGAAGCAATGAAAGCAGACAAAAAGAATTATGAGGTATGTGGAGTTACATGCAAGTAAAGCTTAAATGTTGTACATGCTTCTGGACTAGCCTGGATATCAGAAAAATATTCCAGCATCTAGCTCCAGCAGATGTAAGATGGCAGTATCTTTAGACCTGGTGCAAGACAGTATTCTACATCATTTGCTGGCTTCCTATTTGTATAGCTAGGTGTGAACCTTGGTCTCCAGATCAACCTTCTGGCCTTGATGTCCGTCAGCTGCCTTCACTCTACAGTTGGCTGGACATCTATACACCTTGCGCTAGTCCCTCAACCAAGTCCTTGTTTGATGGCTAACGAAATATTCTTTCTTGGAGTTTCAGGTCTGTTAGTTCTGATTCTGTAGGATTCCTCCTCCCTGGAAATTTCACCTGACCTCTTCTAATTCACTTTTAAATTATTTCAGCAGACATTAATTAAGTGTCATTATTTGCATGATATTATGCTAGACATTTGGGCCTAGGATAAAAAGAAGAAGAGAGACACAAACAAGTGAAGAACTGTTTCACAACTCTAGGACCCAATGTCTAGTTAGGAGAAACACATGAAAACAAATAAATCATAAGAAAGCAGAACAGTTGCTTTGTTTGGAGTATGTTGAGATGTGTGGTGAACATTTAGGCATTCTTAAATCTAAGGATGGATCTTCATTTAATATCTCAGTTTATAGTAACTACTAGATAAAATAAAAATAAAAATCTTTTGTGAATTAAATGAATTTTGTAATATGTAAATTTATGTGAAAAATATATACACAAAATCAGTTATACATTTAATGTGTTACCTTTATCTTAAAAAAACACACAAAAATGTTATATTAACTGGAAAAGACAGCATGTGTATTTTCTATACTTTAGCAATTATTGGGGGCTGAATGGCCATTGTAAAGGCCCAGGAAGGGTAGACTGGCTAAAATTCTTTACACAGGATTTGTACTGATTTGGACTCTGTACTGATTGGAGCAGGGCTCTGGACCCACTGTCAGGCCTCACTGTTAGTTCCAGTTTCCATCTGCACCCTGTTTATGCTCAGTCCTGTTGATCTGCCTGTTAGCCTGCTCAGATCGTACAATCTGTCAAAAGCATCACTACCCCAGCTCTCTGGCTGTTCTGCAAGAAGGGAAGATCATCAAGCCCCAAAACTCACTGAAAGTTTCTCTTTCTAGGTTCCCTTTGCTATCCTTTGTAAAATCCAACTTCCTTTTTTTTTAGATAATTGTAGATTCATGTGCAATTGAAAGAAATGTTGAGAAAGAGCCCACTTACCCTTTATCCAGTTTCCCTTATGGTAACATCTTGCAAAACTATAGCAGATATCACAACCAGGATATTGACATTGGTACAATCCACTGACTTTATTCAGATTTCTCCAGTTTACTTATATTTCTGTGTATGTGTGTATGTTTGTACATGGGAATATGTGGGTGTTGTGTGTGTGTGTGTGTGTGTGTGTGTGTAGTTCTATGCACTTTTATCACATTTACAGGTTCATGTATCCTATAGCAGAGTCAAGATTCTGAATTTCATCAATGAAATCATGACCCCTTGTGTTGCTCTTTTTTAACCACATCCACTTCCCTCTTGCCTTTTCCCACATCTGCTCCCTCCCTAACCCTTAGCAACCATTAATCTGTTCTCATTTCAATAGTTTTGTCATATTACAATTTGTCAGTTTTACATAAATGGAATAATGTAGTATGTAATTTTTGGGATTGGCTTCTTTTTTCCCCATTCAGCATCATTCTTTTGAGTTTCATGGAAGTTGTTGAGCACACAGATAATTCATTACTTTTTTATTTCTGAGTAGTATGCCATGGTACCATTGCTATATCTTTTAGCACACTGTATGATGGCATAGTAGAAAAGATCATAGGCTTTTGCATCAGGCAAGCTCAGGGTCAATCCCAACCTATGTAATCTTGGACAAGTTAATTAATCTTTTCCATGTACACACCAACCCCAAATGTTTTGGCAAATATTAAATTAGACATTTATAAAATATCTAGCTTGGCTCCTGACATCAGTAAATGGTAGTTAATAAAGTACTAGCAGCCACCAAGAATAAAATAATTGGTTAAAAACTATTAGGTAAAGTGATACCTCCCTACCTACAACCACTTTTTTCTTATTTACAATGACTTGATTTTCAGAGTTCTTCTATGTAAGAATTTACTGGAGCTTTTTTTGTTGTTGTTTATTTGTTCTAATAAGTTTCTCAGTTTACATCTGCTACTTGAAGCTCCTAAATGTATTAAAATAATCAGGTCTAGAGACAGATTGGGCTGAGTGGTCAATTGGGAGATGTATGTGCAATGAAATGAGCCTGAGATTCTGGCATTTTGCAAATCAGCTACTTAGAAGACCAAAAATGACCAAAAAAAGGTATTCTGTTGATATTTATCCATGTTAGAATAAAAATATTTCATTAAGAAAGATCCACATGGACATCAGTGCAACCATTTCCATCAGGATTTCTTCCCATTTACTCCTCTACTCCTTTATACCAAATCTAAAACCGTATTATTCTTAAAGACTAACAAACACCATATAAATAATTAATGTATTTTACACATTAAAGGTATACTTGAAAAATTGTTCAACATCACTCATTATCAGGGAAATACAAATCAAAATGACAACTCAGGCAACAACAGATGTTGGCAAAGATTCAGAGAAAGGGAAACCCTTTTGCACTGTTGATGGGAACGCAAAGTGATGTAGCCACTCTGGAAAACAGTATGGAGGCTCCTCAAAAAATTAAAAATACAGCTACCCTACAACCCAGCAACTGCACTACTAGGTATTTATCCAAAGGATACAAAATGATTATTTGAAGGGGCACATGTACCCCAATGTTTATAGCAGCACTATTGACAATAGCCAAATTCTGGAAAGAGCCCAAATGTCCACTGACTTATGGATAAAGAAGATGTGGTATATATAATCAATGAAACACTATTTGGCAATGAAAAAGAATGAAATCTTGCCATTTGCAACAACATGGATGGAATTAGAGGGTATTATGCTAAGCAAAATAAGTCAGAGAAAGATAGATATCATAAGATTTCACTCATATGTGGAATTTGAGAAACAGAGCAGATAATATGGAGGAAAGGAAAAATAAGGTAAAAACAGAGAGGAGGCAAACCATAAGAGACTCTTAAATAGAACAAACGGAGAGTTGCTGGAGGGGAGGTATGTGGGGGGATGGGTTAAATGAGAGACAGGCATTAAAGAGGGCACGTTTTGGGGATGAGCTCTGGGTGTCATCTGTAAGAGATGAATCACTGGGTTCTACTCCTGAAGCCAAGACTAACCTATATGTTAACCTACTTGAATTAAAAAAATAAAAGGAATATATGTGCTGATCAAAAATTCTAGTCTTGGCAAGATGGTAATTTTATATTACTGTTTTCCCACCACAATTTAATTTTTTAATAAAAAATACATGAAAATACATACATACATATATGATTAAAAAAAGAAGAGCTCCTTTAGTCAGCATGGAGAAAACAATGCTACCATGTTGATTGAATTTGAGTAAAAAACAAATAAATTTAATCATCATGCAAAACCATGGAAAAATAGTTTTTTATAATAATAAGGCACATCTCAAATCCCTATTACCTTGCAGATTCCTGGGAGTCAGAAAATCTATCCTAATCTGGATCATTTTCTCCAAGTTTACGAACCTGTGTCTCATCCCAACTGGTACTCTCTAAATTCTCTTATTCTGTCTTATTTAACTTAAAGTGGAAAAAAATAACTTTAGAAATGGTCTTTATACTAGAAATTTTAAAAGCTATTCTAATAATTAATGAGCTTAAATCCTTAATATACTATTGTCCTAGTTAACTCACCAGTAATGGTATCTTATGCAGATGCAGAGTTACCCATTCATTTCTGAAAGGATAGTCTTTTATTTCTTTAACACATTTTCCTACAGTATTGAATGACATGTCCAAAATTTATCATGTTTTTTTTTTTCCCCTACAGGGCTTCCTCTTCAGCCCAAGATATAATATAGTGACTAAGTGCAAAGACTTTGTAGTCATCCAGACATTACTCAGTTTTTAGCTTTTCCAAAGCTTTGTCACCTTCAATAAGTTATTTAAACTCCCCAGGCATCAGCTGCCTCATCTGTAAAACTGGGATAATAATACAAATGCATAATTCTTGGTACAAAATAAGGAATCGATTAATATGTTTGATACAATGAGTAGTAATTCATATGTGAAATAAGTAAATTTCAGATATGACCATTCTGCTATTGATTGTGTTTATATTTTCTTTCATATTTTACAGAAATCTGCCACAAAAAGTTTGTTATTTTGTATACTTTTCATTCACCTCTTGTTACTCCAGAAAATGAAACAAAACTTTAGCAGCTTAACATAGGTCTACAGATACTAATGATCATTGACTGACTGCATGTTACTGAGAAACAACAACAATAAATAAGGGATATCATAGTCAGATAGAGATTGCATTCTGATGTCTAACTAACTGGTTATGTGACATTAACAAGGGTTTATCCTTTCCAAGCTCCAGTTTCCTCATGTGTCAAGTGAGATAATACTATTGAGTTTACAGGGTTCTTCTAAGAACTGAATACAATAATGCAGGTAAGATAGTTGGCACCATGCTTGATACTCCTTTCCTTTTCTGAAAACGTTTTAGTTTAATATTATTGCAAAAATCATTAATAGGTATGCTAACTTGACAAACCAGACCAGTATTTCAAAAAGAGTAAAACAGACTTATTTTAATGCCTTTTCTCTTAACGTATACCCTAATGCTCTGATACTGCTTTTAGAATAAATGCACAAGGATCTACCATAGCAATTGGGAAGATATTATCTTCCTCTATGTGGATGATATGATACATCATTGTATGCTAAAGGTGGCATCAGGAGTTAACTAGCACTGGTACCTAATTATTGACAAAGGAATGATTCAATATGAATCACTGAAATCGCTGTATTTGGAGACATTCTTCACAATCTGACTGGCCATTATGTGTTTTCAGCATCTTATTTTTCTCAATTACCCAGGGGTGCATCTCATAGCAACAAGATAATGCCATTTTGATCATGTACAGTTATTCTATATTAGTCATAAGAGAAAAAATGAAACTGATAATGTAAATCTTTGAATTACACATTAAATTTCCTAAAATATCCATTTAATCCTTAAAAAAAAAAACACCTTTATCACAACCAGCTCCCATGTCATACCATAACAATTCTTAAAAATATAACTCAGTCATTTCAAATTCTTTTATTCTGAGATATCAATTCTTTATTGACAAGGATAAAACCAGCAAAACCTAAAGTGAGACCCTACCCGTCTGCCTCCTTCTAAAAATGTCCCCTGAATAATGAGTAATACATAACCATTTGTGCTGTTATATAGTGGCATTGACCTCTACTTTTCAGCAAGGGTAATAAAACAATACAGTTGAAAGAGGTACACTATAAAAGGTGTTTAAACTCTAGAATAAAACTACAAAATACTTATACATATGGTAATGAGGTAAATAGTAACTAGGTTTTATTGAAGTAACATAACATAAGCTGAAATAATAGTGTATTAGGCGGTAGGGAGAGGAGAGAGAGAGAGAGAGAAGAAATATGTCTTCTCAAATGTGTCAGGTCTCTGTTTGGCAATTTACACGTGTTCTCCCATTTAATCATTAGGTCAACTCTGTCCAAGAGGTATCAGCAACACCCAATTGTACAATGAAGCACAGAGGCTCTCAGAAGTTAAATTTGTCCAAAGCCATGGAGAATTTAGCCAGGATTTAACCTTCACCTGTCCAAGGATTTCTACATCATCAGGCATTAGAACAGACCCTTCTGTAAACAGAGACTTTATGCAGGTCACTTAAGTGTTTGGGTCGTCTTTATTCACCATCATAGACACTCTGTGCTATCTCACAGGTATACATTAATAACACTTGAAAAATGCCTCTATTCTCTTTGGAGGAAAGGCAGCCTATAAATCTCAAATGTTAATCTGCTAAAACCATAAAGACCAGTACAACTTCACAGCTCTAAACAAATTCTTTCTTGTTTGAACTCTGCTGTTCTGCATTTAAAATATTTTATCTACAATACTCTATAGTCGAGCACTGCCCTCTAGAAGACCCATTCTCTACTCCCAATCTTTCAAGCATTAGCTAGTGCTTGCCCTTGGATCAGATACTAGAAAAACCAGAGGCTCAGTTTCCTCACCTATCAAATGGGATTTCCTACCTATTTCAGCTGCATCATGGGGAGGAACAAATGAGTAAAGTATATGTGAAAGTATTGGGAAATTGAGCAAAACGTCAAAAAGTAAAGTGGCATGAGAAATATTGTTACAAATATAGTGAAGCATGGAGGCATGTCTTAGCTCTTCTCTCTTCCAACGTGCTTCTGTTAAGGTAAGTTGTCCAATCCCACATTATTCCATTAGAGGTTTTGTGCTAGTGCTTCCACTTGCAAAGAATTTTGTCAGGGAAGCAAAATTATATTTTCCCAAACATATTAACAGTCACATATGTATTTAAGAATAAATGGTATAGGGGGGCCTGGGTGGCTCAGTCGGTTAAGCATCCAACTTCGGCCCAGGTCTTGATCTCACGGTTCGTGGGTTTGAGCCCCATGTCAAGCTCTGTGCTGACAGCTCAGAGCCTAGAACCTGCTTCGGAGTCTGTGTCTTCCGCTCTTTCTGCCCCTCCCCCGCTCCCCCCCCCAAAAGAAACATTAAAAAACTAAAAGAACAAGTGGTATAGGTGTGAAGCATGAACTAACACCACACCATCCCTCAGACAATTTAAAAAGCCAAGGCAAGCCATCCTCTAAGAATAAAATTAAGGAATCTGCCATTATACTCTATAAAGCTGTTTGCTATTTATGGCATTCTTAGCTATTATAGTAAATACTGTAAGTTTGAGCACTTTTAGAGTACTGTGTTTTCTTTTTGTACATTGGGATTTACAGTACAATAGATGCTTAACTCTTGGCCTTTATTTTTATGCTTAGAACTTCTGACATTTTAAATCTCGACATTTATGATTAACATCTTTGCTTTATGCCAGAAGCTAAAAACTTAGGTCTCTGCATATAGTAACACCTTTCAACAGTCACACACTCCAGCAGTTACTAATTTTCCAACCCAGTACCTGAAGATGACATTTTGATAAATATGCAAAGGACTTTCTGAACTATTTATTAGTTCGGGATATGAAAAAGTACACCTTCAGTAATGACATTTTGTTTCCAAAATAACTTTGTATACTTTGTCCATGTTTTAATTTTAAATTGAGTTACTTATGGGATTTCTGAAAATATCACAAATAACTCATAATTAACAAACGGCATACTTCTATTTCTCATCTCATCACACTCAAAAAGCACTGTATTTTTTTTTGAGTCAAAAAATTGCTTTCCCAGAAAAAAGAATCTGCCATGATACTTTATAATCCTCCTGTAAATGAATGAGGTGCATATCACCTTTTCATCCTTACTCTTAGTTAAAATGAACTAAGGAAATTTAAACTTTATGGCTTTCAGGATCAAGAAATGGGCCAATAGTTAAAATAAAAATGAAATGCTCAACATCACTCATCCTCAGGGAAATACAAATCAAAACCACAATGAGATACCACCTTACACCTGTCAGAATGGCTAACATTAACAACTCAGGCAACAACAGATGTTGGTGAGGATGTGGAGAAAGAGGATCTCTTTTGCACTGCTGGTGGGAATGCAAGCTGGTGCAGCAACCTTGGAAAACAGTATGGAGGTTCCTCAAAAAACTAAAAATAGAACTACCTTATGACCCAGTAATTGCACTACTAGGTATTTATCCAAGGGATACAGGTGTGCTGTTTCGAAGGGACACATGCACCCCCAAGTTTATAGCAGTACCATCAACAATAGTCAAAGTATGGAAAGAGCCCAAATGTCCACAGATGGATGAATGGATAAAGAAGATGTAGTATATATATACAATGGAGTATTACTCAGCAATAAAAAGAATGAAATCTTGCCATTTGCAACTATGTGGATGGAACTGGAGGGTATTATGCTAAGTGAAATTAGTCAGAGAGAGACAAAAATCATATGAGTTCACTCATATGAGAACTTTAAGATAAAAAACAGATGAACATAAGGGAAGGGAAACAAAAATAATATAAAAACAGGGAGGGGACAAAACAGAAGAGACTCATAAATATGGAGAACAAACTGAGGGTTACTGGAAGGGTTGTGGGAGGAGGGATGGGCTAAATGGGTAGGGGGCACTAAGGAATCTACTCCTGAAATCATTGTTTCACTATGTGCTAACTAATTTGGATGTAAATTTTAAAAAATAAAAATAAAATTAAAAAATTAAAAAATTAAAAAAAAAATGAAATGGATGCAGTAAAATAACTCTGTACTCTACTCACTTTCCATGTTACATCTGAGGTGTAGAATTAATAGTCACATCACAACACCAAGCATTTTCTAAGCTTCTTCTATGTGCTCAGAATAATGATGATAGCTTTCAATGCATAGAAATCAAGATCTGAGTCAAAACTATCAGGTTTAATAAATCAGCTGATATTTTGGATTTATCTGCTTTTGCCTATTTATAAGAAAAATCAACAAAAAGATAATTTGAAAAAAATCATAATCTTAGTATCATAATAAAAATAACATTTCTTTTTAGCATGTTAAATTTCAGACATGCATACACATATGCATATTCCTGACATAGTTTTAATCATATCACAAACAAAATTTTGTATTTTGTTTTATTAAAACCTGACACCACTTAATTTTAAACTACTTGATCCAAGAACTACATGTATCAATAAATAGAAGTTATGGATACCACCCTACACTTGCCCAGTATTTGAATGATGATGCTTGTTTTTGAATAGCGACAATGAGCTGAGACAATTGGTTCTATTACAAAGCTAACATTATAACTAAAAATTAGTTATGAATTCTCACACATAATCATTACCATAATCCTGGGAAACACCTAGAAAGAATCATGTGACCCTAAGGTTAGAAAAAACAATGTTATGGGTTGAACTGTGTCTTCCTAATTTCATATGTTGAAGTCCTAACCCCCAGCACTTCAGAATGTGGTGTTATTTAGAAATAGGGTTGTTGCAGACACAATCAGTTAAGAAGAGCTCATACTGCAGTAGAGTGGGTCCCTAATCCAATATGGCTGGTGTCATTAAAGGAAGCCATGTGAAAGACAGACATTGATATAGGGAGAATGCCATAAGTATATTGGAGTTTTCTTGCTACAAACCAAAGAACTACGACAACCTAGAGGGAGCACCTTCAGAGGGAGTGGGACTTTCTTGGCATCTTGATTTCAGATTTCTGACCTCCAGAACTGTGAGAAAATAAATTTCTGGTTGTCTATGCCACCCAGCATATGGTACTCTTTTACAACGTCCCTAAGAAACTAATACAAACAATGTATTAAAAAATTTTACCTCATTACCCTCTATATACTCAACAAATGTAACACTCTCATAAGAAGTCTTACTGTCTCTTAAGTCCCTTCAAGTCATTACCCAAATTGCTACAATACTGTTCTGTCTTGAATTAAGAATGTGATCATTTCAGGGGTGCCTGGGTAGCTCAGATGGTTGAGTGTCTGACTCTTGCTTTCAACTCAGGTCACGATCCCAGGGCTGTGGGATCCGAGGGTTGTGGGTTGAACCCTGCATTGCATTCTGCACTGCCAGCCTAGAGCCTGCTTGGGATTCTCTCTCCCTTTCTCTCTGCTTCTCCTCCCCACATTCTCTCTCAAAAATGAATAAATAAACATTTTTTTTTGAAAAAACAGTAATTTCAGAAATGTAAATGGGTGCAGCCACTATGGAAAACAGTATGTAGCTCCTAAAAAATTAAACATAGAACTACTCTTTGATTCAGCAATCCCACTTCTGGGTTTGTAGCCTAAAGAAAAGTGAAGAGGATATGGAAAAGATATCTGTACTCACATGTTCTCTGCAGCATCAATCACAATAGCCGAGATACCAAAACAACCTGTGTTCATCAATAGATGAATAGATAAAGAAAATGTGGTATGTATAAACACAATGGAATATTACTCAGCCATGAGAAAGAGAGAATCTGGCCATTTATGACAATGTGGATGGACCTTAAAGGATTATGCTAAATGAAATGAGCCAGACGGAAAAAGACAAAGTCTGTATGGTAACATTTATAAGTAGAGTCTTAAAAAAAAAAAAAAAAGCGGATTCTAAAAAAAACCTCAAATTCATAGAAACAGAGTAAAAAAGTGTTGCCAGGGGCTGGATGTGGGGAAAGTAAGGAGAGGTTGGTAAAAGGATGAAAACTTTTTTTTTAAAGCTGTGAAATGAAAAGGTGTGAGGATTTACGTATAACATGGGGGACTACAGTTGATATACTGTATTGTAAAGCAGAAATTTTCTCAGAGTAGAACTTAAGTGTTCTTACCAACAAATAAACAAAAAACATAAATATGTAAGGCAATGGATAAAAAAATCATTTTTTTCTATTAAACTCAAAATGAAAAAATAAACTATTACCCCATCCCAACATTTTAAAAGGTAAATATTTTACTGCTTAAAATAACTGTAAGGACTTCCTCATGTTGATAGGAAAAAATTAAACACAGCATGCAAATATAGCAATGACAGCTTTAATATTTATGATAATGTACTATGGGCTATGCATGGGGTTTAGTCACATCTATTATACCCTCATAGCATCCATTTGAACCCAGTAGTAGTGTTCCAATATTAGAGATGAAAGAACCAAGACTTAGTGAGAAAGTGAATTGCCCATGATCACACGGTTAAAGAAGAGCCAAGCCAGGTTTCACCCAGAGTTATCCTCCTTGAGGACATTCACAGTTAGCTGCCGTGAGGGAACTACAATAGCTGAAAGTCCCTTCCAGATATGGCTACTATATGTGTTGTACTTCAGTATTATTTCCTGATTCTACAATACCCTTCCCACTACATACCTGCCGTCTCATGCATTCATTTCAGATTATGTGCCTTTAAATTTAACTGTATGTGTCTCTCCTCATTACTTCTACTAATACCTTTTTTTAAAATTTTCTTCTGAAAGCCCAACCAAACTGAGAGCTACTTTCCAATATTTACGATTTGGTAATTATCACTTCCTCTGTGAAGTCTAGTTAGTTTCTCCTTAAGAAAAATCTGATGATCACTGCCTGTTTTCTGAATTCACGATAACTGGAAAGATGCCAATTATAGCATTTAGACAAATATATTACTAGTCACAAGTTTATATCTTTCTTCTAGACTATAAGCTTCTTAAGGAAAGCACATTATATCCCTAGTGCCTACAACAGATGATAAGTATGGATTTGTAGATTATATAAATGAATGAATGAGACATAACATTATTTTTAAGCTTTACTGAGGCATAATTAACAAATAAAAATTGTAAGTATTTAAAGTGTACAACTTGATGATTTGATATATGTCTATATTGTGAAAGGACTCTCCTCATCAAGTTAACACATCCATCACTTCACATATTGGACCAGCTTTTTTTTTTTCTTTTTGGTGAAAATATAGCATATGATTAAGTTAAGAAGTTTTCATGGTTTCAAGTTTTTGCTATTACACCACAATATTTGTCCTAAAATGTATATCTTCTTTCTCGTTAATGGATACTCTCTAAAGTCAGAGAACAGAACATTTGCTGGCCCCGTCATAACTGCTCAATAAATTATTTGAATAAATGTTGAATCTTAAGCATATTTCCTAGAACATATGAAATATTATTCAGCAGTTAAAATGAATGAACTAGATCTATATGTATCAACACTGATAAATCTAAAAAAATAATGATAATATTAACAGGTAAAAAGCAAATAGAGAAAGTATATTTAGCTTTATATTTATGATATGGTTTAGATAAAATTTTGATATGCATAATATTTTACAATATTTGTGATCAAATATATATGCACATATGTAATTAAAAATGCATGCAATGGATAAATGCCAACTTCCCAGAGAGGTAAGGAGAGTAAAGGGACAGAAGGGAACTTACCCATATCCATTATGTTTTATTTCTAAAGAAATATCAAAACAAAAAACATGTGCAAAAATAAGAGATCTAAAGCTAATGTTCCAAATGTTACCAGTGTATTAAATCAGGTTGGGAAATGCAGAGATCATTGTTTTACTGTTTTTTTGAATATTTTACTTCTGGAGCATTCCACAATTAAGAATAAAAACAAGTTATTTAAAATGTGTAGCATGAATCTAAAGGGAAAAGAAATTAGAAAAATCACCACTGGGTAAATGCCATTGTAATGATTGTTGCAGACAAGATTCACAAGTGGATGCTAAAACTAGTGGGCAAAAAATGAGGAGAAATAGAAGATTTGCATAATCTCAGTTTCTCCTCCAAGACAGTTATAAATTACAAAGGTAGATATAGCAGATTTACAGTGGAGAAACACAGCAAGCACCATGACATGCACATGTTCAGGGTGGATAACATCACCAGTGATAACACCTGAGGACATCACAAAACCCCTGGTCCTATGCACTGTGAGGGATGCAACGTGATTTCTCCCATATTCTTGCCAAAAATGTGTAACTTCATCCAAGTCACAGGAAAACCTCAGACAAACCTAAATTGAGGAACATTCTACAAAATAACTGACCGGTATTCTTCAAAAGGGTCAAAATGATGAGAGACAGGAAAAGACGGAGGAACTGTCACAGACTGGAACATTCTAAAGAGAAATAACTAAATGTAATGTGGGAGCCCATACATTTCATTTTCTGTGCATTTTCTTAGCACAGAAAAATGAAAGAGAAAACTGGAAAGATTCAGTTAAGGTCTGCAGTTTAGATAATAGTTTCCTACCAATGCAATTTTCTGGTTTTGTTAAGTGTGCTATGGTTACACTACATTAATTTTAAAGGAAGCTGGGTGAGAGGGGTTGGGGAAATCTGTGTATTATTTTTGCCAGGTTTCTGTAAGTTTAAATTAGTTATATTTCCAAATGTAAAAAAAAAGTGTGCATACCTATTAATCTCACAAATTTACCTGTAGGAATTTATTCCAATGAAATAATCAGAAAAGCCCACAAAGCTTTATGGGTGTATGCATGCTTCTGTGTGTGTGCGCAGGCGCGTGTGTGCGTGTGTGTGTGTGTCTTCCACCATGGCATTATTTAAAAAATTAAATTGGGAATAACCTAAATTCCCAATGAATAATTATGCTACATCCATAAAAAGCTATATTAAGCCATGCAAATTATAATATTTTCTTTAGATTTACTGACATACAGTGCTGTTTGCAATCTATTGTATAAAAAAGCAGGGTAAAATACAATGTAATTATTATTTTATGTGCACATTTTGTATTTTTAGGGGCGCCTGAGTGGCTCAGTTGGTTAAGCATCCGACTTTGGCTCAGGTCATGGTCTCACGGTTCATGGGTTCGAGCCCCGCATCAGGGTCTGTGCTGACAGCTCAGAGCCTACAGCCTGTTTCAGATTTTGTGTCTCCCTCTCTCTCTGCCCCTTCCCTGCTCACATTGTCACTCTCAACAATAAATAATGTTGTCACTCAACAATAAATAAATATTAAAAAAATTTTTTAATTGTTTTGTATTTTTAGTCCAAAGAGTTTTTCTGTTTTTGAAAATGTGCAAAGGAATGGATCTTGAGTAATATACAATATTAAGATGTGCTTTTTATGAGTTAGGGTAATAAGTTTATTAATATGCATTTTCAATAGTTCATTAATATGCATTTTCAATAGTTCCAATAGTGCAATTAAAAACTATGTTGTTTTTAAACTTCAAGATGTTTTGGGGTGCCTGGGTGGCTCAGTTGGTTAAGCGTCTGACTTCAGCTCAGGTCATGATCTCACAGTTCTTGAGTTCAAGCCCCACGTCAGGTTCTGTGCTGACAGCTCAGAGCCTGGAGCCTGTTCTGGATTCTGTCTCTCCCTCTCTCTATGCTCCTCCCCTGTTAGCACTCTGTCTCTCTCACCCTCAAAAATAAACAAACCCCAAATTTTTAGATTAAAAAAATAAAATTCAAGATGTTTTGGTGATGCATACCATAAAAAGCTACTATTATAAATAAAGTTGCTCATCCTTGTTATAATTTTAGTTATTATTCATTGAAATGTGGACTTTCTTTTAAATTTATCATTGAAGCAGAGTTTTCACCCTCAGGGTAGCAATGAATCTATGACACATCAAAAGAGAACTGGGATCATTTTCAAAGAAAGACTGCATCATCAAGAGAGTTCCTGTTAGGGAATGATTGATCTGTTAATCATATATCTAGGCAGGAGAAAAGATCCTTAAACTCTGACATCCTCTGATTAAAACAGTATTGTTTCTAACTTAACACAACTTTCCTCCTAAAACAATAAACTGTTTTAACACGAATACATTAGGCATACTTCCAGCTCCCTTCATAGTATAACTTTTAACTCTCATTAATTATGGTTCATTTAAAATGATACACATTTTGGTTGGAGCTTATGGTTTGATCCAGAATTGCACCAGTGTAACCTATTAAGAGGAAATTTAATTTTTAAAAAGAGGATATCCTTAGGCTTATGTTTATCTACGTCAATAAGATATGACTGCCAGAGGGAGAAAAGACTTTATAACTACTGTAATGTTTATTTTACTTATTAGGAACTCAAAGTCAAGAGACATTTAAGAAAAGATTGGGGGATGGTGTTTCCAATCTAGGCATGATGGTTTTCTGAGTATATCACAATTTGCATCCTCAATCATGCACAACAGTATGGTAAAGTATGAATTCACCCATTAACCACCTGCAGGGCTACAAAGATGAATAGTCAGTCTGTGCCCTCCAGGTGCTCATGGAAAAGAGGTCAGGCATATAAACAAAACACTTGGGCAACACTCCATTATCATATTAATGGGAGCTAGAAACTAATACCAATTATGAATCCCAAAGTAAGAAGAATTATAACAAACCTCACATATTATAGAAACAATTTACCAAAAGAATTTGGTCACTACTCTTTTAAACTTAACTACAGTTTATTTTTTCCTTTTGCACATTAGGTAATGCACACACCACACAGGTAAATGTAAATGCTTTCCTTTGAAATACATATCTTTTTATTTTTCTCATATTGTTCTTGACATTATTATTTCTAAACGCGTAAAGAGTTTTTTTTTGGTAAGGTGACTCAAGTAGACAGAAGTTAAGCACTGTTTACCCATGTTAGAGTCTTCAGTGTCAATTATGTAAACCTTGCCACTGCAGTAGAAGTGTAGTATAACTACACATGTATTTAACATTGATCTTCAGGATATCTAAATGCTTTGACAGGTATGCCACTCTACCACCTTTGTTTGACAAATGGGGGAAGCTGTACTTGATGAATGTTTTCAACCTTGGCATCTATTTAACAAATCTTTGTAAGAACCAACCATATGCCAGTCACTAATACTGAATATTTGATGAGCACTAGGATGTGCAGGTCGTGGCTTCTGACACTGAAGAACTCATCTAGCAGTGGAAATTTAAAGCAGTTTGGTAAGTGCTCAAATAGAAACACTATAAAAGAACAATAGATAATGCAAGTAGTGTGATTTCGAGGGAAGGGCATTAAACTTTAGAGACCTTCACATTTGGACTCAGACTCAGACCTACTCACTAGTTGAATTAGCTTACCCTCTCTACAACTCAGTATCCTTATCTATTATATATATGCCATTTGATTGTACTCACCCTGCATGGTGGCTCTGAGAATTCCATGAGAACACATGTGGAGGCATCAGAAAAATGCTGGATGTTCAATGACTGGAAACTTCCTTATCCTTTGCTTTAGGATCACAGGACAGGGAATTACTAATTCTGTCTCATTTTTTTAGACTTTTAATGGTTCCCTTACCCAAGCTGCTCATTTCTTTTCATAAAAGGGATGATCTGGCCATACTTAATCTTTAAGAGTCTCCATGTACAACAAAGTGATTCTGTATGTCTCAAAAGTAGACATGAATTCTGTTTTAAGTGTTCATTTCCAGAAGGAGGCATCTTAGTAAAAAAAAAAAAAAAAAAAAAAAAGACAAGAGAGGGTGGATATAATCTATTCTAAATTAAAGATGTGGTGAGCTTTCAGGGAATTGTTGAAATTTTTCAAAAGTTCATTTTAGGTCTAACTGGGAGAGTCCCCCTTAAAAATGTACTGATAAGGATTTTAAGTAGTTTGTTTTTGCAAAAAGATATGATTTTTATTATTCAGAAAATACCATTCTCTTCGCTAAGATATGTGCATAATTTAATAGGAATCCAGTCCAATTGTTTCATTTTGTGGAGAAGTACATTTTTTAACCATTCATATTGTTTTGGCACAGAAATAAATTACAGTGCTGAAAAGGCCCAGAATAAATATAATGACAGCACACCTCATGCTGCATACTCCTCCATCTTCCCAACGGTTTGCTAAAGGGGAAAAACACCTAGGAAATACTTCTGCAGTTCTTTCAAACAATGCACTCCTACTCATCAGGCAGGATTCCTTTGGGGAAAAGACTGCTCACAGTGAAAAGAATAGCACTGATTTACAGATTTTAAACGATGATTTTCAAGGAACTTCGCTTTCAGGAGTTCATGAGATCACAGATCTACACTTGAACATGTTCTAGTCAAGGTTACTGACTGGTACAGGACATTCTAGCACAGAAAAGACAGAGAGCGTTTAGAAGATGAGCAGGTCGAAATAGTCCCCAGCTCAACTACCAATAGATTTCAAGCCATCTTTCAACTGCGGCTTTTTTTCTGATTCATTTGTGGGTGGTTTTAATATCTCTAGGAGCTTCTTTTGTTCAGCATAGTTCTTTAGGTATCTTTCCAGTGCCATTTATTTATTTATTTATTTATTTTCTGGCACCAGTGTCTATATATGCAAGTACTTTCTTTTTTTAAAAGTTGTTTTTGTCATATTTTATTCTCTAGTTTCAATGAACAATAGATGCATACCTCAGTGCTTCCTTTCAACCGTAAAACCTTAATAAGTAAGTCAAATGACTGGTGCAAGTTAAAATTGGTCCAGTGAGATACAGTAGTACCCCCTTATCCAGTTTCACTTTGTATGGGCTCAGCTGCCTGTGGTCAACCACAATCAAGAAGTAGATGACCCTCTTGAGTATCCTCAGAAGGTCAATCAATAGTAGCCTAACGCTAGGCCATAGCCTAATGCTATGGCACTGTGACATTTAGCTCATCATGCAGGCATCACACATCATCACAAGAAAAAGAAGGGTGAGGACAATACAATAAAATATTTTGACAGAGAGACCACCTTCACATAACTTTTGTTACAGAAAATTGTCATAATTGTTCTAATATTATTATAATTAGTTGTTGTTAATCTCTTACTGTGTCTAATTTATAAATTAAACTATCATAAGTATGTATGTGTGGGAAAAGACAGTATATACAGGTTCGGTATGATCTGCAGATTCAGGCATCCACTAAAGTCTTGGAACGTATCCCCCATGGACAAGGGGGTCTCCTGTATTCTGCCTTTCTTTGACAACCAGATTTTGCCCCTATACCTGTGATATCTGAAACAAGTGCTCCATGGATGTCAATTAACTTTAATGAGTGATTCATTGTACAATGGAAACTACTTTGCATTTCCTCTAGATGCTTTCACTGTGTGGAAAAGATAAAGCTCCATTTAGCTTGGGGCTGACATAGTGAAACATAATTCACCTGCCTCCATTGTTTTCAAGTCATGGAGGTTTCTACAGAATGGCAAGAATAACCACTCATTTTACTAGAACATATGCCACATTTTTTCTTGCTATATACTTAGAACAAGCGACCTACATAAACCAACAGAATGCAAGAGAAGAAAACCTGCTTATCTATCAATTAAATGCAAGAGGAAAGTAAATTCCGAACAAAAATATATGACTTTTAGGCATGATGCTTAATCTCCAAGACTGATAGTGAGGTGGGGGCCTACTATGATAAAGAATTTTGACAAAATACAGGACCACACAAATATATCCTCTAGCTAAAAACAAACACCAGCATGCAAATGATTAAAGCAGTGAAGACAAGACACCCAAAAAAGGCAGACAAACAAACCCAGAAAAGTTACAAATAAACAGCAACAATACACACATCAAGATTTGAAGCCAGCAATGCTCTAAAATGTGTGAATCAGGGATCAAAGCATCACAATGTCCCTTTTATATAATAAACCCAGTATGTTAGCTGGCAAAGAAG
Source organism: Herpailurus yagouaroundi (assembly GCF_014898765.1). Lineage (NCBI taxonomy): Eukaryota > Metazoa > Chordata > Mammalia > Carnivora > Felidae > Herpailurus > Herpailurus yagouaroundi. Next base: position 66,619,781 of record NW_024412400.1, on the reverse strand, counting down.
ACTCTGTGGCCCAAGGCTATTTTTTAAACTGCTGCTCTGGAAGGTTCTAAGTGCTAAATGATCCTGGTCATACTTACTTGCTTTTTAAATGACTCCCACGTGGTTAATATTTCTGACATACCCAGGTAGATGCTCATGTCATGCAGTGATTGTCATTTCAGCTTTCACAGAGTTGACACCAGCAAAAAGAGGAGTCAGCAAATAGAACAGACTTAGAAATCTCCACTTGCTTATTTGAAAAAAAATTGCAGTACAAATGCATTTTCTTTAATCTGCTTTGGTTTTAACAGTTTATACATCATCATTAAATATAATATGAGAATACATATATCTTAATTTGGCACTCTTCTGACCTCTAAAGTTTTTCTATATTTGTGTTTTATTTTCACTGGATATTATATTATTATCTTCACTGGTTATTGCTCACAATGACACTAATAGTAAGCCACGGTTCTTTGGTTAAAATATAAAAATAGAGGCAATAGAAGTTAAGGGCTCATCAGTCTAATGAGACAACCCGAGGCTTCAAGTTCCTGGTGTTATGTTTCTCTTTTGGAGTGAAAGAATTACAATAATCATGTGCCTGTCTTCATGGAAGTATCAGATAAGGCTACCTGAGGTTATTTATTCTCTTTGAATTACTTTCTAATTTTATAAAATAGTTTTACAAACACTTTGAGAATGGACCTCCATTCTATGCATGTGTAGACATCATATAAATGTAGTACCTAAAGAGTAGATTACAATGCACATTATAAACCACAGACATATTATGGCCCAGTGGGTCATTGGAGGCCTCCACTTAGATACTACTATTCAATAGCGCTAGAATCAATCCCATGCCTTCATAGCCTGATAGAGGGTCTTAGGGGAGGAGGGGGGATGGGTAGCAAGATTAAAGCACAAGAAAGTCTTGGTTTAGCAGCATCCTTAGCTTTAAACCAAAGCAAAGTAGGAAAAGGATTTTGATATCTTCTTCACCCTGATTTTGCCAGCTCTGCAGGAGTATACACAACTGAGAGTAGACACATCAAAAGTCATGTGATGGAATAGGATCATTCTATGCTATTTCCAAAAAAGTTAGAGTAGTCACATTATAGAGATTAGACTAGGATTAACCAAGCATGTAAAAAATTTAGATTATCATTGCTGTAGGTCACTATCCTGGATTCTACTCTAAAAATGTAGATTGCTTTTCTTATTTCTCATCAAAACTTCTCTGTCCCAAGTGAATTCTCTTTTCCATAAAGTAATTAATGTAATTACACCCAATAGAGAGTCAATTAAAGAGTACATCAGGTCATTATAGCTTCCTAATAGCACACCTGGTAGCAACAGACCTAAGGCAAATGAGAAGCAACGGGGCCTGTGTCAGCAAAGGCCCAAGATCATCCCAATTGCTAACAGTTACATGATGTGGTACTTGGACTTATGGTATAAATATGTACAGCCACAGCATCTACTAATGTAGACATTGCCCCCATATCCATTAAAGTACTTTCACTTAGACATATAAATTATACCACTTTTCTTTCCTTAATTATGTTTTATTGGTAAGGTTGAGAAACCTAATTTCTTTCAGTCTCCTTTACTAGATTTTGGTGAAAGTGTCCATGTACTTTCAAACTTAGGTTTATCACTCCTATAGTAGATTTAGGAATACTGCTGTCACATTTTTGAGCTTTTATAGGAAAAAAAAACCATGAAATCCTAAGAGACTTTTGGGAAGAGCATTGCCAACAAGGATCACCACCCAGTACTTTTAAAAAATATTGACATCCTTTATTCATGGCTCCCTCTTTCAGAAAAGCCTTTTTACATTTATTTACAAACTTCTTTAATGTTACTGAGAGTAAAATGAACGGACCTAGGGCTTTGGAGTGGGTGGGATAATTCTAATATCTTTAGCTGAAAGCAAAACATATGCACCATATTTTCAAACATTCTTAAGATAAGAGTGTGAATCAGGTTTCCAACTAATGAGTTTAAAGAGAAGGCATTTACACTTTAAAAGAATAAATTCAAAGCAAAAACCGTGTATTAGCACTCCTCACTACTCCCCAACACCTGGTTAAATGATAGTTCAGAGCCTTTGAAAGATGCAAAATCTTACGATAACAAAAGAAGAGAGGGCAGACAATAGTACTATTTTGGAAGCTAAATGCAAAAAATAAAAAACTAAAACACACACACCAAAAACAAAAAGTAAAGTACTTAGCTAAGAAAGTTGCTAAACTGGCAGTAGAGAAGGTAAAAACCAACCCAACTTGCACTACTGAACTCCAAATGTCCCAGGAATTGGCAACACAAGTAATTCGAAGGGTGGTGAACCCAAGTCTGAAAACAGCAGGATTGTTTGAAAGTCTATGTAAGAAGCAGAAGGATCCCCAGATCCCTTCCTCTTCATTATTTAAGGCTCTTACCTGAGATACCATAGTGAGTGGGATTCAGGAGTCACACACCGTGAGATCCCAAAGCCCCCAGGCCATACAACTTCCTTAGTAGTTAGATTATTAAACCACATGTTTTCAATAATAACAATAAAAACTAGCTGTTTTTTAATTTCATGATTTTCAAAACATTTTTACATTTAGTATCTAATGTAATCATCACAGTTCTCTCCAGCAGGTGAGACAAAATAAAATGGTTTTCTTTATTTTTACATGAAGAAGAAACAGGAAAAATTAACCAACTCACTAGTTGTAAAACCTTGATAATGGTTTCCAAAGTCTGTAAATACCAAATGTCTTGTAGCTTAAATTGTCCTTTGATCTCTTCCCATAGCTCTCCCTCTCCAAGTGATTTGCCATCACTGGTGCTCATAACAACCCCTTGAGGAGCTTAATTAAAACAACCCAATGCCAAAGATTGATTGAGGAAGACTGAGGTGAGGTCCTAAATAGTTAACAAATAAATAACAAATTATTCAAGTAATTCTAGGCAGGTGGCAAGAGGACCATCTTTTAATAAATGCTTTATTAATTAAGGCATATGTACTTTTCCACTGAGAACCCCTCCCTCACATACACTCACATGAGTCTGAGCTATTTTTAGTTTAATTGTCTTATACATGAATTTTAAAAAAGCTATCTTAAAATCATTTGGGAAGTAGGCAGGGTATAAATTATAAATAAATACACCTGAGAAATATGAAGTAAACAAATTCATGCAGGAATAATTTCAACATGAAAAAAGGACAGGGAGCTAGAGATTTGCTGTGGTAGATTTTTTTCAAAACATAATTCTTTCAGGCACAGTTGGTAAGTACACCTGTCATATATGCTTCCAAAAATGTAGCTCAAAATGATAACATACTGAGAGAAAAACAAATCTTGGGAATACAAAATTCATTTGTTATAACCAGTTTTGCTTACACTCTCTCAAAATAGCCATCTGTGCTAAAGTGTGTACATAACAGAACAACTTGCTACAATACAAAAAGTTCACATATATTTAGACCTTGGAGTTTTCTAAGGAATTAAAAACTTTTCAAAAGCACCTTTCATTTTAGCTACAGAGAGGCTACATGTGTGGGAACAGGAGTTGACCTAAATGAACAGCAGCTGTTTAAATAAATCTGATTATAATGTTGTCAGTTCTATTTCTTTTTTCTTTCTTCCCCTAAGATACTTAGCTATCTATCCCCCTTCTGAGGTCCTCTCTGGCTTTTATTTAACAAATACTTGCTTGATGCTTACTACATGAAGGTAATTTGCTGTGTGCTTTTCAATTTTAGTTCATTTAATCTTCATAGCAAACTATAATGTAGGGAAAATTTCCCCAAATTACAAAGTACTATGGAAGAGTTGAACCCAAGCAATCTGCCTTCAGCATCTGTGATCACTGCATACTCAGCTGACTCTATGATATATATAAATATATATAATGTATATATAATAAATGTATATATTTATACAATATATATAACTTATATATTTATACATTAAATATAAATATTTAACATTTATACAAATTTTAATATTTTGTAAATATACAAAAATATATTTAAAAATAATATATAATTTATGTTATATATAATTTATATGTAATATATGTGTGTATAGTTATATATTACATATAATATATGTGTATAACTTACATGTTATATATTATATATACATATATGGCAATGCCTTAACAAAAAATAATAGTGCCATACATGAATTCCTAACCTCCTATATGAATTGGGATATAAATCCATCTACATTTTCCATTTCAAACAAAATGCCTGAAGAATCTTCTTGTAGATACTAGACATCTATAGATGCTTATTTTATTTTGGGAAAAAAAAAGAAAACAAAATGCTTCACGATGTGTACATGGTTCCTCAATTGTGAGGTATTTCTTTGATTTAATAATAGCTTTTGGGGAAGGAAGAAACACTATATTAAACATATATGTCAATCACAAGAAGTATTCAACTTGAGAAACATTAAAATGTTAAAAGAATGAAACTTAGAACAAAGAAAACAGTATAATAATTTAATCTCTTCTTTTTATAGGTTTCACCTTCTATATTGTTATAACAAGAACCTGACCTATATGTAGCATTTTAAGCACCCTGAATACTTATTTAAAGTAGATAGGATAAAAGTAATAAACAAGTTGCTTTCAACTGTTAGAAAATATTCTGTTAAGATAATCTTATGTTATGCTCTTCAGGATCAATGTTTTATAAGATGTCACTAGTATTGTTGATGTGTTTAAGGTAAAACACTTACTTAAATCTACTATACTCCCAACAGTTTTTTCAATAAAATAAGGTAGGTAAATTAAAGTGTAAAGAATTTACAACAGCATCTTAGTTCAAGATGTAAAGTTAAAATATTATCTAGTTTTAACTCTCCTGAACATAATTGCTCTGGCAATCTACTGCCATGTAATACACTACACTAAATAATAGCAATAACCTTTAGTAATTATTCATTTTCTTCAAAAATCTCCAGTTTGATAGGGCTTAGTGGGGATGATTAATCTCTGCTCCATACAGCATCAGGTGAGGCAACTCAGTATAGAATCTACTTCAAAGAAGAGACACTCAAGTGACTGGCTAGTTGGTAGTGGCTGTCGACTCAGCCAGGGTTGTGGGCCAGAACCTTTGGTTCCTTTCCATGTAGCCACTTCATTGAGCTGTCTGGACTTCCTCCCAACACGGTGTCTAGGTCTCAAAAGGTCCCAAGAGACCTGTAAAGTGTCTGTGATGCTTTCTCTGCCCCAGAATTCTCATTGTTACATACTGTTAGACAAGCAGGTCACTATGGCCAGCCCAGATTCAAGGAATGGAGAATTAGACTCCACATCTTCTTGTATGAGTAGCAAAGAGTGTTCAGCTATCATTAATCAACCATATCAATATATAAATTGAACACAATATCTATAGAAATGGTTAAGAAATGGTTAAATCTAAGAAAATGGTTAGCTCATTTTCTTGAGCTTAACAATTTGACGATCAAATTTATATAAGAAAATAAACATGTAAGAATAGCTAGGAAGTCCCTAGATAAGAATAATAATCAGGTACCAGTTATGAAAACATACTCTACAACCTTAAAATTAAAACTATATGATGCTGCTCCAATGGAATAAAATAAATACCTGACATATACTCAAGAATATATGAAAATTTAGTGTATGGCATAAAAATAGTATCTTAAATCAATGAGAAAAAGATGTTTTAAACAAATTATGTTGAGACAAGTGTGTAGTCACTTTTAAAACAATCATATCAAAGGGTGCTCAAAATTTAACCTAAACTGTGATACTATTCCAAATCTGTCAAATTGGTAAAACTTCATAAGTTTGGCAACACACTCAAAGGCGAGGCTGTGAGAAAATGGTAGTCTACAGATTGCTGGTGGGAGTGTAAAGTACACAACCACATGGAGGGGAAATTGGTAATACCTTCCACAACAAAAGCAATTCCACTCCTAGGAATTCATCCTGAAATAAACCTCCAAAAGTCAAAACCAATACACGCAAAAGGTTATTCATTATTTGCAAAGGCAAAATAGGGAAACCATCTAAATGTCATCCTTGGGAAACTGATTTGAGTAAAAAATGATGAGAGAAAAGTATGTAGCAGAAAATGAACGAAAAAGATGTCAATGGACTGAATGTTACATCCCCAGTGTATTAAGTAAAAAAGCAAGCTTCAAGAGAGTAGCTGGAAATCATACAATATGCCACCTCTGAAAAAGAAATTAGAAATACAAAATAAGTGTGTGTATACACATATATACATACACATATATAACAATTTGTTTCTTTTTGTAAAAATAAATTAAGAATATAATTTTCTTTCTATGCAGGTGGAGCAAATTATTATGGGACAAAGATTTGAGTATATGTTTTCATATAGTTTTGCCTTTGGGATCATATAGATATATATTAAAAAATTAGGATGGAAGGGGCAAATCATACAATTCAATCCATGTACAAATAAATGTACTGTACCTATATATCAAGTGTATAATTATTACCACACAAAGAAAACTGAATAATTTAAATAAATTAAACACAGGTTGCTAATTGTACACCTTCAGGGTACCCTAATGAGTATACATCAAAAGGACCAAAAGAACTACAATAAGTCTTTTTTTTCACTTTTAAAGTTAAATTATGTTTTATTTTGAAAACTCACACAGATTTCTAATAAATGTTTATGATGCCCATCATTACATTCATTAATTCACTCATCAAATATTTATTGACCACCTCTTGCTTATCAGGCATTGGAGGTATAGAATTAAACTTTTAACTTCTTTGACTTTCTTTTGGTAACAGTGGTATAGATGTGATCCCAAAACTAACTAACTCTGTGTGTGTGTGTGTGTGTGTGTGTGTGTGTGTGTGCGCGCGCGCGCGTGTCCGCATGTTGAAAAATAGAATAATGAGTACCTATTCTGATCTTGTAAAGAGCCATTTTTCACTATGAGTAAGGAAAACACAAACATAGATTGTGGGAAGTCGAGAAAGAATTCTATGGTATTGTGTTTGAATTTGAGATAGTGATGTGAACTCAACATTGTTTTTTAAATGCTTTGTTTAGATATAACTGGCATACAATAAACTGCATATGCTTAAAATGTATAATTTGATCATTTGCATTCATATTGATCACTCCCCACAGTTTTCTCATTTTCCTTTGTAATTCTTCTATTTTATCCCTCCTCTCCAGTCCTCCTCCTTGCACTCTTTGCGACCACACACACTCTTTCTGTAATTATAGATTATTTCACATTTTCTAAATGTTTATATAAACGGAATTATCCAGTATATGCTCTTTTCAATGAGAAGAGTTGGGCTTTTCCATTTAGCATAATTATTTTGAAATTTACTAACGTTCTTCCTTGTATCAATACTTTCTTCTTTACTACTTAGTGATATTCCATCTTATGAATATTCCACAATTAACTTATCTGTTCATCTATTGATGGATATTTGTGCTATTTCAGATTTTTGGCTAATACAAATAAAAATTCCATAAATGTGCACATACAAATCCTTTCATGAACACATGCTTTCTTTTCTCTGGGTTAATTACTAAGGAGTGGGATGATTCGATCAAATAGTAGGTGTCTATGAAGAGTTTTAAGAATCTGCCAACCTGTTTTCCAAAGACTTTGTATCTTTTTACATTCCTACCAGCAATACACAGAAGTTTCCATTCTTTCACATCCTCCATTGATTTGGCATAGTCAGTCTTTTTAACTTTTCATTCTAATACATGTGTAGTAGTATCTTATTGTTTTAATTTGAATTTCTCCAGTAAGTAATTATGGTGAGCATCTTCTCATGTGCTTATCCCTAAATCTTCTTAGATGAAGTATTTGTTCAAATACTTTGACCAGCTTTTATTTGTGTTTTGGTTTCTTATTACTGCATTTTCAGACTTTTATTATATATTCAGGATATGTCTTTTACAAAGATATTATTTTTAAATATTTCTCCCAATGTATGGCATTTCTGTTTTCCCTTGACAGTATCTTTTGATGAACAGAATTTTGAATTTTAGCGAAATCCAACTTATCAATTTTTTTTTTCTTGAAACCAGGTACTTTCTATTCTTCTACTTTGTTCTCTTTCAAAGTTTTTGGCTCTTCTAGTTTCTTTCCATTTCCCTATAAATTTGAGAATCAGGTGCTAATTTCTTAAAAAAAAAAACTAGTGCTATTTTTATTGGCATTACATTGAATCCATCCATCATTAGAGAAAGAACTGACATCTTGACAATAGTGACTCTTTTGACTAATGATTAAGGGATATCGCCATTTATTTCAGTCTTTTTCACTTTCTCTCAGCAATATTTTTCGGTTTTCAGAATGCATGCCTTAAATATCTTTTGGCAGGTTTATCCCTAGGTGTTTTGATGTTAAACATGGGTAGAATTGTCTCCTATTTTTCTGGTTTCATGAAGCGAAAGCTGATGCCATGGGTTTGAGATGGCTCTTCTTTTCTAATATAAGAGTTTATTGTTGGGGCGCCTGGGTGGCGCAGTCGGTTAAGCGTCCGACTTCAGCCGGGTCACGATCTCGCGGCCCGTGAGTTCGAGCCCCGCGTCGGGCTCTGGGCTGATGGCTCAGATCCTGGAGCCTGTTTCCGATTCTGTGTCTCCCTCTCTCTCTGCCCCTCCCCCGTTCATGCTCTGTCTCTCTCTGTCCCAAAAATAAATAAACGTTGAAAAAAAATTTTTAAAAAGAGTTTATTGTTATAGATATTTCCCTATATCCTGCTTTAGAGGTAGCCCCTAAATTCTGATATACTGATTTTCATTTTCATTCAGTTTAAAATACTTTATAATAGTCATTTTGATTTGCTTTACACATATGTTATTTAGAAGTATATTATTTACTTTTAAATATTTCAGAATTTTCCATAGACTTTCTCTTATTGATTTATAATTTACTTCCATTAAGGTCAGAAACATACTTTGCATTCTTTGCATACTTTGCATACTTTGTGGCTCAAATATGGTTTGTCTGGGTATATGTTCTGTGTGCACTTGAAAAGAATCTATTCTGCTCTAGGTTAGGTGGAATATTCTATATATGTCGATTACATCAAGTCGGTTGATAGTGTTACTTGTTGATTTTATGACTACTGGTTTTATCTATTATGGAGAGAAGAATATTGTAACTTCTTAGTTTTTTGAGTATTGTAACTTCTAACTAAGATTTTGAGTTTATCTATGTCTCTTTAAAATTTGATAGGTTTTATGTATTTTTTAAGAACTATTATTAGGGGTCGGAACATTTAGACTTGTTATTTTTTCTTAATGAATTAAGTCCTTTGTATTTTAAAATGAACTTTTTATATAACTCAGGTAATATTCCTTGTTCTCAAATTAACACAGCTTATATAAATATACTAATAAGACATACAAACGTTATTGTAATCGGTGTTACCATGACATGTCTTTCCCTATCCTTTTACTTTTAAACTACTTATATTTAATAATAAAGTGTGTTTCTTTAGGCAGCAAAATTATTTGAATTTCACTTTTTTATACAATCTGACAATCTCTGCCTTTTAAATGAAGATGTCTAAAGCCATTCATCTTTAATGTGATTACTGATATGGTTAGGTTTGGCCCTATCTTATGTATTTTTAATTTTTCCCATGTGTTCTGTGTTCCTTTTTGCCTCCTTTTCTGCTTATCTTTGGATGAAGTGAATGATTTTATAATTCCATTTTATATCTTTTGTTGGCATATTAGACATAACTCAGTTTTGTTATTTTAGTCACTGATTTAGGATTTATAATACACATCTTTTGCTTACCATAATCCACCTTTGAGTAATATTATATAATATTATGTATAAGAATCTTCTAAGAGTGTATTTTCATTTCCCTCTTCCTGGACTTAATGCTACCATTGTCATGCATTTTACTTAACATGTGTTATAAACCCTTCAAGTGTTTTGTTTAAATAGTTATTTTCTCAAGAGATTTAAATTATTTAAAAAACATATGCAAGTACACATGTGGCTTCTATTTCCAATGCTCTTCATTTCCTTTGTGTAGAACCATGTTCTTATCTGGTACTATATTTCTTCTGCTTCAAGAACTTTCTGTATTATTTCATATAGTGTCTGTCTACTGATGATTAGTTATTTAAGCTGCCATTATTTTGCTATAGTTTTTGAAATATATTTTTTTGAGTACAGAGAATTCTTGGTTGACAGTTTTAAAAACTGCTTTGAAGTGTTTTGCTCACTGTCTTCTTACTTGCATTGTTTCTGATGAAAATTCTACTGGTGTCACTATCTTTTTCTTCTTTTTTATATATTTCTTCTCACTGGGGCTCATTGAGCTTCTCATATCTGTGGCTTTATATTTTTTTACTCCAATTATATACATAGTAAGCCTCTTGAAGTTGTTAACACAGATCACTTATATACTGTGCATTTTTCTAAATTCTCTTCTTTATGTATTTCATTTTGAATAGTTTCTATTCTTATGTCTTCAAGTTCATGACTTTTTTTTCCTGCAATGCTTATTTGTCTTTATCTGTCAATGGATTCTTAATCTTACATACTGTAGTTTTCATGTTTAGAAGTTAGATTTAGGTCTTCTTTTATATCTTCCATGTCTCCATTTAACTTTATTTAGACATCTAGAATAGAGTTATTGTACCTGTTTTAATCTTTTTCTGCTAATTGTAACATCTTTGCCTACTCAAGTTCAGTGTCAATTGACCTATTGTCCTCATGAAAGGTCACATTTTCCTTTTTTTGCATGCCTGGTAACCTATTACTGGACACCATACATTTTGAATTTTACCTTTTGGGTACTGGATATGTTTAGAGTCCTATAAATATTCGTGAGCATTGTTCCAGGGCTCTGTTAAGTTACTTGGAAACAGTTTTGTCCTTCAAGTCATGCTTTAGGAAGTGTTAGGTAGGTACAGAGCAGTGCTTAATCTAAGGCCAATTATTTTCCACATCTACCAATAGAAGAACTTCCTATATACTCTACACTACACTGTACCTCATGAATTATGAGATTTACCATGCATTGTGTACTGTTCACTTTAATACTTTTGGATAATTCTTTCCCTGGCCTCTGATAGTTTCTACACATGCATCTTCTTCTTTTTTTTTTTTTTTTAATTTTTTTTTCAACGTTTTTATTTATTTGTGGGATAGAGAGAGATAGAGCATGAACGGGGGAGGGGCAGAGAGAGAGGGAGACACAGAATCGGAAACAGGCTCCAGGCTCCGAGCCATCAGCCCAGAGCCTGACGCGGGGCTCGAACTCACGGACCGCGAGATCGTGACCTGGCTGAAGTCCGACGCTTAACCGACTGCGCCACCCAGGCGCCCCGTACACATGCATCTTCTAATCATTGTGCTGAATACCTGAGGTAGGTCTTATGAAGATCTTGGGGCTTCTTTATGTGTGCAGCTTTCTCATCTCTTTACTTTATAAGCTGCCTTGACCTCTTGGACTCCATTTCTCCAGGAGCTGGTTAGATTCTATCTGGATTTCCTGTCCCTATGTTATGGTCTGGAAACTCTCTTAAGGCAATAAGCTGGGACAGTTGCAGGATTCACTTTGCTTGTTCTCAGGGATTGCTCTCCTTTGTTTTTATTGCCTGAAATACAATATATAACTCCTTGTTTCATATACTTTGTCTGGTGTTATTTTGTTTTGTTTCTTGGTTATTTCAGGCAGGAGGTATATCAAGTCTTTATTACTCCATTTTGGTCAAAGGAGAAGTGAAATCGTGACATTAAAAAAATGTATTCCTAAATACACTAAATCCACTAAAAGCATCTAACTCAGAGGTTGGTGCACTTTTTTTTTTTTCTGCAAAGGGTCAAATAGTACATATTTTAGGCTTTGAAGTTCATACGGTCTCTGTTGCAAGTACTCTACCATTGTAGTGTGGAAATATCAATAGGTAACATGTCAACAACTGAGCATAGGTGTTCCAATAAATGTTATTTACTGAGGCACCTGGGTGGCTCAGTCAGATAAGCATCTGACTTCAGCTCAGGTCATGATCTCATAGTTCGTGAGTTTGAAACCCATGTCAGGCTCTGTGCTGACAGCTCAGACCCTGGAGCCTGCTTTAGATTCTGTGTCTCCCTCTCTGTCTGACCCCTCCCCTATTCATGCTCTGTCTGTCTCTCAAAATTAAATAAACATAAAATTTTTTTTAAATGTTATTTACCAAAACAGGAAGGACACTAGATGTGGCTCACAAGCCCTAGTTTACCAGCTTCCAAGCTGGATCAATGTCTGTCGCCAATATCTCAGTGGTGAGCTATAATGAGCATTGTCTTAATCAAGTCTCCAAAAATACAGCATTATCAATAATAAGATACCCTGACATTACTTGCTCCTGATAGGGGTAAGCAACATCACCGAGTTAATATTCTTGCTAAAAATGTCCAAACTAATCTAATTATGAAAAAATAATCAAATATTAAATGTGGGTTATTACAAAGAACACTTAGAGTAGGCCAGAAAGAACATGTTGGCCAGGAAAAGTGTTTATTGATTAGATATTTTATTCTTAATGTCCTGTCCTATTCACATTTAGAGTCAGAAAGCAAATGTAATGAATAAAATTCTGAGTAGGTGAAGTATCTTTTACCAAAGTTTCAAGCTCAACAATCCTTCCCCCCCATCCCTACAGCACTCATGATCCTTTCAGTATTCTTGTTTGTCACAAAAAAGACTAGGAATAATATAGAGACATGATAATTACTCATTTTAAAGTTCCTATTTGTTTTTCTATTTTTATAAGAACCTCTCCCTTTATTCAAAAAAACTAAGATCCTATAATTCATTTTATGTGAATAATTCACCTTTGGTAACAGTAACTATGAACATGATATAATTTAAAAGTATGGGTGATACCAAACATGTAGCTAAGTTTGGACTTTTCCTTAAATTCTCATTTCTTTGAGTTTTTAATATTATAAATATATTTCTCCAATTTATGAAATATTTCCTTCAGTGTGTGGCAATACCTTCCTGTACTACCTATTTATATTCTATCAGTTCAGAAAGCAATTAATGCCTGTATTTATTACATGAAAATTAATACATGAAAAAATTCTTCCCTCCAAAGTTGCTCTGGTTACTTCTCACAGTGTTCTCACAGGAGAAATGATATAACCCGAAATTATAAAGCATATTTTAAAAATCAGTATTTCCATAAAGAAGATTTCTTTAGGGGCGCCTGGGTGGCTCAGTCAGTTAGGCGTCTGACTTTGGCTGAGGACACATTCTCACGGTTCGAGGTTCGAGCCCCACATCGGGCTCTGTGCTGACAGCTCAGAGCCTGGAGCTTGCTTCCGATTCTGTGTCACCCTCTTTCTGGCCCTCTCCTGCTCACACTCTTTCTCACTCTCTCTCTCAAAAATAAATAAACATTAAAAAAATTTTTTAAAAAAAGATTTCTTTCATGGAGATTCTATCTCTGATAAAATAATTCATTACATGCAAGCGGTCTCACGTTTTATCAAAATTCTCTCACATTTTATCATCTAATTGCTCATGAATTGTGTAGTAGGTGTCATCGTCAATTTACAATTGAGAAATAACAATAGCAGAGGAGTAAAAGACCTAACATCACATATTTAGAGGGAATGGGAGAGAACTGTGAAAACATAAAAACAAAACATTTAGAAGAATATGATCCCCAATTTTATTTTAAAATTCCTTACTTATATATATATATTAATAATGCTCACAAACCTGCAACTTGTCCTTTTAATTTTATAAGGATTTTTGCATAACCTTTTTCTATTAAAGGATAAAATTAACATCTGTCTACTGAAGTTGACTGAACCATCAGACTCATTTCATACCCACTTCATTTCACAAACACAGTTACACTTTCTCAGCCTGGAACATCAAAACAGAGGCACAACTAGGCTTTTTCAACTTTATGGCTACATAAAAGAAATATTCTAACAACGAATTTCCCCATCTATTCATTGGTTTAAGAGAAAGAGAGAGAACTGTACTAATGAATATGAAGTGGCACAAAACCAGAGTTTTATCCTAGATAATATATCTCAAGTTTTAGATCTCTGGAGGATGTAGAGAAAGCAAATATCTTTGCTGAAATCTATCAATGTTCCTACTAGCATATATCTTCAACTGCAGTAAGTGGTTTACCATCAAAGTTTCACAACTTTCCACTTGCAAATGTTGAAAGGCAAAGAACGAAACAGCATCTCTGGTGATTTTTATCTGGGTCCAGAGGACTAAATCCAAAACACAGACACAGAGAAGAAGAAACACCATTGAGATTTATACCCTATGCACATATTATGGTGACTAGGCACAGAAGAAGCCATTTTCATGGTTCTACATACTAATATAGCATGGTCTTCTCACCCATAACTCAATTCTGTATTTTAAGGCATCATAGAAACCTTCCTGAACTCAGCCACCAAAGAACAAATGCCTACCTGTGCTAAATAGACATGCTTCATAATATCACAGTATCTCAATATCTCAAAATCTTAACTCAATTATCTCAGCCTATGAAAGCAATAAGGGTCATAAAAGTCAAATTTTGATTGTATCAATAGCCTTAAATAAATATAATGTTATCAGACTCATTTTTAAATATTACTTTCACCATTTACAGTAATAAAACAAACTTACATATGAAGGAATAGTGGTAAAAATAGTTTTCTATATGATCCACACCAAGGGTGAGTCATTCAATTTTCTTGTTATTCAGAGGCCAATTATGGACTATTATTATCATTGTCTTCTTTATGTATTAAAATAGCAAAACAAATGAGAAAGGAGGAAACCAAAAATGATTTTCAATATTTTAAACTGCATATTTCCAAAGATATTTTATAATAAACTCTTAGATACAGTTATCAAATCATTCCATGAATAATATGCTAAAAAGTCTTTTAATGGTCTTTTTATTATTTTCCTTGACCTTCAGATGATGGAGACAGGTGAGTCCCTACATAGCCAAGTCTTTTCCTTGGGAATAAAGAGCGTTCCATATCACCCAATGTCCCCTGTTTAACCAAGATAACAATTTTCTTATGAATTTATCATTAAGGTAACCCCGATTATCTTAATCAGTATTAGACTAATATAAGGAGACAAAAAATTCCCTAGAATTTACGATATTTCTATTTATTCTTTACATCATGAAGTTAACAACTCAGGTTTTATTTATTTTTTTTATGCGGCTTTAGGCACAGCACTGTCAAGAGACATCCAAATGTCCTCTATTGACCTCTTTTCACTAGAAGTTATTTTCAACTTAGTTCTTTATTTAAGACTTCTAATTTTGTTTATTATAATCTTTCCCATTATGCTTATTAATGGCCTCAGTAGTGTGTAAATTCAAGAGAGAAATGAGAGTCACTATGTTATCTAGAAAACCACTTCCATCCATTTTTAAAGTTATATCAATTTAACATTAAATCCCCATAGAACTATTTTCCAGCTAGTTCCAAGAATGAACAAAAAGTTTATAATAATCATATTTTGAAGTTCCAGACCATGAGCCCAATTCTCTTGGCTTAATTTTTTTTTTCATTATAAAATACCTAAGAATATCCCTACGTGAAGAGTTAAAAAAAAAAAAAGATACACTAAAGATGAGGAATGAGAGAAATACCATGGATAACTTGTGACTGTAGGGAAGATATTTAATTTCTGAACCTCAGTTTTTCAATCTATACAAATGGGTATAATGCCCTTGAAGGATTTATCACACCTTTTCAACTCCTGCACCTTGACTCTTTCCTCTGGGGCTCTATATTATCCCTAAGTGTAATAAAACCACTTCACTGTGCTATTAGTTATACAATAGAAAAGGTGGTTGATAGAAAGCATTTTCTCCTCTTCTTTTTCTTTTCTCTTTTAGCACTGGTGGAAGGGCCAAAAAGAAATTACCAAATGTGACTTCTCTGCAGAAATGCAGCAGAGGTAGGGGGGATCCCAGACAATCTATATATGATATTTTTTCCCTTATAGCGACTAATTATATTCTAGTAAATGACAAATTGATAAAATACCATTGTTGAGTTCTTTTCTTACTTTTTAGTAGAAGCACAGAAATTAAGGTAAGAAATTTGTGAAATACTAAATTAAAATAATTTAGAAGCTTGGAATAAAATACTGCCACCCTTGATGTCTTTTTGGAAGGCTAGTAAGAAAATTACAGTTCTCCTTTGCTTAGAACTGCACATCAGGAGCCTGTCCAATGTTCTTCTTGATTGCTATCTTCTTCCATACTTATTTATTAAGATTAAAGTGTAAAATAATTCAATAGAAATGTGAGTCTCTTTTTATTAATATAAAACTCAGTCCTTTCAAAAATATTTTATGCAATTAACTTAACTCCCCACAGACACAGTCTTTAATAATTTTGAGGGAAAATGAATGATATTTCAAGATTTTCATTGATATAAAATGTCTTCTAATTAATAACAGTAATGAGAGAAAATTAAGATAATAAAGGAAAATTATTTCCAAATATAGAAACATCAAAACAAAGAAAGATAATTCAAATTTTAGTCAGTTCCTCGAATGGCCTAATGAGCATTCATTTCCAGAAAAGTGTCTTTTGAAATCATTTTCTTCAGGTAAACATTGTATATTCCTGTTAGCAATACAATTAAGAAACTAGATATTTGTGCTTGCTTTCCTCTTCTAAAAGCAGGGGAAAAAAATGAACCCAAACTTTCAATTCAAAACAGAATAGTGGAATAACAGTATTCCAAAGTGGAGCAAAGACTCTACTTCTATGCCATTATGCCTTATTTCATACTTACTAGAGAACTACTGAGAATTGATATAGCAAACAGAGCTCCCTTGTCCTCATCTGCCGAAGCAGTATAACTCCAAAGATAATAACCCCTATAAACTTAAATTACTTAGTACTTCTGAGCTACATAAACGAAATAAAATAGGGACGGCAATGACTGTCTCACAAGACGATGTAGAGAGTGAATCCTATATGTATAAAAAGCAAATGGCAGGTGGGAACATACAATAACCCATAGATATCTGTTATTATTCATGGTATTGTATACTTATTAGTATTTTTAGGCAAAATAAGTGTTCATGGACTCTGTACAAAGCAAAGCAAAATGTTACTATTAATGACTTATTTTTTTAAGAGTGCTATATATTAGGGGCGCCTGGGTGGCTCAGTCGGTTAAGCATCCGACTTCAGCTCAGGTCATGATCTCAGGGTTTGTGGGTTTGAGCCCCACGTCGGGCTCTGTGGTGAATGCTTGCTCAGAGCCTGGAGCCTGCTTCGGATTCTGTGTCTCCTTCTCTCTCTGCCTCTCCCCTACTTGTGCTCCCTCTCTCTCTCTCTCTCTCTCTCTCTCAAAAATAAATAAAATGCAAAAAAAAAATTTTTAAAGTGTTATATTTTAGAGGAGATCCAAAATTAAGTTAATGTATCCATGTGTAACAATAACATTCCTGCATTATGTAGCAAAGCATTGTCTTCTTGTCTCCTCCATGTCTGCTTAAATGCTCTATTGCCATCTTAAGAGCTCCTTCCCTGACTCTGCTTCCTCCATCTCTCAGTGTCAGCCCCTCCTCTGCCCAATCCTGCTCTATCTCTCTACATCTCACATTGGGATCATCACAAGGATAAAAAATATCTTACTGCTCTTCTTGCACACCTACTTTCTCAGTTCCAATTCTTCCTGCATGCCAATGATAGAACAATCTTCCTAAAGCATAGTTCTTGTTAACAATAGTAAATAAGCTGAATTATAAACGCACTACTTAAAATAATACTCAGCATGCATTTAAAAAATTTTGGGGGGACTCCAAGGTGTCTCAGTCAGTGAAGCGTCTGATTCTTGATTTCAGCTCAGGTCATGACCTCACAGTTCGAGAGACCCACACTGGGCTCTGTGCTGGCAGCATAGTCTGCTTCAGATTCTCTCTCCCTCTCTATGTCCCTCCCCCACCTCTCTCAAAATAAACAAACAAAAAAACAAAAAAATACAGGATGATTAAATTAACCATGGTGCACTCCTCCTCTTAAATATGTATTAAAAATTAGTAAAAAAATTAAAAAGTATGCATTATTAATGTGGAAAACAATCTATCATTTATTGTTAATTTAAAAAAAGCAAATTGCTAAATAACATCTATTATGTTACCCCATTTTGTAAAAGAGTAAATTATATATTCATATGTTAGATATTTGAAATATGTATGTGAAAGCATATTACATAAGTCATAGTAATATATGTAAATATACTTAGAATTATGAATTTGTTCGCAGTGATCATATCTGTGGTATGAGATTGGGAACAATGGAAGAGGAGATTTTATTATTCATTTCTTTTACAAGAGATATGGGCATTTTGTTAAACTTTATTTTTTGTTGTTTTTAACCATATTTTTCATATATACTGTCAATGAATTATCTAGTGAGATTAAAGTAGTCAATAGGAATTTTCACTTGTTGTTTTATCCAACACTGTATTGCTTGCTTTTTTAAGAAACAAAGTATATGTATTTCTTTACTGATTTGAAAAAATTTTAAGCCCATGATATTTTTAATTAAAAATAAGGATTTAGGCAAGGTTACCTTTATTGGCAGATAAAGCCTTGAGTAGATTGTCTTTATTCTAGTAAGGAATGACTTAAACAAGTTGTCATTTATCACACCATCTCAAAATTCTATTAAAATGGGCAACAGTACAATGCCTTGCAGTGTTGTTTTGAGTTTAAGCTAATATAAGTGGATTATGCATAAGAGGTTTAACAAGCTATGGGGGATCAGAAAGGGCTATGAGAAAAAAAATACAGCCCAATATATTCTCTTTTGAATACTGTACTGCTAAATGAGAATTATAAGATGAGAATCAGAAAGTTTCTTTTTGTTGTTGGCCTTAGAAGTCTAATTTTCTTCATCTAAAAGACTTCACCAGAAATCCTTTTCTCAGAAAAGCTGTTTCTAAGAGCTCAGTGGACTGGGCTTCCTTTATAGAGTGGCAGTTTCCCTGCCTGTCACTGAAGGTGCCCACATAGAACCCATGCTGCCATTTTTGAATGCTATGGTGAATGGCTTGAATTACATACGTCTGAGGTTCCCTCAGTGTGTAAGCTCCTGGGCTACAAAGTTCCTCTTTTCAGGAACTTACAAAATGTCCCATTTCCTATCAGATTAATTATAGACACCCATCTTGTCACTTAATGATATGAAGGGCATATATATGTGACCAAGAGCAAACAACGCAGGAAATTAGGGAAGAGTACATTAACAATGCTTAAAGAAGGACAAAGTGACTGTAGTCCAATTAGCACAGATGAGTGTGGAAACCAGATAAAGGTAGAAAAGTCAGCAGAGGCCAAACCATGAGTATATTGTATGAAGACCAAATGAACACTACAGAAGGGTTTTTAACTGGAGTCTATGAAAAGATGATAAAATAACCAGTCTTGTTAAGATGTCATTTTAAGATACCAACTGTGGCTGTCGTGTTAAGAACAGATTGAAAAGAGCCAGCAAAAATCAGTTCATGTCAATCCTTGGAGCACAGCCCTTCCGAGATTCTTCATCTCAAACATAATAAAAGCTAAAATCCTTAAAGTATCCTAAAAGCTTTTCTGTGATCTGACCCCCCCCCCCCATTTCTCAGATTTTCATTCCCACAAAACTCTTTCATATAACAAATATTTCACGGTATCAAAAGTCAAATGTATTTTAAGAGCAAACTACAAACTTTGGCCACTGAAAAAATTTTCTTGAAACAAATTAGACTCATATTGCTCTGGGAGCAGTACAAAAGTATTCTCATCCCACTCTTGCTATAGAAGGCAACAACTACAGAAACCAGCCCTCAAGACAAACCCTGTGTGGTTATCTAAAATTCTGTCCGTGTACCAGGACCGATAGTGTTAGAGAAACAAGTGTCTGGGGCTGTTTTCCCTGGCTCTTAATCTCAAGAGAGAAAGACTGGATGGTGGAAGCTTAGTCAGCTGATAAGAAAATCCCACCTGCTTGAGGCAGGGCATCCAAATATTCAAGCACCCAGCTTGTATTCAAGAATCTAATAATTGACTGACTGACTTCTCTGACCTTCACCTAAACATGAAGCACAAATGACAGAACTAAAAGTAAAAAAGGTCATTTTTCTCTGCTACAGTTTATGGCAATTCTTTGTGTGTGTATATATAGACCATCAACAAAAGGATCTCTTCAGATAAAATAAGCTCATGATGACTTCAAGCATTTTCCACAAGACTGGGATATACCAAATTTTTGAAAAAGAAGCAAGATGACACTCTTTACTCCTAAGAATTTCAGACCTTTGTTTCCCAGAAATTCTGGGGATAAAATGAAGCAGAACAAATGTTTTCACAACCACCAGCTGGGAAGCCCCATGCTATAACCAAAATATCTAACAAAATTCAAGAAGCATTAAGTGATATGTATAGCATAATAAACCC
This sequence comes from Herpailurus yagouaroundi, assembly GCF_014898765.1. Lineage (NCBI taxonomy): Eukaryota > Metazoa > Chordata > Mammalia > Carnivora > Felidae > Herpailurus > Herpailurus yagouaroundi. Next base: position 66,599,345 of record NW_024412400.1, on the reverse strand, counting down.
ATTTCCACAGATGCTGACCTCGATAAAATGAGTATGTTTGTTTGTTTGTCTCTTTTTTTCTCTAAAAGTAAGACACTTCATTTCCTACATCTGAAATGCTCAAGATAGACACTGCAGATGCATCTGAAAACTAACTTCTACGTTATCAGAATATCATAAAGCTTGAAGGCTGCCTCGTAGCACTGCTAGATTTAAAGTTATGGCAGTATTTCCATTATAAATACCATTTTCCAAGAGTTTATAAACCAGCTGTAAAAAAAATCTGCTCCTGGATCAAGTTTTGTAGGCTTAAGAAAGGAGAAAAATATTAAAATTTATTATCAAATGAAGAACATTTTAAACTCCATCTTGAAATTGTAAATTACAAAAACATGATTTTAAGACTTTTGTGCCACAACTTAATTTTAATACATAATGAAATAAAAATAATGACCAGAAATTTGTGACATAATGAAATAAAAATAATGACCAGAAATTTGTGAAATGGAAACCTATTTTCACCTATTCTGAATGCATGTTGGAAAAAAGCTTCAAGTAAATAGCTGTCATTCCAGAATAGATTTTACTCCTAGTTAGACTGGATTTACTCTTGTTACCATACTTATAGGTAACTACAAATATGTATTCTTACTGAGTTGTCAAATGATACTATATACTTCAAAAATTACTCAGGATCAAAACCAACAAGTACAAAGGTAAAACTGAAACCCTTGTTCCTGGTAGCGTTTCCTTCTTTCTCACATATATCCATAAATTCATACACTGACACCCCCCACACATACACACAGATGCATACACATTAACACACAAGTATGTATATGTCAAGCACAAAGTCTTTTGTTGTTTTTGGTTCTTCAAGAATAAAGGAAAGTTAAACCCCAAAATAAATAAGGGGGGAAAAAAGGAAAATTAAGACTTCATTTTTTTTTCTTAACCTACACATACAAAGGATGGACCAATAGTATCATAACCAATCTTTCTCAAAACAAGAAATCTATATTCTCCACATGTGAGAATCCTCTACTTGCTTGCTTAACAGACTATGTCTTACTCGGTGACAATTTAATATAGGTAGTTGCCAATAATAACGATTTGAACCACACATTTGATTTAAAATAAGCACTTTGAGAATGAACTTGTCTCTCTCCAAACATTTAAATCTACAACTACCTATACGATTACCAATCTGGAATATCACTAGGAAGGCCAACTTGTAATACCACATCTTCATGTCCTGAGAAAGCACCTTAACTATTGGCTCTCATCTTGGAATTTTCTTTGAGGGTCTCCGTCTAAACTAACTTCCACCAAACCACCTCTCCCTTAGCACATCGCTCAAGTTTCATTACAAGAGTCTCCTTTTCCAAAGTCCAATACTTTAGTATTTGCATACAATGTTGCATAATTGGGGTAACAAAGTCAACAGGCTTATGGTACTTGAAAAAAATTTAAGCAAGGCATGTCAGAAGAATATTGTTCTACATTAAGAAAACATGTTCAAAAGGAACTTTTAAAGAATACTCGTGCCTAGTAAGAGATGTCCTTGAAGAGATAAGAGACCCCACAAAGGACTGAGCTTCTTTCTCTGGAAGAGGAGGAATTCTAAAAGATGATACTATTAAATAAAAATTATGTTGAAGGGGAAAGACTGAGGAAGGAATCTAATTATAAGGGTCAGTAGGATCTACCTGAAAGGAATATACTTGACCACTTGATTTGGAGGGAAATGCAGAACACTGCCAATTCACACATACTTTAATCATGTTTTATCTTTTTTTAATTTTTAGATTATATTCAGCTTTATTTTGAAATGGCCTTTGGCTTCTATCTTCTTACATATAGTAGACTTACTCCTAAATCGAAGAAAATCAGGTAAGAGTATGAATAATTTCAGTTAGGGATTCTAGAACTTCATATTTATTACTTAAAAACAAGATTACTGTTCACTGTTCATGATGCCAATAGGGGGAAACATCAACTTTTTGCCTTGGAAATCTTCCTCATACTTTGGACAGCATATCAGTCATTTAAGTGCTTCAGTGAAAATATTTTTTCTCCTTGTCTGTGTAGATTTTGTGATACCTTCCAAAATAGCTTTGTTTCCCAATCACAATTGACTGGCTGTGCCTTTGTTCACTTTCCCAGGCAGGTTTCATAACTGAGAAACATAGTTTACTCTAAAGTCATACATTTTTTTCTCTTTTTCTTTGTCTATAAAAAAGAAAATCATTCTCAAATAACTCCTGCCTTCTTTAACCTTCAACATTTTTTAAGTTCTAAATTTTTGGTATGCAGTATTAAAAAAACTTTTCTATAAAGGTTAGAAAAAGAATTGATTGAGTGTTCAAGCTTTTTTAAGCTATAATTATACAAGTCTGATAAAGTCTGAAATGGAGATTGATTTCTTCACTATTTTAACACAGTCAAGACTTTTTTTCTAAGCAATGAAGGTACAGATGTTTAAACCAGCAATATTAAACAAGATGTGAAGGAGTTGGAGATAAGGGATTAGTTACGCATATATGATTCAAAGGGAGTTGTCTCATAGAAACTTGATATACAATTTGCTAAAATGCCCTTTATCTAAGGATTCCCAAGTTTCAAACAACCTTTCACTGGATGTTTTATAACCTATTGTTACACGGCTCTTCCTTTGAACCTAAATTATTATTTTCCTTTTTAATGATAACTAAAGCTATCTTTGAGTAAAGAATATTTCTTTTAAATTTGAGAAGTATTTCTTAATTAAAACATAATTGTCTATTGATCATTTTGCTAGTCTGAAAGTCTCATTTTTAGGAACACAGAGATGGTGTTTGCCAACCTAATTAACATTGGATCAACCCCAGTCTGGGAATATGGTCCAAGCACATACACAAAGAAATAATTAGATCCTTCTGTTTAGAAGACTTATTAAAAATAAAAAAGCAACAAGATATTCTAAATACAGGTATGTCCCTCACTGTTGTGATCAAATTAAAAATAAAGGATTATAATAGAAATTCTAATATTGCTTATACAGTAAAAATAGTTATTTATATACTGCTCCACAAAGTGCTTTGACCTCATTGAGTAAGCAATTAAAATATTACATTCAGCTTTTTCAGGACAAAATTTTAAAGTTACATCGGGCCCCAAACAAGTTATTTTCCTAAAAAATGAAGATGTAGCTTAATATATCTCTTAAGAGTCTTCCCAGTTTTATTAGACAAAAACTGTACAGAGTTCTACATATTGATAGAATTTATATTAAAACTTAAATTTTCTTTATGTGCACACTTGCATAGATTTCTTCATTTCTAACCAATCACAAGACTAATAGATTGCTCAGAGCAGTTTGGATGCTCAGTGACTATTGCTATAAGGTAAAACCTAAGACATTTTCACATGAATTTCTGGCATAAAAAAATCAGTAATAATCACAGAATAAGAGAGGTTGTGTGTGTGTGTGTGTGTGTGTGTGTGTGTGTGTGTGTTTCCCCACCTGACTGGCTTACCTTAAGGTAATGACAAATGACATTCTCATATCTATATACAGGAACAGAAAACAGTCTCTACTACAAAGAATGTGTTATGGAGCAAGGTCATCCCAGAGGTGAGGAATCCAAGCCCTTGCAGATGACGGTGAGGCTCCAGGAAGCTTGTTCACCCCAGAAGGCCAGGCTCACATAGGTAAAAAACTTTTACACTGCCTAATTCTTCATGCAAATGATAGAAAGTGAAAGCACTATCTGTCAGGAAGAGAAACAAGCATTCACATAAAAGAGAAAAATACAGAGAAAAGAGAGAGGTTCAATGGACAAATACTGGAATCAAGTACAGCATCAACAAAAGCCTCACAAAAAGACAGCAGACTTCAGGTAATGCATACAGATTTTCAGGGATGATTTCTTTTGCTGAACAGAAAACAAGAAATTAGAAAGAAAAAGTCTCACCTGGATGAAACGTAGAGCCTTTACATTTGCTTGAATAACTTAAAGCATGAGTCTTTGTGAGAAAAAAGTATGCAAAATAAGTGGCATGTATCTTCCTAAAGATTAGGAAAAACTCAGTTGCTATCAAGAAAATCATGAATGAAAAATAATGACCTAAAAGGAGGTAGTTTCATACCAAGAGCTAGAATGAACCCATTTGCTACAAACAAAAAACCCAGTACTGAGATGATGCAATATGCAAATAATAAATATTTTGACTCTGAGGTTAATATGTTAGAAAATCACAAATTGCAAATGCCTCTATATAATGTGTTCAACTTAAAACCATAGGAGATGAGAATAAAGAAAGAAAGAGAAAGAAGATATAACTTTTGATGACGTCAGTTTACTCGTGAGCCAGTCTTATGGAAATGTTTTTGTTTTCCAGTCAGTGACTTTCAAGAGGTCCCAAGGGAAATATACCTTTCTTTCCCACTGGGATAGTTTTACTATTTTTGGCAATAGCTAGTTTTCAAAAATAAAGAATAGATTATGAATCATAAGCGCAGTCTTAGAAAATGATTTGAAAAGTCAGTGGTTATAATAGTCAATTCAAAACCTCTAAAAACAAACTGCATGACAAGTTTGTAAGCTGATTGTCAAAAAACAGCTAATAAAAATATCTCTTAATGATTAAGTCATTTGTGAGAGATGAATCCTAAAATAGCTGGGGCGGGGGGAGGGGGGGCGGGTGGTATGTGGCCCATCCTGGTGTATATCCTTGGGAGAAAATATTGTATACATTAGTTCCAGAAACAAACAAAATGTTCTTAAGTCCATAGATCTCTTAGAAAATATTAGCAAGAACACTTGCTATATATTAAATAATCCTTAATGTAATAAATTGTTCTGAATTACTTTTGTTTTAATTTTGAAAAACTGAGAAATAATTAATTAATTTTCAAAAAATTTTTGGAAAGACCTAGTTAAATTTGAGAGTGTTATAAAAAAAATCCCTGAAATTAAAAATAATCATACTTGACACAATGTATTTGAACAAGTTCATTTCTTATAAAAAATTAGCTACTATCTTCTAAATACAAAAATTATCACAATATGGAGACTACGTTTTACTCATATTAGAAAATCGTAGATGGGGCGCCTGGGTGGCGCAGTCGGTTAAGCGTCCGACTTCAGCCAGGTCACGATCTCGCGGTCCGTGAGTTCGAGCCCCGCGTCGGGCTCTGAGCTGATGGCTCAGAGCCTGGAGCCTGTTTCCGATTCTGTGTCTCCCTCTCTCTCTGCCCCTCCCCTGTTCATGCTCTGTCTCTCTCTGTCCCAATAATAAATAAAAAACGTTGAAAAAAAAAAAATCGTAGATGATTTTTATCTTTCCTCTGGTGATACTAATATTCATTCTCTAGTTACACTGCCATAAATGGTAACAACTAATGAAAGGTAGCTGCTTAAAATTTAATTTATACTAATAAAAGTTAAACAAAATTAAATAGTTTCTCAGTCACATTAGCCATGTCTTAAGTGTTTAATAGCCACTTGTAGCTAGTGGCTACCATATCAGTCAGAGCAGATATAGAGTATTTCTAAGGTTGCAGAAAGTTCTATTAGCACTAACCTACAGGCTATAAACAGAGATGAGATTTCATACATTTGAATGTATTGTTGATATAAAGCTAATATAAATTCAATTACCAAAGCTGTATTTCTTAGCTACAAGAAAAATTAATCATGCTAAATTTCAAAGATGTTTCTATCATCTTTTATATTTTGACCAAGTCAGAGTCCTAACAGTAGGTTTATTTTAATTTTGTACTGAGTTTTTCACACTAGTAACTCTGGTAAAAGTCATCTGATTTGTATCTATGGACCTCTTAAAAAGATTTCTTTTATCGGGGTGCCTGGGTGGCTCAGTCAACTAAGTGTCTGACTATTGATTTAGGCTCACATCATGATCTCAGGGTAATGATCTGAGGGTCATGAGATCGAGCCCCATGTTAGAGTCTGTGCTGAGCATGAAGCATGGGAGTTAGGGCGGGGCGTGAATATGTAGGCTTATTCTTTCCAGTATCTATAATCACAAAAAACATGTCCACCCTCTCAGAAAATGGTCCACATTAGCTTATCTCTAAAACCCACATCAAGGATATTTTTCCTAATCTATATAATGTCATTCTTTTACCCAAATTCTTTACCATTCCAGTTAATCTTTCCATTTTTCTGCAAAATTAAAAAAAAAGTGGGGGAGTGGTACTTTTAACAGTGGTAGCCTCAGTCCTCTGATGACTCAAACTCTGCTAAAGGCTGTGTAGACATAATAGAGTAAATCCAGAAAGAGTTAATGTCTCTCTAATTAGAATCAGGCAAATGGTAAGTGGGTACAGTCAAGAATATTTGGCTCACCCATTCTCTACACCTGTCTGACCACATTGACATGTATGAAATCTCTAACAATTACTGTAGAGCTCAAGAAGATTCTCACTGGGGGTGGGAGGGGGGTGGGGGGTGGCACCTGGATGGCTTAGTGGGTTAAGCATCTGACTCTTAATTTCAGTTCAGGTCATGATCCCATGGTTCATGAGATTTACCCCACATTGGCTCCAAGCTGAGCGTGGCTCCTGCTTTGGACTCTCTCTCTGCCCCTCCCCTGCTTGCATTCTGTCTCTCAAAATAAATAAATAAACATTAAAATTCTCACTGGAATATATTGATCATGCTGTCCTCATAAGCCTTTTATAAAACTATATGGAAGCCCCCAGAAAAAAAAATACAAATTGACAAAGTGAATAGAATATCAGAGAGAATTATAAACCCTATCATCTTAGTTAAGAACAATCAGACAACTTATGAGCTATAAATTAGTCTTGGAAACACAACCACTGGTTCCTTAATACTCTCTACATTCTGTTATAATTCATTTAATTAATTAATTAACCCACTGATTGAAATAGTTTCTGTTTGTTCTTACTGCATTTGGTCCCTAGCTGTCTTGTATTCGTATTTTTAAAGTATTACAAAGCACATCTAGCTGACTTAAATTATTCCCTATGAAACTAAGATATACCAATATTACTTATAACTAATTTATTTAAACTGGTATTCCGAGTCTTCTTAAATATAAAGAAGAAAATGCATCCTAATTCGTTGTAAAGACACGGAAGCAGGCATCAGCAGAAGTTTAACTTCTTGGAAACAAGGAAAAACAGCAAGAGTATCATGACAAGAAAACATTAAAGATGGTATTTAAACTGTTGCAACAAATGAATTGAGCTCATGCTAAGTTAAATCCATGCATGAACTGAAATCTTCAACTCCTCCTCCTTACTAGGATTCTTGGGAAGTCAGTGAAATAGGCAGAAGAAAACGAAGACGGACATTAACCCTTTTATCCATTGCAATTCACTTTGTTCCTATAAAGACTCTGAAAATGTGAAAGCTGGAAATGACTCTAGATGTCATGGAGCCTGAACCCTCATTTCACACAAGTGAAAACTGAGACCCAAAGAGGTGTGACTTGCTCAAGGTCACGCAGCAATGCAACGACAGAGCCAGACCAGGAAGCCCTGCGTCCAGCATTCTATCCTGAGCTGATATGCTGACAGAAAGCCAGAGAATCCAGCACATCTCCCCTTTTAACCTTACATACTGGTACTTCTGGCATACTTTTTTTTTTCTTTTCTTAGAAAGAAAGAAAGAAGGAAAGGAAGGAAGGAAGGAAGGAAGGAAGGAAGGAAGGAAGGAAGGAAGAAGGAAGCTAGTAATACTCCTTATTGCCAAATCTTTGGAACCTTTTAAATAGATATCGGTGGCACATTAGGAAAATTTAAATATTTATAAGATTTTTTAAATTACTGATCAACTTCTTGTCAGATGACACAATTGTAAAAGTCTATTAACTTTTTTTCCAAGCACCAGCCCCTTGCAATATCCATCTAACCAAAGACAACTGCCAAACTAATCTTCCTAAAACAGATTTAATCATGTCACTCTCTTATGCACAAACATCTGCTGGCTCTCCTTTGCCTACCAAATTAAATGTTAAATCCTAACACGAGAATTCAAAGTCCTTCACAAAAGTCCCAATCAATCTTTTCTTCCTGATACTTATTACTTCTTTCCCAGCCCAACTCCACCCATGTGACAGTCACATCTTTGTTCTTTCCCATCTTCACGCCTTCCTTTGCCCATGCTGTTCTCTCTTCCTGAGAGAACAGATCTCTCCTTCCATATCTATCCATCACAAGTCTGCATTATTTCGAGTCACTTTCAATCCTATCATTTCCTGGTTGTCTACTCTCTAAACTCATCAAAAACACATTCATGATTAGGTATCATCCCTCTCTCCTTTAACCCTCCAAAGACTCTGTTTTTTTTTTTTTTTTTTTGTCTTTTATGAAAATTATCATATTCCTTTACATTTACATTATATATGTAACCTGCCCAACTTCCTTTCTCATCAGACTAAGCTTCTTGATGACACAGGTCAATTGTCACCCCTGCTGCCAACATCCACTCAGTATTGTGGACTACCATGCCAAAGCACTTTAAGGACAGAATACACAAGAAGCATTCAACCTTCACCAATGTTAATCTTCACTGAGGTTTTATGTGGAAGTCATGTTAGAGGCAGGCCACCAACAGGGACATGGCTAACAAGGTAGACTGTGAGGAATAAATATCATATGTTGCTGTAGAATAGTGATGAGATAGGATGCTGGCATTTTAAGCTTCAGGAATAGCCTAGTGTAGTTCTTCATTTAGCTTAGCTTCCCTGGGACTCAACACTCCCTTGGGTGTAGAATGCAGTTAGAAGCTCTTTTAACTCTTTCAGCATAATTAGTGCACTGAAGAAGTCATTTGTTCAATGATCTGGAAGGCAGTGTGCAGCTCCCCTAAGGCTTGCATCTGTTATTGGGCAGGAAATATGGCAACTTGCTGTGTTTACTAATTGGGTCAGTTAGTAACTTTGTTCTCTTTTTTATTTTTCAGAAATTCCCTAAATAAGTACTTTGCCTGTTTGAATCATAAGAAGAAAAGTGATCCCCATGATCACTCCAGGTAAACTTTTATTTCTCTAAAATCTCAAAATGAGTTTGATATTTTTACCTCTCTTTTGCCTGGAACTATTTCTCTTCTTCCAGCAGGTCAGCATCAAAAAGCAATTTGCGCATTCTGTCATGCTCTGATCTTGCCAGATGTTCTTGCCATTGCTATAGACAATTTTCTACTTGATGTCGCACATTCCATATTCTCAGTCTTTCTCTGAGGTTTATGTGGTTTTAATGATCTAGGTGTATAAGTCTCAAGTAAAAGTCTCTCCAGTCCCATCTGTACTTCTCACAGCAAGGTATGTAGCTTTGCTGCTTTCTAGTTCTTTGGGTCCATTCCACTTCCATGCAAATAAACACAGCACTTGATGTGAAGAGTTAAATAGCTGGAAAAACACACTGAGTCTGTGCAATTGGCCTTATATACATCCTTCAATCTTGGCTTGTCAGTGAGAATTATACTCACACACTATGGCAGTGGGTGGCCTTTTCCTGAGAGAAGTATTATGTACCCTACTCATTTCTCTTTTGGAAATCTAGAACTATGCACAGCTCATAAATGACAGTAATAGAGAAATTTTTGCACAGAAGATGCATCACCTTTTTTCTCCTCTTTGGTAAGAAATGAATGTAGGATTTTTTTTCAGAGCATTTGTGTGTGTGTGTGTGTGTGTGTGTGCGCACATTGATGAAATTAATGAAATTAATGTGCATTGATGTCTGTGTTTTTGCCATCAGTTTCCAATTCTGCTAATTCTGCTTTGAAATGTCTCCCCAATCCATCATCTTTGTATTGCCATTGTCAACCACTTTCCATATGAACTATAAGGCCATTACCTCCTATCTAGTTTTCTTTCCTACAATCGAATTAGTTTCCACCCTAGACAAAAGCTCTCATACCCCTACCTGCTGAGAGTCTTCCAATCCTTCAAAGCTGACTATTTACCTCTTTTAGGAAACTTTGCTGATTCACACCCATCTTAGTGAGTTCCTGTATTTTTATGAAGACTTATAACATTTCATTCCCCTAATGACCTCTCTGGTCTTATAGTACATATATTTGGTTATTTATAATTTGCTTTCATGCTACATGTTAAGTACTGAGTTCAGTGTGTGTATGTCTGTGTGCGTTACTAATGTGCACAGGCTGGATTTGTATTCCAATACCTAGCATGAAGCATGCCACACAGTAAACACTTCAAAAATACATGTTGAATTCAATCAACATGTATTTTCTGAGTTACTAGTGTTCTGAAAAATTAGGTTCATTTGTTTAGTCATTAATACAAATCTACATAAATTATACACCTGTCTGTTCTTTTTACCAATTTACATTTTGATAGATGATTTTGCTTTCTTTCCAGTTGACAGTTTGTGATTTGCTCTCTATGTATGTCTTCCTTCTCATTTTCAAGCCTGCCCCAATCAAAGGTAGGTTACAGAGTTATGACTCTTTCCTCTGCCTCATTGACACACATCCTTGTCATCTGTCTCTGTCTTGTTCTGACATACTTATCTTTTCATCAAGTTCCATTTTTAGAAGATGACTCAGTAAAATAAATACATATATGTGGCATTATTTTCAAGAGTTTACCTTAATCTGTCACATGAGAGATTAAAAAACTGTTCAGTATTCCATCTAGTCCTTCCATTTGTTTTCTGGAAATTTTCTCCCCCTTCTCTCTCTCTCCTCTGCAATGGACACTTTCCCGTTCTCGGACTTCATTTTTTTACTCTAACTTACTCTCTATACTTTCCTCCCTTCTTGAGTCCTGGTGAAGAAGCTATGTTAAAGAAGGCTTGTTCAAGGGAAAGTGAGAGCAGTAAGTCAAGAAGGGAGGCACCGGGCAGTGAGCCATCCTAGGCTCCATCCCTTCTTCAGCCCTCCTGACAACCAGCCAATACCCCAATCCCATTGAGCTGCCAAAAAAATATCGCTTATCCTTCATTTCCTCCTTTCTACTCTTCCAGCCATTGTCTTTGCGAAGTCCCTCAGGTTCACTGACACACCATTGCCATAATCTTCTACTTGTCTCTACTGTGAGTTTTTATCCTTGGATTCTATCATTTACAATGCTGTTGTAGAGAGTATTCTATAATTATTATCTGATCATGTCAAGTCTTTGCTTAAAAATTTTAATGACTTGCCATCCCTATATAATACCTTCAAGCTCCTTAGACACAACATCTGGTTGCTGCCTAGAGCTCCAGGCTTACTTCTCTGCTATCTACCTATCCCAGCCCCTCCCACCTCACCCCAGTACATTCTCTTCCTCAGTGGATGGGCCACTTCCTCATGCTTCATAGTCCATTTCAAGCAAGATGAATTTGACAAAACCTTCCTCACCAGCCCCCTCCAAAACAGAACTGGTAATTCCCTCCTTTGGGCAGCCTCCTACCATGCATAACCTTTGCCTCCTTCCCTCATAGCACCTCTAACATTTGTTGCACTTAGTGGCTAAGGGCACTAAGTCAACAAAGTTAAGCTACTTGGTTTTAAATCCTGGCTGTGTCACTTTCTAGCTCTGGAACCTGCAGAGTTTATGCGACCTATCTGTGCATCACATTTCTCATCAGTAAAGTAAGGATATTAATAGTAATAATTTCACAGGGCATTTGTGGGAGGATTAATCACAGGGATTAAGTGAGCTAGTATATAAAACCCTTAAATCAATGGCTGGTCCTTGATAGATATTATACAGTACAGTATAGGTACAGTAGGTTGCCACAATAATAAGAATATATTTTTTTTATTATCCCTTAAATGCCCCTTGTGGGTAAACACCACGTTTAGTTGTTTTTTTTCCTAGTGTTTAATACAGTCTCTAGGACATAGTGGATACTCGATAGCCATTTTGTGAGACAATGAACAAATACATAAAAATAGGAGTAAGAGAAAAACAGACCTTTTGTTTCCCCAAGTTACCATGTGGTCCCTTTTGTTCCCCTTAAATGTGAATGAGACTGCAAGGGTACAAACACAAATGTTCTTAGTGTTTAGCTGAGAGTTTTAATCGAACTTTCCAACATGCACAGAGGGTTTCTGTTTTACTATCTCTCAGAATTGTATGAACATCAGTGGGTATGAAGCATGGGGGAAATGCCAGTGAAACAAGGAAGCAGAACTGGCTGTGTAACTTGTGGGGCCCAGTGCCAAATGAAAATGTAGGATCCCTTGTTCAAAAATAAATATGAATTTCAAGATGGTGACAGTGGAACATTTAACTAAGTATGGAGCCTTTCTCAGCACAGGGATCAATATGACTGCACAGATCGCCCTCCTGTGAAGCCAGCCCTGCCAGGAATCTAACATTCTCTTCTCCATCAGCTACGCAATGTGTTTGGAGACACAGATCTAGTCTATGTGACTGCCGGATTTGTCTCTTACAACTAAATTAAGAGATTATAAATCTGTAATGCTCTTACTACACCTCTCCACCTTGAACTGTCCAGGATCCAGCCTCCACTGTCCACTACAAAAGCCAATGGCCGCTCCATGTAGCTTAGGAATCTGAGCTGCCCATTATCTGTCATGCTCAAAATGTTCCTTCATTTATCAACCAATTATTGGGCACCAACCATATTTCACAAGCTCTGCCTATGGTGTTTTATATACAATAAGGTCTCATTCTCTCATGTGCCCCACTTTATAATGTGATTTCTGGATTTTCCTGGGAAAGCTGGCAGTTGCTAATATCTAATAAAAGAAGAAAATAACAAAACAACCTTCTGGATGCATGTACATGTTAATGGCAATTTGAGACAACTAAAGGCTAAATCATAAGCACAGAGCATTGAAGGAACTATTTCATGCTATATAGAAAATCCCTTAAACAAATCCAGTTAGACCTTTTCTGAGATCCTTTAGTACCCAGATTCTGCCTGTTTAGTAACCTCAAATGACATGCCTTAGAAACACTGGCAAGAAATTCTATCATAGAGGTAGATGGTATAACAAGGACAAAGAAAGTAAAATAATTATAAGAGAAGATATATTTGTAGCAGGGGGGAAATTGGGGTTAGGTAAGAGGAAAAGGAAATTAAATTAGAGGGTGGGAAGGGAAAATGAAGCTTCTGGCCTGGAAAAGGGAAATCATTCTCTGTGCTTCTATTACACAAATGCGTTGTTGGCGCCCTGTATTAAAATATAAATTCAGTGCAGAGGCAATAAGGCTGGCAGTAACGTGCACAGGCAGAGAGCCAAGAGCCTTGGCTGTTGGCAGCCACTCGGCCCCAAGGGCCCTTGCAACAGAGTCCAGGTTATATCTGTCAGACACTGAGCCACTGAACACTGTTATTTCTTCGTTAAGGACTCTGATGTTGGCTTCGAAATTTTCTTCATTTTGGGAGCCATAAACAAACAGTGATTGCAGAGCAGAGAGGAATAGAATATATTCTTACCTGCTATGTCTGGTGAGAAACGATAGCAGGTGTAGTATTACTCAAATAAATGCAGATGGTAGGAGATGAAGGTTCTCTCCAACAAAGTGCATTGTGTCTTAAGGCTGTTTATGTTTTCTGTGAATATTTATTTAATCCCTTGTGAGTACTAGGGATGTAACAGTGAAGAAGAAAAATGTTCTTCTGGGGCAGACAGAGAGTAAATATGTAAGCACATAAATGAACAAGATAATTTCATATGGAGATAAAATGTAATAAAAGAAATAATCCTGGGTATGTAAAAGAATACCTGGGTGAAAAGAGGTTACTTTAACAGTGCTCAGCAAAGGCTGACAATTTACCAAGACTTGAATTATAAGACTTAGACAAGAAAAGAGGTAGATGCTGTATATTCAAGTTAGAAGGAAGAGCAAGTTCAAGGGTCCTGAAGTAGGATAGAGATCGGTACCCAAAAGGAGATCAACAAGGCTAGACTGTAGAGAGCAAGGGGGAAATATACAGAAGGAGACTGCAGAAGTGGCAGGAGTCATCACGGAGTCATCATATGAGGAATGGAATTCAGGAGCAGGAATGGAAATGGAAAGACCTGGTATGAGGCTATTACAGTGGTTCAGACAAGTGGCTCCAGGTGAAGGTGAGGGAAGTGGAGAAGAAGGGAAAAGGTGCACCAGGATGGAAGGATAATGTCTGCAATGTCCTGAGTATCAGAGGTAAGCAATGTCTGTACACATGTCCGAGAGGTGACTTTGTGAAGAGAAAGGGTTGGCTCCTATAGCTTCACAACTAGTGAAGCACAGTCAGCTTCAAAATCAATAGGTGAGGTGTTTGCCTCACGTATTCGGAAGCTACCTCTTCAGCAGCCTCATTTATTCAGAATATGAAATTTAAAGATTATTTTTGAACAAAGCCTACATATTTAAGTTGTTATGGACTACTCATAGTGCAGACACTTTTTTTAAGTCTATTTGTTTTTCTTTCACAAACAAGTTTTTTGTTTGTGTGTTTTTTAAAGTGTGGTTGCTCAGTCTTCCAACCCATGACAGTTTTAATCACCTCAGAAGTGGGTAGGCAGCGTTTCTACAGCCTGGCAAAGTGAGAGCAGTAAAAGGAGACAACCCAGAAAAGAGGAGGAGACACATGGATATACATACATACATGTCCTCCGATACATACAAACAAACACACATTTTAAATAAACACAAACATTTCAACCTGGAGTAACTCAGTACAATGGTCCCACACACCACATTAGACTAGACGGATAACAATATTTATTCCTGAGTGGTCACATCAGGGACAACTTTCTACTACAGAACATCTCTAAACCACAGACATCTCTCCTATGCGTCCCCATCATGCCCCCTGCTTCCATTCCTCAGGGCACTTACTACTTTGCTATTTTCTGTTTCCGAATCCACTACCTCCAAGAGTTAGTGAGTGCTTTGAGGGCAGCCCTTTCAGGCCCTTCTTTTATCTCTGTGTGTCTGGGGCCTACCACAGGGCCCTGCGCAGAGAAGACACTCAACAGAAGTGTGGAAAGAACTACAGCGCAGCAGCTGTTAATTTATCTCCAGAAGAGACAGCCTATAGCCCAGTAACTCAGCAGCTGCTATATCAGTAGCCAAAGCATTCTCAAGCTTTCCAGAGATTTGTATAGGTACAGTGCAGTTTTTTGGGTTTTTTTTTAACAGATGGATAGAAAGTTTTAAAGCACTGCTTCTTGGCAGAGCAACGGAGGTGGGCTCAGGCACAGGGCTGATATAATTATAGTTTTGGTTATGCCTGATGTGTTTTATTCTGATGTGCATATTTTGTGCTCCATACACATTTAAAGATTTAATTAAATGTTTTATTACAGGGAACACAGTGCCAAATATCAGCTTCATTACCTTTTTTTTCCCCCCACAGAAAGAGCCATTTCCTCATTTGGTTTTGAGATTTTAATACAAATAAGGCTTACATTTACTTGGTAATATTGACATGGCCACCTACAACAATATCAGATTTCTTGTTACTGGTGGGTTCTCACTGCAAAGGAAGCTCCCTGAGGGCGAAGAATAAATCTGTCCTGCCCAACTGAGCCTCCAGTAGTTGGGGACATATATTTTGCCTATGGTAGGCTCAAGAGAGAGACAGAGAATGGCCATGTAGGAAATTTAAGACAGTGCCTTCTGGACACAGAACACAAACTAAGCCAAAGCAACATCAATACTACAGAGAGAGACAGAGGGAGGGAGAGAAGGAGAGGGTGAGGGAGAGGGAGACAACGAAAGGAAGAAGGAAAGAGAGAAGGAAAGAGAGAAAGAGAGAGAGCATCATTCTGATAGTCAAAGACTCTACTTAACAACAATCTGAGGACCCAGTAAACATTTTACAAGGTTTTGTTTGTGCCCCCCTGCCCAAAACGCCTTTGCTGAGCTGGACAGGTGGCCAAAGGCCTTCACACTATAGAAACAGAAATAAGCCCAAATATCATCCCTAGCTTTTCAGAGTGAATTGGAATACAAAATATTTTAAATGGTCATTATAGAAAAATTGTTTTCTCTTCAAAATCCAAATTTATAGATATTTTAGTTTCCATGGAAACAAAGTTAACTCCCTAAATAAATGCCAAACTTTTTTTTAATAACAAAAGAAAAAATCTCACTTCCCCCCACTTTTTTTTCTTCTTTTTTTTAGAGAAATCTTGGCACTATAGGTGGACTTTCCCTACATGTGTAAGGAATGAAAGCCGAGCTGTCCTGGTGGTGTTGGGATGTGTGGGAGTGTAGGGGTGTGCGATGGTGGGGACTTGGGGGTAGGTCAACAGAGGCACTGTCAGGCTCCTTGGTTACCTAGCTCAAAGGCAGGTCAGAAACCTCAGGCTCTGCCTGGCCTGTAAATTATTGTGCCAAAGGGACAATATTAATCTTTGTGATGAAAGCTTAGAGCTACAAACTGAGGCCTGAACTCATTGCCTGCAAAGATGATGAGCTGAGGAAAACGGTGAGTAGGAACTTCGCAGGAATGCAAACTTAGCACGAGCTATAGGCATTCCTCTCCAAAGATCCACTTCACAGGGACATATCTATTCCAGAAAGGCCCAGGAATCCAAATCAGAAGGAGCATATGTGTTCTTAATAATTCTACCTAGGCTTCCCTCCTCCTTTCCTGGGAACAGCTATATTTACAATTTATATTCATGCTTCTTATCTACCTTTCAGGGTTATATTTGTCCTCATGTCATACCTGTGCTGCACTCATTTATCCCTCTATTCCCTCTCTTCCTCCTTCCACTTCCACTTTGAGGAAGTTGGAAAGATTCTAGAAGAGGAACCCAGAAGTTTTTTGGGGAAACAGAATAGGAACTCTTTTGTGAGAGAAAGAGAAGAGAGGGAAAGTGCTTTTGTATTACCCTCCTAAGACTAGCAGACAACATGTAATTTCTTTTTTGGCCTAACTGTTCCAAAAGTCTTTGCCTCAAAGAAAAGAGATAAAAGGGAGGATGAACTTTTTTTTTTTCAGTCCTCAAAAGAGAAGCAGAAAATTAGGACTGTTGATTAATCAGATTTTATAATTTTCCAAATTACGGCTGCAATGACCCCAACTCCTTTCATTAAGATTTCTTTTCGTAAGTGTTTAAAACTGATTCTTGCCACATTTTACATGCTTTAATGAAAATTAAAGACTGTAATTAAATTGCTCTAATGCCATCATTACATAGATACCAGATGAACACAATTACAGCAAACAAAGAAATAGTTCTTAAATTTAAAAATCATTTTAAACAGAACTTTGTTCAACTGCCTAAATATGACAAATGAGATAGTATTGAAAATCAGTGCTACTACAATGTTAAATTTATAGGATCTTAATTTTAACTGAAACCATATTTGCATGTAAGTAACCATCTGGATAAAATGTTTAAAATTCAGGGAAAGTTTAAAAAAATCAGAATCATTTTATCACAGATCAAACACTTGCATATTTAAAAGTATCTAAACTAATGCATAGCATCCTCTCTTGATAAAAAAAATACTGAAAAAACAAATTAAAGAAACTTCTCAGGAGAGCACAAAGAATCTACAGGTGTTGGAGGGCCTGAATATTACATTTGAGTTCTGATTTGAAAAGAAGCCCCAGCTCCTAACTAGCAGCATGTGACCTTGGGTAAGTTATTTAACTTAAACAAGAAACCTATAAAATGGATATAATGATGACCCATTTTGAAATTTTTAGGGGGATTCAGTGCTTAGTGTCCCTCAAGAATTCATGTCTAACTAGAACCTCAGCATTTCACTTTATAGGTTAAATTGTGCCCCCCCAAATATGTTGAAGTTCTAACCCTGAGTACCTCAGAAGGTGACCTTATTTGAAAAGAAGGTCTCTCTCTCTCTCTCTCTCTCTCTCTCTCTCTCTATATATATATATATATGTATAAAATTTGTTAAGATGAGGTCATTAGGGTGGACCCTAATATGATTGGTATCCTTATAAAACAAAAAGTAATTTGACAACTCAATAACAAAAAAACAATCCTATTTAAAAATGGGCAGAGTATCTGAATAGGTATTTTTCCAAAGAAGACATACAAGATGTCCAACAAGCACATGGAAAGATGTTCAACATCACTTATCATCAGGGAAATATTAATCAAAACCACAATGAGATATCGCCTCACACCTGTCAGAATGGCTATATCAAAAAGACAAGAAATAACAAGTATTGTTGAGGATGTAGAGAAAAGAGAACCATCATGCACTGTTGGTGGGAATGTAAATGGCACAGCTGCTATGGAAAGCAGCAAAAGGGTTCCTTCAAAAATTAAAAATAGAACTACCACACAATCCAGTAACTCCTACTTCTGAGTATTTATCTGAAGCAAATTAAAACACTAATTGGAAAAGGTTTATGCACCCTTATGTTCATCGCAGTATTATTTACAATAGGCAAGATATGGAAACAGCCCAAGTGTCCATCGATGGATAAATGGAAAAAAAAAAAGATGTAATAACCCACATGCACGCAGAGACACACACACACACACACACACTCACACACACACACACACACACACACACACACACGCAGGCACACACAGGAATACTCTTTAGCCATAAATAAGAATGAAGTTTTGCCATTTGTGACAAATGAATGGATTCTAAGGGCATTATGCTAAGTGAAATAAGTCTGACAGAGAAAGATAAATATTGTATGATCTTACCTATACCTGGAATTAAACAAACAAACCAACAAAAAACAAGCTTATAGATATAAAGAACAGATTGGTGGTTGCCAGAGGTGAGGGTGAGGGGTGGGTAGAATGGATGAAGAAGGTCAAAAGGTACAAACTTTTAGTTATATAATAAGTAAGTCATGGCATGTAATATGCAGCTGGTGACTATGCAGCTGGTGACTATAGTTAATAATATGGTACTTCACCCTTGAAAGTTGTTAAGAGTAAATATTAAAAGTTCTTGTCACTAGAAAAAGAATTTTTGTACTTATGTATGGTGATGACGTTAACTAGACTTGGGTGTGGTGATCAATTCAGAATAAATACAAATACCAAATATTATGTACGTTTGAAATTAATGTTATATGTCAATTATATGTCAATTTAAAAAAAACAGATTTTAAAAGGGGGTAATTTGAACACAGATATGCATACAGGGATAATGCCATGCACAGAGACACAGAGAGAAGATGGCCATCTGTAAGCCCAAGGAGCGAGACCTAGACCAGATTCTTCTTCATAGCCCTCAGAAGGAATCAACCCTCACGACCCCTTGATCTCAGACTTCCAGCCTCCAGAAATTTGAGACAAAAATTTCCTGTTGTTTAAACTATACAGTTTGTGATACTTTGTTATGGCAGTCCTAGCAAAGTAAGACAATGACCTTATTTGGAAACAGAGGCTTTGAAAATGTAATTAAGATAAGGTCATACTGGATTATGGTGGGCCATAAATCCTGTCATTGGTATCCTATGAGAAGGCCATGTGAAAGACTCACAGACAACAGGGAGACCCAGGGAAGAAAGCCATGTGACAACAGAGGTAGAATCAGAGAGATGCATCTACAAGCCAAGGAATGCCCAGGAGGTTTGGCAACCACCAGAAGCTCAGAGAGAGGCAGGGAGATTCTTCTTCAGAAGCTCCAGAAATCATCAACCCTGTCACCTCCTTGATTTTGGACTTTTCAACTCCAGAACTGTGAGAAAATAAATATCTGCTATTTTAAGCCCCACAATTTGTGCACTTTGTTACAGCAGTTCCAGGAAACTAATATAGGAAGTGTTACATTAAGTACTCTGTCCTCTTAGAAATGGCTATGAGAAGATTGATGAGTAGAAATTATGTTTCCACATCTAGTCAAGAATTTAAGATGATCAAATCTAGAATGAGTTCATATGATTGCTTCTAGCAAATTTATATGCTGGTGTGATTTTTAAAATTGGTCATTTCCTAAACTATTTTAGCATGTACCACCATGATGGGGAGGAAAAAGAAGAGCATTCATAGGAGAAATATTAAGAACCAAAAGATTATCAACAAAATCTATAATGCTAAGTAATGTAGAAATGAATTAAAGCAAGAATTATATCATAACTGTTAAGCTAGTAGCATGTCCCATATGTGAAAACAATACATGAAAGAAAATATATTATTTATTATACATTGGATAGGAGAAAGAAAAGCAGTTTCTACAAAGGATTTATTTTGCGGAATAACTCTTTTTGCTGGTAACATAAGTCTTACATGTTTTCAACTTCAACCCAGTTTCTATAAGAAAAAAAAGGTATTTATTCTCTGGAAAAATTGAGTTGGACAACTATAATGGTCTTTTAATCATCCGCTTCAGAAGACTCTCTCTGCCTGTCAGTAAACAATGGAACAATTGATGTTACTCTTTTAAAACTTTACAATGCTTTAGATCTACTTCATTTCAGAGTTCCAACTTAAACTGTTTAGCTTTTAGAAGACAACCACATCTGTCCAAGGCTACTAATTCAAATGTGATCCCAAATCTCTGGTACAATCTGGCTTCCCATTCATCTTTGAACCCCCAAATGAACCAGATGTTGTAATTATTCCAGTATATAATGTTTTTTTTTTTTTTTCTACTGGCCACCAATTTCATTTTCTGTTTGATCTGGGATCCCACATAAACAGGATTGCTGTTGTTGCTGTTGTATTGTTTTGTTCTATTCTGTTCAAAAATAGTCTCCTCAAAGAAAATATAATTGATCACCAACAAATTACATATTTTAGGACAAGATGTTTAACCTCTTTGGTCCTCCATGTCTGCATTTGTAATATGGTACTAAGAATCTCATAAGATTGTTATGATATTAAATTAATGAGGCTAAATTCTAGAACAAAGTAAGAGCTTGCCAATGTTAATTCTATTCCCATTCCCTTTAATATTACACACCAAACAAAATAAAAATAATCAGATACGGGGCGCCTGGGTGGCTCAGTCAATTGAGCGTCCGACTTCGGCTCAGGTCATGATCTTGTAGGTCGTGAGTTCGATCCCTGCGTCCAGCTCTGTGCTGACAGCTCAGAGCCTGCAGCCTGCTTCAGATTCTGTGTCTCCCCCTCTCTCTACCCCTCCCGTGCTCATGCTCTGTCTCTGTCTCTCGATAATGAATAAACATTAATTTTTTTTAAATACTCGGATGAAAATAGAATCCTACTACCACTTCTACCCATGGAATCCCACTCATGAACTCTTCTTAGTTATTAATGTTAATTTAAATTATCTGCCTATGCTCTTTTTAATCCAAAACCTCCAAATGTGTACTAGATCACATCTTTCTATAAGAATGTTATTTTAGCAGTCTACCATCTTCTCTATTTTAAATTGTTCTCTTTCTACTATACAAATATTTCTTTCTTTCACCTTAACATACGGCAACAAAATCAACCTCTATTTTCCTTTGTTCCCATTTTTTTCTTCTTTTTTTTTTATAGCAAGACTCCTTAAAATAGTTATTTATGCTCAGACTCCAAATGTCCCATTTTTTTCTTAGACTCCACTCCAGTGCATCAGACTCCACAAAAGTCCATTTGATAGAGTTGATAACTGTGTTTACTCTGATGCATTTTCTTTACTTAGCTTCTAGGACAGCAACAACAAAATCTTGGCTTACCTTCCATCTCACATGTAACACATTTTCAGTCTCCATTGCTTTCTTTCTCTTCTTCCAGCCCTCTTAGTGTTGGAATGTCTCATGGATTGGCCTTTGGTGTCTTTTTCTTTTCTCTATTTTCATTCAATTCCTTTCATTCTCACTCAGCCTCATGACTTTAATTATTTACCTTCTATACACAATGATTCCTAAATGTATTCCTCCTATACCTCTCTCTTGAACTTCAAACTGGTTCCTTGATGTCTGTACTTGAATGTCTAAAAATGATCTCAAATTTAACACGTCCTCTAAACCATTCTACATTCCTTTTTTTTCCCATAGTAATTGATGGCAAGTTTATTTATTATTGTAAGGACTTAGACAAAAAATCTAGGAATCTTCTCTGACTCATTTTCTTTCACAGCCCATAGCAATTTAATGGGGGGGGGGGAATGTGACCTTCAAAATACATCGAGACTATCACGTCCATTGTTATTTCCCTGGACTGAGGCTGGACCAGGCTTCTATGTTGTCTGGACTATAATAGCCTCTTATCTGCTCTCCCGGTTTCCCCACACTCTTCTACAATCTACTCTCAATTCATCAGCCATAATAACTTTTTCTTCCCCTTTGCTGAATCTTTCATCCCAATGACTTATTCATTCTACAACTGGAATCCTGTACTTCCCCACTCTCCTTCATCCATTTTTGTCCATCCTCTTACCCCTTTCCCTTCTGGTAAACCATCAGTTTGTCCTCTGTATTTATGGATCTGTTTTAGCTTTGTTCGTTTGTTTGTTTTTTCTTTATTGTTCAGTTTCCACACATAAATAAAATCATATAGTTGAGCATTTAGGTTGCTTCCATATCTCCATATCCATAATAGGTTGCTATTATAAATAATGTTAAAACAAACATAGGCGTTATGTATCTTTTTGCATTAGTGGTTTTGTTTCCTTTGGGTAAACACCCAGTAGTGGAATTACTGGATTGTATGGTAGTTTTCTTTTAAATTTTTTGAGGAAACTTCATACTGTTCTCCACAATAGCTATGCCAATTTGCATCCCCACCAACAGTGCACAAGGGTTCCTTTTTCTCTACATTCTTGCCAACACTCGTCTTTTCTTGTCTTTTTGATATTAGCCACTCTGACAGGTATAAGATCATACCTTGTTGTGGTTTTGATTTGCATTTCCCTGATGATTGGTGATGTTGAGCATTTTTTCACATGTCAGCTGGCCATCTGTATCTCTTCTTTGGAAAAATGTCTATTCAGGTTCTTTGCCACTTTTAAATTGTATTATTTTGGGGGCTTTTGTTTTGGTGTTGAGTTGCAAAGCTCTTTATATATTTTGAATATTAACCCTTTATCAGATATATCATCTGCAAGTATTTTTCCCCACTCAGTAAGTTACCTTTTAATTTTGTTCATAGTTTCATTTGCTGTGCTGGCATTACCTCTTTAATAAAAAGTTGGATCATTCTGAATCTCATTGCCTCTCTCTCTCTCCCCTTTCATATATACAATAGTCATAATTGTTCCTTAACTACACAACACAACCTGTCACCTTAATGCCTTTGTACTAGCTCTTTACTCTCCTCTTTCTCCGAATATCCACTTCACCTCCCCAGATAACCACTTCATCTCCTTCAGGTCTTTGCTGGAATGAGGGCTATGCTAAATATCTCATTTAAAATTACCTTCATCCATCACATCAGCACTCCTGATCCTCCATATTCTGTTGATTTCTCATCTTCTTACACCTTTTAACTTTAACTGTTAATTGTGTTTATTGTCTATAATTTGTCTCCACACACTAGATGTAAGCTCCAGGAGGTCAAGGATTTTTTTATTTTATTTTTATTTTTTTTTATTTTTTCACTGATGTCTTAGAACAGTACTCTAATTGGCACAGAGTAAGGACTCAATAAATATTTGTTAGATGAATAAATTTGTTAAAAATATATGAGGCAAGAAGGAGAGCATTCTGGAATATAATCTCCTTTTAAACACATTAACAATGAAAGGAGTAGTGTTATACATATTTAATTAGGGAAAAATCAGTCTTTATGTACAACAAAGAACCAGATAGACCCTAAATGTGTGGAAAAGACTCGAATGAATTCAATGTTATCTCAGGTAATGACTACTAAACGGAGAATGCACAAGTAAAATACTTATGAGAATCAGGAATAAAATGCTCAAGGAGTAAACAATTATGCAATAGTTGTCTATTAAGATTCTAATTTTCTGTACATTAAAAATTGAGGTAAATGAGAAAATTAGGTTAACAATTTCTCACCACTGCAGAAAGGAAAATCAATTCTGTATTCATCTCAGAAGAGCTATGCAAATAACAGTCAAAGTGCTGGAGAAATACAAAGCTACACAACTCTAGGGTATCCATGAGCCAATCAATTTGTTTGTGGATTCTCTGGGTCCCTTGTTCCTCCTTCTCATGTTTACTGCCTAATATTTGACCACTCTTCTGTTTGTTGGCAACTCTCACAAGACAGCAAACTAAAGAAACAAAATGAAACATAAGCAAATTAAAGCTACTCCTGATAGTAGCCAGGAGAAATATGCTGAGATTTTGGCCTAGACAGTAATAAAATTATGTGTAGCATTGAAGATCCGAGTAACTACAATGGTTACTAGCATGTTTTCTGGAAATCAGTTGCTATCATTGTCTTGACCCAATTCAATTAACGGGAGCATGAAATTTACCTAAAATAGAGTCAACAGGTAGAATAAAAAGAATTCATGACATTTTTGAAAGGAAAAAAAGGAAAGGAAGATCAATAAGGTAGAGAGATACGATATATTACCAAAGCTATAGAAATCTCTAGAGGAGGGGTGCCTAGGTGACTTAGTAGGTTAGGCATCCGACTCTTGATTTCAGCTCCAGTCTTGATCTCAAGAACCGTAAGATGGAGCCCCACATCTGGCTCTGCGACTACATGGAACC
Source organism: Herpailurus yagouaroundi (assembly GCF_014898765.1). NCBI lineage: Eukaryota > Metazoa > Chordata > Mammalia > Carnivora > Felidae > Herpailurus > Herpailurus yagouaroundi. Next base: position 66,574,882 of record NW_024412400.1, on the reverse strand, counting down.
TGCTCGAGATTCTCTCTCTCCCTCTCTCTCTCTGACCCTCCCCTGCTTGCTCTCTTTCTTTCTCTCTCAAAATAAATAAGAAATCTCTAGAAGAGGTAATTTAACACGATGGAAATGCATCTAATAGAAGCAAGAACTAGAGACAAACCTATCACTTACTGGCAATAGAAATTGGGTCAGAACACTTAACCTCAGAACCTACTTTCTTTTTTTTTTTATTTTTTTTTTAAATTTTTTTTTTCAACGTTTTTATTTATTTTTGGGACAGAGAGAGACAGAGCATGAACGGGGGAGGGGCAGAGAGAGAGGGAGACACAGAATCGGAAACAGGCTCCAGGCTCCGAGCCATCAGCCCAGAGCCTGACGCGGGGCTCGAACTCACGGACCGCGAGATCGTGACCTGGCTGAAGTCGGACGCTTAACCGACTGCGCCACCCAGGCGCCCCAAGAACCTACTTTCTTATTTATATAATAAGGATAGCAGTATCTTTTCTCATAAATTTGTTGGTGATAAATTACATCTGTCCTCTACATCCAATTTCCAGTTTCTGTCACACATTATCTGCCCATTTGGCCAAGTGTTGACAGCCATCCCATTTTAAGCCCCCATGTTTCACTTTGCAAGGATAAAACCCTGAAGAAATATCTAAGGAGTAATTAACATATGGCTGAAACTATCACGGGAAATATAAAAAGATAGATTGAAAAGTGCAACTAGGACCTGTTTTAAATGAGTGGGAGCTTATTGGTAAAATGTTTTTCCCCCTTCAACTGAACAGGATAATATTACAAAAGCTCTATTTAAAAACTATAGCAAGGGATCTCTTAGACAAAGTAAAAGATCCTGTTATGCAGACTAAAGTGGAGAAAATGCTTTGTTCTTTGTATATTTACTTGAATGCAGTAAGTTCTATGAGAAGAAAGATCTTCGTTTCATTCATTACTGACTCCTTTGCATAGTGCATGACTTAAGCAATTAAGAAATAGTTTTGGATGAATACAGTATGCACGGATTATAATGTACTTGGCACAGGGATGGGGGTTCACCCGCCTTGGAAGATGACTACACACAATTTTTTTAAAAAGATAAATAATAACAAACCAAAATATCTTATCACCTATAAAATGCAGCACACCTATTCCTATACTTCCTGAATCATCATTTATAAACATCTAGAATTCTGTTGAAGAACTTAGAGTCCATATGAGATAAATATTGGCATAGATAGATAGATATTATAAATGACTAATATCTTCTTAAACCAGAATACTATGATTTCATGAAGTGACCAAAAGAGACCTTCCATGATAGAGAAGGAAAAAAGTTAAAAGTTTGGAAAAAAGAATTCTACTCCTCTGCTTAAAGTCAAGCTCTAAAATTTAGTTTTATTTAGTTTAAGAAAAGCTATCTATATAGAAATCTACAATTAAAATCTTTGTTATTTAGACTTTGGAGTAATATACAAACGCCCAATGAATGATCAAAATTTATGTATTAATAATAAGATATATTAAATACCAAAGCAAAATAATTGTTTGAACTGCTTAACATAAAAGCACAATAGATTTGGACTCTAAACCACACAGACTGAAGCAGGTATCTACAGATTTTGTCCTCAGGCTAATTATAAATAAGTTCAAAGTTGCCAAAGTATATAGCACAGCCTTACACACCTCTTTGCCAACTCTCTCATACAGCCAATGGAACCGACCATCTAAAGAATGATGAAGAAGAATTTTCTAATGAATTCATTCCCCCCTGAAGTTATATGAGAGGAAAGGTCACTTTCTCACTTACTAGCTTACCTTTTTGGTATTTTATCATTTTCTTGATTGTACATATTTTCATGTATTATGCTCTATTTATGCATTCTTTAATAGCATCTTTATTTATGACTTTGTGAATCAACATCTTTGTGATAGGAGGTGAAAGTCACTTAGTTAATTACACGTGCTTGACAAGCTGCATAATAATAACCACTGCAGTATTGTACATTAGTTGAAGGTATGTAAATTACTGCAGTTTTTCTCATTTGGGGAAAAATAAGAGACTTTGTTTTGGTCATTTAGAACACCTTTGCTGTGTCTGTATCTGTGCTTTTCTCAAGTATACTGTGCTTTTAACACAAATCATGGCATCAATAATAAAATAGAGGTTAAATCCCATTCTACTAGTATGACCAAAGAAATAAAAACCAAACCAAAACTCAATTGAATGTGAACACTCTGGTCAGCAGTTGAGAATTTTGTTATATGAAACTTCTTCCATACAATGCAATCCTCGTAAAACAGAACAGTTTAGACACTCCCTGCCCCACCGGGATGTTGTAATGAAATCTGACTTGGTCCAGCCAGATTAGAAGTGCATAGGGAGACAGAATGTACAGCACTGGAATGTTAATATGACTTCTGTATGAAGATTGGAAAGTCTACAAAGTTATGAATAAGGTCAAAATAACACTTAGATGATTTACTGCCATAAAAAATCATACTCTCCTATGAGTGATTTACTGGATGTTATATAAAAATGGAGTGTGGACAAGCTACATTCAGATGCAAGCTTGCAGCTGTCAGTGTGTACATGTGCTCAATCTGGCTAGAGGATGATTTGAAGGTTGATTTAATTGTAGCTTCTGAATCATGTTCTTCCCTATGTGTTAAATTGTTTAACATAAATACAAAAATGTTAAAGTAATTTTAAGACTGTAAATATTTAGTATAAAAATCTGTAAAATCTCATTCTTTTCTGGAAGAGTAACTGAAAATATAGACTATCTGGGAAAAAATACCATGACTGAATAATGGTGACTACCAGACAGTTACGGCAAATTTACCCTTATCTGAGAAAGTTCACAGCGCTTTCAGAAGTAGCTGAGAATAAACAAACAAAAAACTAGGTGTGTGACAGAGCTCACCAGTGTTACGAGGAGCAGAAATCTGTATCTGTAGAACAGGGTTCAGAGATAAAGTCGACCAGTTGGTAAGGCAGCATCATTTGTGTTCCTTGCAGGCAATGTCATAGCCTAAACATATCTTGTCCTCTGAACATAAACTCAAAGCAGAGATTCAACTCCTATTGATGCTACTAGCACCAAAACATCAGGCACCACCAATGAGCTTTGTCAATATTATCCACTCAACTACAGCTCTCCTTAATCATCTTTCTATTCCTTGACATGCCTTCATTAAATTCCAAATATCACCTAGCCATTTACTTCTCAGCTCAGCAAATCATCCTTAGGGAGAATATCTTCTTCCTCTGTAAGCTTTTTCCCCCATTTTTTTATTTCCACTTTTATACATACCTCCTTTTCTACATATTTTCTTGCCGGGTTTTCTGGCACATTCCTTGGATATTCTTTTTACTGAAAAATGAATAGAAGACTAGAAAATAACATGGCGCTCCATCACAGACCGCCGGAACATGCAACACCACTATCTAACTTAATACGCTCCTGCATTTACTGAGTGCGAAAGATCCCCAATTCGTTGAGCCTGCACATGCAATGGAGAAATGTTGATGCATCTTCTCAGAAGTCATTCGGTAGGAAATGGAAATTAGGAACCCATTTCTACCTAAATATACGTGCTGTGGAGGAAAGAAAATGAGTAGGCACAGGAAAAAATAAGAACAGAAACATTAACACACATAAACAAAAAGAGCAGCATGCAAGCATGTAAAATATGTCTACATGCCAACAGGAAAAGCCATGCATGCTACCAGTACACATGAATCAATATTGTTAGAACTTAGAATAGAAAAGAAAATATAAATTTATCTCCCTGTTTTTCCTGCAGTAAACTCACCATCCTCAGTCGGAACGTATATGTTTAAATATAGGCAGTCTTCACTCTGGTCTTGCACATATGACGAAACCACATCCAAGTTATTAGTAAACCACACAGGAAGCATGACTTCTGGCAATCTGCCATCAATGATATTCTGGGGACACACAGGAGCAAACTGAGTTGCATTCCTGATATCTGACCAGGGAGATGGTGGTTCTGGAGGCTGAAAACGATGTTCCCCCGTTGGTGGGGCTGCATATGGAACCCCAAGAAACTGAATAACAGGCCCCAAAATTTCATTATTGAGTTCTTTCTTCATCCCTCTTATCTTGCCGAAGTTGGTAGTGACCAGTGGGTCTGCATCATCCAATTTTTGTGAAAGCACATGGGCAGCCTGAAGTAAACATCCCAACACACAGAGAGTCAATGAGGCACCCAATCCCCTGTGTACCAAGCATGCCATTACTGCTCTCCACACATAATTTGGCCACATGCATCTGGGCAGTGCCATGGTCCCACATTAGTTGTGTAGTTGTCTGGTTACAGTGAGGCAAAGGTATTTGTATCCGCTTTAGAAAGACTGGATAATGGTAGAACACACCTCCAACTTCTTCAAGGCAAGCTTGTCAAGAAAAGCTCAGAAAGCTCTTTATGCATCCAGTATCTCCCATTGATTTCACATGTATGGAAGTAGCATCTTCAATCATCACTATTTATCAGACCATATCCTATTGACCATTCTGTTTTCCATAGTAGCAATGTGACAAGAGTGGCCATTGACTGTAGATTGCCCTCTTACAAATCAAATCCAGTTAGCAGCAGATCTGCATCCTAAAGAAAATGAAAATAAATCATTAGGATGAACAAGCTGAAATAGAGCAATAACTAGATGTTTTACAAGCTACAGAAATACATAAATAGCTGCTAGAGTCAGTTAAGTTAAATACTACCATAGGAAAATTATGGTTTGATGTGAGGTGAAAGGGGAAATAACTGATTATTAGATTCTTGAAAAACTTGCCTGCTGACTTACACACATTTAAGTGGAAGCGGGCCTTTTCAAAATATGCGATTTCAGGAGCATTTCACAGTACACTTTTTTAAAAAAATACTAAAGGCTATATGTAAAATTTCCCCTTTATTGATGGTCTTCAATCACATCAAGGAACTACAGAAGTAATCAGCAAACACACTAAAAATTAGAATTAAATAGCAGAAAACCTTTTGAAAATTATTGGTAGGGAATTAGTGGAATGTAAACAAACTATAAGAGTGACTATATATATTTAAAAGCAAACAAACAAAAAGGTGGTCCCCAATATTATGCTACATAGAAAAAACAAAGTAAATGTTAGAGCAAGAAAACTAACACTAGTTCAACTGTGATCATTTAAGTGCAACTACCTTATAAGATCAACCTCCTTGATGTTTCTCAAAAGTTTGCACCAAATCATTGGGTATAGGTCCCTCACCTTAAATTAAGTTTCAAAAATTTTAAAGATAAAATGGCTTCAGACAAATTTGAAAAAGAAACAGAAACTGGCATCTTTTTGAGGACTAAAGTGTTTTTAGTTTTTTTTTTTTTTTACAATCTAGCTATAATATTTTAAAAATCAGTAAATTCTCAACATGAAAATTAATTTCTGCATCAATGTATTGTAAGTTACAAGTTTTGTTTTCACTACCTATCAGAGATCAAAGGAACAATAAAAAATAAAGTGTAGTAGTTCTGTGAAACAATCATACTTAATCACCACATCTTGCATATTAACACTAACAGAACATCTAACACTGTTTACCCAATTCAACTTAAAACACATCAGGATAAAATGTAACACTCAGTGCAGTGCAATTCACAGCGTAATCTTACTTTAACTGCAAAATAGCATACAACTCCGCAAATTCATCTTTTCTTATTCAAGCAACCTTTTCAAGTGCTTACTTTGAAAATAATAGTGTTGATTTGTATTACAAATGGTTCTATCCTGTCATATTATGAGAAGATTCCCAAAGAAGTGCTGGTCTGGCAGTGAGGCTGCCCTGACTTTGTGTTACCGAAAAGGAGATTGTACAAACTATATAGGGCAGTGGGAGATTTGGTTCAGGCCTGGTGTTCCTTTAGCTCTGAACAATCCATCACAGAAGGCAATAAGGAGATAAATGTCTTTCTTCAAGAGTACTTCCATCTGTGTTAATTCATAAACCTTTGCTGTGAAAGCTCATTAACATACAAAAGGCAGGCTTAGACCCATCCCATTCCTGTCTCAAAACTCGAGCACATACTGAAGATTTAGCTACACGAACCCATTTCTATTAAGAGTACACAGTGTTTATTTTTGTGCAGAATCGTGGTGAGCCACAGCATGGCTGAGTCTTTCCTAGTCACATTTGGTGGTAAAAAGCACCGTATCAACAGATGAAACACAACAGTCAGTCAAGTTAATGGTAGAAAAGCCATTGTAATTACGTCCAGGAGCCCCACAAAGATATGAGACTCCAAAAAGACAGCAAGCAATTGAGCCTTATATGCCATCCTGAGCTAAGGAAAGGGAGAGGGGGTGTGGGCGCTTCAAAAGGTAAGAAGGCAGATCACAGGAAGATGAGACAAGGAAATATTTGGTAAAGAAAATTTGCCCTGCCACACAGGGCTCCTCCAAGGAACAAATCAAAGTACACCTGGTGGAGGGTCCAAAATATCACTACGAGTAGGGTAATAAAATAACCAAAGTCACAACAACAGAGAGCAAGTAACAATCTCCAGAAAAACACCTCCTGAAGGGCCAGGCCCTGGACAGTGTATGACCCTCCTTTAACAGAGCAGTGCTCGCAGGTGCAGAGCACACAACAAGCTTTTAAGACACATAAGGGACAGAAAGCTAGCCAAAATGACGAAATGGAAGAATTCTCTTCAAAAGAAATTCCAGGAAGTAGCGACAGCTAACAAATTGATCAAAACCGATTTAAGCAATATAACTGAACAAGAATTTAGAATAATAGTCATAAAACTAATTGCTGGGCTTGAAAACAGCATAGAGAGGACAGTAGGGAATCTATTGCTACAGAGATCAAGGGACTAAAAAATAGTCATGATGAATTTAAAAATGCTATAAATGACGTGCAAAGTAAAATGCAGGCTGCCACAGTGTGGATTGAAGAGGCAGAGGAGAGAATAGGTGAATTACAAGATAAGATTATGGGAGCATCTGGGTGGCTCAGTGGGTTAAGTGTTTGACTTCGGCTCAGGTCATGATCTTGCAGTTTGTGAGTTTGAGCCAATTCAGGCATTGGGCTCTGTGCTGACAGCTCAGAGCCTGGAGCCTGCTTCAGATTCCATGTCTCCCTCCCTCTCTGCCTCTCCCCTACTCACAATCTGCCCACCCCCCCCCCTCTAAAAAATAAACATTAAAGAAAAATTGTTTTAAAAAATTATGGAAAAAGAGGAAGCTAAGAAAAAGAGAGAGAAAACAAAATCCAGGAGTATGAGAAGAGAATTAAAGAAGTTAAGTGATGCAATCAAATGGAACAATATCCATATCACAGGTATACCAGAAGAAGAAGAGAGAGAGAAAGGGGCTGAAGGTGTACTTGAACAAATCATAGCTGAGAACTTCCCTGATCTGTGGAAGGAAACAGGCATTGAAATCCAAGAGGCACAGAGAACTCCCTTCAGGTGTAACTTGAATTGATCTTCTGCACAATATATCATAGTGAAACTGGCAAAATACAAGGATAAAGAGAGAATTCTGAAAGCAGCTAGGGATAAATGGGCCTTAACATACAAAGGTAGATACATAAGGGTAGTAAGTAGACCTATCTACTGAAACTTGGCAAGCCAGAAAGGAATGGGAGGAAATCTTCAATGTGATGAGCAGGAAAAATATGCAGCCAAGAATCCTTTACCCAGCAAGTCTGTCACTCAAAATAGAAGGAGAAATAAAGGTTTTCTCAAACAAACAAAAACTGAAGGAATTCATCATCACTAAATGAGCCCTACAATAGATCCTAAGGGGGATTCTGTGAATGAAATGTTGCAAGGACCACAAAGGACCAGAGACACCACTACAAGCATGAAATCTATAGATAACATAATGACTCTAGACCCATATCTTTCAATAATAACACTGAATGTAAATGGACTAAATGTTCCAACCAAAAGACACAAGGTATCAGAATGGATAAAAAAAACAAGACCCATCTATTTGCTGTCTACAAGAGACCCATTTTAGACCTGAGGACACCTTCAGATTGCAAGTGAAGGGATGGAGAACTATCTATCATGCTATAGGAAGTCAAAAGAAAGCTGGAGTAGCCATACTTATATCAGACAAACTAGACTTTAAATTAAAGGTTGTAACAAGAGATGAAGAAGGGCATTATATAATAATTACAGGGTCTATCCATCAGGAAGAGCTAACAATTATAAATGTCTATGCACCGAATTCAGAAGCACCCAAATATATAAAACAATTAATCACAAACATAAGCAACCTTATTGATAAGAATGTGGTAATTGCAGGGGACTTTAACACTCCACTTACAACAATGGATAGATCATCTAGACAGAGAATCAATAAAGAAACAAGGGCCCTGAATGATACATTGGATCAGATGGACTTGACAGATATATTTAGAACTCTGCATCCCAAAGCAAAGAATATACTTTCTTCTCGAGTGCACATGGAACATTCTCCAAGATCACATAATGGGTCACAAAACAACCCTTAATAAGTATAAAATAATTGAGATCATACCATGCACACTTTCAGATCACAATGCAATGAAGCTTGAAATCAACCATGGGAAAAAGTCTGGAAAACCTCCAAAAGCATGGAGGTTAAAGAACATCCTACTAAAGAACGAATGGGTCAACCAGACAATTAGGGAAGAAATTAAAAAACACATGGAAACAAATGAAAATGAAAATACAACAATCCAAATGCTTTGGGATGCAGCGAAGACAGTCCTGAGAGGAAAATACATTGCAATCCAGGCCTATCTCAAGAAACAAGAAAAATCCCAAATAAAAAGCACCATATCGACACCCAAAATACAGAAACTGGGTGGCACGTTAAAAATCTCCATCACCATTTTTTATTCAGCCTTATTTCCAAGTACAGTGATTTCCAAAAGTTCTTCTTTATACACTTGGTACCTTATTAATATTATAAAGTAATTATTTCATTATTAACAAAGAACACTCATTTTTGTATTCACAAGCCCTTAACTGTGTTAAAAATAAAGGGGGTCCTGTTTACCACTGATGTGATACTTTAACACAAGTTGTGAAGGATTAGATTTCTGTACACCAGGGTAAATTTTCAAATTCTAATAACATTTTGTTACTGAGGTTACAAAAATGTCCCATTTTACAAGGGCTTACCTGTATGGAGAATTATGGTATTGACCCCAAAGATTTTTTAGAAGTTGGTGTTATATTAATAACAGTTGTCCAAGTCTAACCTAAAAATATGGCTTACTTAAGTTAATGAAATTTTAAATATGTGTGTAAATTAGTCTGTGTGTGTGTGCACATACGTGTATAGATTACTAAATATAAAGACTCTCAAATTTCTTGGCAGACTTTTTTTCCTATTTATTCGTGCTTTCTTAGCTTTTATATATGCCAAACCCTTAGCTTTTATGCATTTACATCTCATTTACAATAACCCTATAACATAAGTTCAACAGTTATCCCCTTTTTACTCAGAGGGACTGAGACTTCAAGAGGTTAAATACCCTGACCGAGGTCTCTCAGCTAATCAATAGCAGATCCAGGAGCCCACTGGAATCTGATTTAAAAGCTGCCCTCTTGATCACTGCACCTGATAACACTCTCACTTCACAATTAACACTTTTTAAAAAATTGATCCTAGTGCACTTAAAATTGAATTGTAAAAGTGTTTTATGTTCCTCCAGAAAGACGGAGTCTAGGTAAATACTTTGACAATTTCATAGGAACAGAAATTTAAATGGATTACCCTGTTCTTATTGGAAATTTCGATTTTATTTTGCTAGATTTCTTCTATTTTACTCTTTTTAACTTTTTTTTACATCTATTGCAGTGATCAGTTATTCATATGTGTTTACCTAAGATTATGCTAAAATAATAATGGGTAACAAAAAAAATTACAACCTTGTAGCCTAATAGCCTAAATGTCCATTAATAGATATTGATAAATGAATTATGATATATGCATAAATTAGAATTCTATACATCAGTGAAATAAAGGACCTGGACCTAAATATGTCAACTTAGATAAATCCTAGAAGTTTTAAACAAGCAAATTGCAGATGAGACAAAGTAAAGTGTTATTCAAATAAAGTATAAAATATGCAGAGCAAAGCTATATATTATTCACAGATTACATAAATATGTAGTAACAGAATATTTGTCATCCCTGGGTAAGGAGGAAAGCATATGAAATTAGTCTAATGGTTAATAATTAACATTATTAATTAATTAATTGGCATTAAGATTGATAACCTGTGGTGAGGTCTTAAAAGACCATAATTAATTGACTACAATAAGTTTTACAAATCTAACATTTGATAGCATTAGGTGATACATACACACACACCTATACATCTTTGTTATGCAATTCTCTGTATTTTTCTATGTGTTTGAAATCTTTTATAATAAATGTGTTAAAATAATAAGATCAGCAAGCCTTATTCAGCAGGCCAGGCAAGTAGATGAGTCTATTAATTCATATAGGACTAGCTCCATTGGACTTTGCAGTTAGTGCAGACACTAGCTCAAAAAATTCTTCCCTTTGGGTTAAAGTATGAGTAATTCCACTGAATTATAACATTTTAAAATAAATAACATTTTAAATAACATTTTAAAAGGCATCATAAATGGAAATATATTATCTCACTTGCATTAATTCATCATAACTGGTGGAACTAGTTTGTTCCTGAGTAACCCAGATCAAAGAGATGATACTGGAGAGAATAGAGAGAACTTCTTGAAACATTAGATAATCATTCATCCAATCTTCCACTCATTCAATAAACATTTATTGTGTATCTGTAATATATAAGCTATTGTGCTAAATGTTATGAGAATTTAAAGACAAGTACAATTGCATCTTTGCTCCCAAGTAGCTATAATAGTGTAAAGGAATAAGTCACATTAAAAAAAATGACTCTAATGTAGGTTGGAATGTGACATGTGTGCAACAAATACACAATGAATGGGGATATGGAACCCAGCAAAAAGTTTCTGATTGATAACTTTACATAGTCTTATATGTCTTTTTTTAAAAATATGACCTATTTATTTTCTACCTTGCTCTGTTTTTAATTTGTTTTATTGTTGAACCCAACTCTCCCCTCCTCCCGCTACTGAATTTCTTATTCAAGGGCAAGGATTTTGTTGTTTTTTTTTTTTTTTAATTTTTTTTTTTCAACGTTTATTTATTTTTGGGACAGAGAGAGACAGAGCATGAACGGGCGAGGGGCAGAGAGAGAGGGAGACACAGAATCGGAAACAGGCTCCAGGCTCTGAGCCATCAGCCCAGAGCCTGACGCGGGGCTCAAACTCACGGACCGCGAGATCGTGACCTGGCTGAAATCGGACGCTTAACCGACTGCGCCACCCAGGCGCCCCGGGATTTTGTTGTTTTTAAATAGTATCTTCATATCCATCATAAACTCTATGTTGACAATCCTTTATATAATGTAGCATGGGTAAAACCTCAGCTCATATGGACTGACTGAATGCTTATCACCAGAGTGGTGTGGAGTCTGCTCAATGCTATACAATTGATTGTTGTTATTCACTGTAGTTATGTTCCATAAAGTCACTGCAAACGTCAAGTTAAGAAACATGGATCCATGCTCCTAGGGAAATAGCTATAAATTACTCACATAGTTATAAATCATAATCTCAATTTCAAATTAAATATTTATAAATCATTCACATAGTTGTAAATTATAATCTTCAACCCTAAAAACAGTTCATCCTAGTAGATTCTATTTTCTTTATTTTACAAAAGAGAAAACAGGGTTCAAAAATGTTAAGTGACTTGTCTGAGGCCATTCCACTAACAGGTGCCAGAGCTGAGATTCAAAGCCCCTTCATCTGGCCCCAACACTGGACCTTCTTGCACCACACAGCACTATGTCTATCATTTCTGTCCTCCATTCATTTCAGTGTGACAGCTGAGACAAGGAGGGAGAAGATACCCTTGTATAACCTCAGCTGGAGACTATGCTTATAGGAAGACGCAAAGTGTTTGCTGCTCTGTGAATGGCTGCATACCTGTGAGTATTGACTTTGGGGTTACAAATAAATTTTAGTGAATAGGCAAATTTGAAAACACAGGTCCACGAATAATGATGATTGACTGTATTAACTAAAGATAAATAATATTTTATAACTATGGGTCTATGAGTCATTTTGAGGTCAGAATATATCAGCCTGTCACCAGCCTGTCACTACTAATAACTAGTAATAATCATTGGTTTTAAGAATTGGATTTACTACTAATAATTTAATAATAATTGCATTTAATAATCACTGGTTTTAGTGGAGTACAGTGTTCTCAGCCAGCCGACGCCACCCATGTAACTGGAATGTGCTTATTGTAGTCAGCTCGCTATAAGAGAATCTGACCACCAGCAGATTTTAGGATTCCTATAGCAAGATATTTCACATACATTCTGGAGGTGGTTCAAAATTTGGAGACAAGGAGTATCCTGCGTGACCCAGCAGTGGGAAAACAAGGAAGGCTGCATCTGAGATGTCCAGACCCCATTCAATGCATATCCTTCCCCTGTTGTTGCTCTCTGGTACTGTTTGCGTGTAACAAAGCTGTCCAAGGAGTATAAACTGTTTGAATCCCATGAGTCCTTTGAGTACCTGAACACTTAAAGTAACTAATGTGTAATTAATTCACACAGTAAGTACTTAGAAATAGGATGAATAAACAAATGAATGCAATTGCACAAAATTGTTAGGCTTTAAAGGAAAAGACAGGTCTACCTCTAGTTAATAGATTAGGAAAGACATCTGAACAAATATTGATGGTCATGGAAGAGATTCCAGGCAGGGGCACATTCTAGAAACATGGAAAGAATATGTAGTGGACATTGCAGCGCTCAGTCTTCCTGGAAACAGCTCACATTCCAGTGACTGGTCCACATCAGTGTAAGGCCTGGCCTTTTTGCCTCAATGCAGACCAACTCTGAGGGGCTATCCTGGCCCAAAAGCTCCCTACTGTATGGAAAGGGACAGAAGGAGGAGTTGACTATGATTCCTTCACTCCCTCCCATGTGTTTTTCCCAGCGGTGTGCCCTAGTAAATTTCCTGCAGGTAAATCCCCATCTCAGAGTCTTTTTTGTTCCCCCCTGGGAAACCTGACCTATGACAGAAAGGAAAGAAGCAGCAGTGTTTGAGGAGGGCACAGTTTAGTTTGGCAAGAACACAGAGTAAATGAGGTTCAGTACTGAATGAGACTGGAAAGGCAGGTTACAGCCAAATCAAGCGAGCCCTTTAATAAAAGGCTAAAGAGTTTGGATTTTATTCACAGGATGATAAAAAGTCATTAAATATTCCTTGCAGGGGAAGACTATTATCAAATTTATTCAGAAGAAAATTAAACTGGCAGTACTGTGGAGCAGGGATCTCCAAAGCACTGTGCTCATACCCTACTACAAGATGACCAGATGAGAGAAGGAAGGTAATCGTTGAACTATGTATCATAATTTTTATATAAAGCTTGAAGATAGAGAAATTAAGCTATGCTAATATGAATACATGGTTTAATACCAGTGTCTCCACATGGTTGCATGGCGTGTATAGCACTTGAGATATTCTTGGGAAGGTGTACAGTCTAGAACATGGTAGGATTCCCAGCAGTGACATTTTTGCTGTTATTGTTTCTTTCCAACACACAATGATATATTAGAGTTAACATCACTAGATAAGTAGATTTATACTTTTTTTCATCATGTTGTAATCAAAACAACCGTCACAGAAAAGAACTACTGAATTAAGTTTTTCTCGCAAGAGAAATATATGTTAAAGGAAATACTAGTAACACAATCATAAGAACAAGAAACAAACATGAAACTTCTAGTTCTGATACAAGCTCTTCAACTATATTGCAAGACTCAAAACTATGGCTATCAAATCATATACAATAATAAGTTAGACAAACATTTTCAAAAAATCAAGAAAGTAACTCAGAATGCAGATTTAGGGGCGCCTGGGTGGCTCAGTCGGTTGAGCGTGCGACTTCAGCTCAGGTCATGATCTCACAGTCCGTGAGTTCGAGCCCCACATCAGGCTCTGTGCTGACCGCACAGAGCCTGGAGCCTGTTTCGGATTCTGTGTCTCCCTCTCTCTCTGACCCTCCCCTGTTCATGCTCTGTCTCTCTCTGTCTCAAAAATAAATAAATGTTAAAAAAAAAAAGAATGCAGATTTATATCCATTTCACTAACTGAACTGTGTCCTTAGGATCTCAGTGGCTTGGTGTATTCATGAATGATAGAATGAAGGCGTCAACATTTATAAAATTTTAAAAATACTAATTTTATCTTTCTCATCTTTTAATGTTTATTTTTGTGTGTGCCTTGCAATCTGATACACAAAGATATTTGTGTAGGAATGTATGTATATATTTATACTTTTTTGGTTTGGTTATCATAAACACAGGATTGCATGATCACAAAAATGTGGAGACCATTACCTTAGTGAATGAAATGGTGGGAAAGAAAGAAGAAACAGTTTTATTTTTATGGTCAGTTTAAACTATAGGTTAATATACCACATTTATGTGAAAATGACACCAAATTGACTAATATTATAAATCACCAATTACTCACCAAGCCTTGTCCTAACCATTTACATGTCTCATGTCATTTAGTCCTCACAACCAATTTATAAGCCAAGTACGGGGATTTGAGATGAGGAAAATGAGGATTTGTGTACTTAGGTAACTTTCTTAAGGCAAAGCTAGGAAAAGGCAGACCCAAGAAACAAGTTTGGGACTGCCTAACTCCACAGAATATGCCCTGAACTTTTATGATACATGACATTTTGCTTTGTTCTCCAATGAGACCAACTCAATCAAGTCATATGTTCAGTTTGAGCATTTGAAGAAAGTGAAACACACCAGACACTAATAGGAGGAAAATAAAAAGGCTCTTGATCAGCTTGCCAGGGTTAATTAATAGGCATAGTTTAGAGCAGTTCCAAGCACTGTGATATTGAGACTTCTTCCAGAAACATTCCATAATATAGACTAGAGAGTAATGAAAAAAGTTAGGACTGGCAATAAGCAAGTCAAGAATGTTAGAATTTCAAGAAGCAAAGATTATGAGAAATGGTAATTCCAGTGTTGAATAAACTATATCTAGGTAGAAAGGTAAGTAGTACATGAAGGGTACAAGGAGAAAAAGTAAGAAATAATTAGAACCAAGGATTATGAAAGGTCTACTCTGAGATGGGAATATCAAAATTTGAGATTTCAAGAGATGCCATGGTCCATATTGTGGCCATACTACCATGGAGCTATTGAGAACTAATGCAGTAACAAGTATATTCTGCCATTACCACCATTAATTAATAACTTGATTAATGGCTTGCTCCAACTGAGCATAGACTGGGGCCAGTGAGCTAACAGCATCATCTCATTTAATTGTCTCTAATTACGATGAAGTAGAGATAGTTACCATCTCCTTGTAACTGATAATTAAATGGGAAATCAGGAACACAAAGCCACTGAAACATTTTTCAATAAAACAAGACCACAGTTTTATTAATATACTGAGTTCTAATAAATAAACGGGGATAGTTCTAATATACTGAGTTCTAATAAATAAAAGGCTGAAGAATTAATACACTCTAAAGATAAGCCCTGCCCCCTTCTCAATTTTTTCCAGAGCCTCTTTTTCAGAGAAAAGGGTAGGCAGCCTTCAATAATTTTCAGTTATATACCATCCCCCTCTCTTCTGAAGAAAATGTAAGCAGTTCTATGTTTTCTTTCTCCTTGAGCTACTTCCACTCTAAATGAAGCTCTCCAGTGATGTGAGAAAATATCAGAGAGAAACAATTATTAAGAAGAAAAGGCAAACTAAAATCTGACAAAAATAAAAGAACAAATTTTACGACCAAAATATTTTAAAGATTAGCAGGGAAAAAATCATGAGTATGTTGCCAAGGTTACACCGGTAACAAAGTATCTTTGCAAAAAAAAACAAGACTACTGGAAGGCAGCGCACAGCACCGGGAGCAGGATCCAGTGAATTGGGTCCAACCGTTCACCAACATCTTTCTGTCTAGGAAGTACTCACTTGAGCAGTGTTTGCCTGAAGGAACCCCAGCTAGCATCCCCCAAAGCCTGGCTCAAATATCAGTACTTCCTTCCCAGATCCTTCCAGCCACAAAAATACTCCTTTCCCTCAACTCTCAAAGCACTCGTTACCTTTCTTGTAACTGAATCTGTAGTACATTCTATTACAGTGATTTATAAACAAAGCTTCCCTCTTCATTCTCTTATATTGTTTAGTGTCAGCCATTGGTGAAGTCCACATGAGCAAAATAGGCATAGTGTTAATTTAATTCTCATGGAGACTAAAATTCCATGGGAAAGACACACTTTATGTCTTTCATAAATGTAAATCATTTACACATTACAATATTATGTAAATCAATCACACAGACAACTATTTAGTCATAAATGCTTTGCCAAGAAGGATAATGCAGGGTGCTCTGAGGGAAGACTTAATCAGTCTGGAGTGGGATGGATGATCTTCCTGAAGAAGAGATCTATAAACTGGGTTTTGAAGGATGAGTAGAAGTTGGCAGGTGAAAATCAGGGGACAGACAGGCAAGAGAAAGCCCAAATGCTGTCAAGCCTGGGGCTTTGCAAGAACAAAGAGGTAAGTGTAATTTGAGAACAGAGTAGGGCATCGGGCTGGAGAGGAGCTGACAATTCAAGAAAGTCTAAGCCATTTTAGGAATTTAAGATCTTATCCCAAGTATGATGAGAAGAATTACAATCACAATAATGACATAATTAGGGTGGCCATAGTCTTTGAGAGAAACCCATTCATTTATTATATTATTTGCCATCAATTAACCCTACCCTCAGATTTTATCCATCAGTGATGTCTGACCTCTGTGAAGGCATTACTTTAGAGTTACAGCCAGAGAGGGTAAGACAGAGAAGAGGTAGAAACAAATTAGAGTACAACAAAAATTCCTCATCATGCAGGAATGTGCATGGATGACCCATGTAGACTAGTAGCTAATTCCACTGCTGTTTGGCAAAAAACGGGATTCTGAAAGGCCATAGCTTTTTTGACAACACAAAGAAAAAGAGACCAAAATGACAGCACTTCCTTCTGTATTCATATCTGAATATTTCTACTATGGCCATCATTACAACTAACAGCTAACTATTAGAGAGTTTCTTGTTTGTTTTGTTTTGGAGAGATGGCTAAAATAGGCTGTTTAACATTTAATTGTATATAATAAGCTTTGCTTTCTGTTTACTCTGAATCTACTTTCAGATAAGATCTCCAAATATTAATTGTTAAATTTAATATCTAACTTAGTAATCTCAACTTCTGAATGAACAAGAAGGTGAAGAAGGTGAGAGGGACAGGAATTCATAAGAGAGGATGCTGAAGAAAAAAAAAAGCATGGGTAACACTTTTAATGTATATGTAAAACACTGCAGGACATATTTTTAAAACCAATTGGTGACCCTGTGATCCCCCAAAAGAAAATGAATAATCAATCACTCAAGAGCTCAGAGAGCCAGCAAGGTAGGGCTGATTACTTCCCTTGATATTAAGTTGATGCTTTTGTCTGAAAGGGGACACTTTTGGGTCACAAGTCGTTGCTTCCAGATGCAACTTAATTACGGCTGCCGGTATCTTTATAGAGAAGATAGCACAACCTAAGAGCACTACAACATTCTCAATTCACTGTTTAAGCTTATTTTTGTTTCTAGTGAGCTGCTGTGCCTGGGAAGAGTGGAGAATTGCCATTCCTGGTGCCCTGCTTAATTAAAGTCCTCTTTAAAAAATCCCTTGTTGCCAGAGAATAGCTACAACTTTGGCAGAAGCAGTACTAAGTTTCTCAGTATGGCCTTGTGCCAGGTTGTGTCAATCTTGACCCCTTGGAGGATGATTAGCAGAGAGGGGGTAGTTAAACCTTTGTGCCCATTCAGTCCCAGGCTTCTGCTGGAATTGGCAAACACTATAGTGACTATTGTTTAAGGAGTAACTGTCTAGTAGGAACTGGACTAAGACCACCAACTCCTTTCACGTAAGGCACCAAACAACAATAATGGCTTCCTGCCACTCCTGACCTGGCTTAGAGCTCAACCGGTACCCCAAAGGGGAAAGCATATTACACTTGCAATCATCTTCAGATATTCACATCTTTTATTTTCCCTGCATATTACAGTTCTATTAGTACTGATAGTAACAAAATTAAAAACAATGCTCTATTCACGGGCCATTTGTGTAACAAAACATCAATGAATAGATATTTGCAAGAATTTAACATATACATGGAACATAAGTTGCTAAATGAATCCATCATTTAAATGATTTCACCAATTAAATGATTTCACCAACTTTAATAAAATTGAATGGGGGGGTTAGAATTCTGAAGTGTTAAAAAATGAAAAAAAAGTGTTTAAGATTATAACCAAAACACCAAACTTTACTGTATTTTAGATCTTATTGTCTATGGTCTAAGTGTTTGTAAGTGTTTGACTAATTTTTAGTCCTTCCGAAGTTCCTTGAGAGACCACATTTTCTTCATGGCAGAAAATAACTAATGTATTGTGGTAAATTACAACCAGAAATAATCCTATTATACTTGTAAGTCTTAATAATTTATCAAAATTAAAAACTATGTAAGAAATCATTACAAAGTTTCAATTATTATTTTTCTTTGATTAAAATTCAGTCCTTTTAAATATATTCCTTTCTACCTTTGGAATTTGCATATAACATCAAAATATCTGTCAATTCAAATAACAACTGATTTATGTTAAGGAAAAAATGGCAAAAATGAAGAGACCATGTATTAAGCAAGAGGTTACATATTTAGTTGTCAACATTCAAGACTAGAACCCAGTGTCCTTATTCACTTAACAAATATTTAGTGGTCACCAATAATGTGCCAGGTACAGCTTTGAAACACCAGACAAAAATCCTTGCCATCATAGAAGTTATACAGTTACTACTATATTATTTCAGTGTGTAATATATTTTGCCTTTGTATATTCAATAACTCCTCAGAAGTTACTACCTGAAGACCACAGCTCTCAATAATGAGAACTTTTGGTATCAGCTTCACAGCACCATACATATTTAGAACACTTGGCATTGTTAAAGAGGTAATGAAACTAGTGACTTTTTTACCCATAAGAAAAAGGATAGATAACACTGTCACTTGTGTGTAAAGTTTTAGACAGCTAAGTAATATAGATTTAAATTAAAAATGACAGATGCACTGACTTGAAACATGATGGTTACTGAAGTGAACCTTTATTCCTTGTAGTGTTATGGTTAACTATTAAATGGCTCAAGTACTATTTTTAGGTGTGGGAATATTGTGACAACTGTTGGTCAATGTCATATGCTACAATCATTATTTTCTTGGTTAATTCTATCATAAGAGGAATGGTTATAAGGGCACCTGGGTGGCTCAGTCAGTTAAGCGTTCTGACTCTTGATTTGGGCCCAGCTCATGATCTCACGGTTGTGAGATCAAGCCCTGAGTCTGATTCCATGCTGCTTAGGATTCTTTCTGCCCCTCCTCTGCTTGCACATTCACGCATGCACTCTCTCTCTCTTAAAAATAAATAAACATTAAAAAAAAGAGGAGTGGGGGCACCTGGGTGGCTCAGTCGGTTGGGCGGCCGACTTCGGCTCAGGTCATGCTCTCACGGTCCGTGAGTTCAAGCCCCGCATCGGGCTCTGTGCTGACGGCTCAGAGCCTGGAGCCTGCTTCGGATTCTGTGTCTCCCTCTCTCTCTGACCCTCCCCCCGTTCATGCTCTGTCTCTCTCTGTCTCAAAAGTAAATAAACGTTAAAAAAAATTAAAAAAAAAAAAGAGGAGTGGTTATCTTATAGGAAAAATTTATACTAGTGACAAACCCAAGTTAGTTTTTATCAAATCAATATTCATTGATTTCATGAGGGACCTTGTTGAACTTCCAAGCAAAGTGAGTATTCCATATTACAGTATGAAAGTATTCACCATAACTCTTTTCTTTTAAAGTCAGCAGGAATTTTCAATTCACTTTAAAATGTTACAATTAGGGGCGCCTGGGTGGCTCAGTGGGTTAAGCGTCCGACTTCAGCTCAGGTCATGATCTCGCGGTCCGTGAGTTCAAGCCCCGCATCGGGCTCTGTGCTGACTGCTCAGAGCCTGGAGCCTGTTTCGGATTATGTGTCTCCCTCTCTCTCTGACCCTCCCCCATTCATGCTCTGTCTCTCTCTGTCTCAAAAATAAATAAATGTTAAAAAAATAAAAATAAAAAATAAAATAAAATGTTACAATTAATCTCTTTTCTCCTAAAAGGCAGCATTCACTGGGTGTGTTAAGGGAGGATAAAACTCCTATTACATTAAGTGATACCAAAGACCTATACAAAAGAATATTAGTATATCAGTTAGGTGTTTCAAAAAGGGAAGTTGAGGAACACATACAAGACCTTCATATCATTTCCTGACATCTTCGCTCTTCCCAGAGTATAACTGTGTTATTTAGATATAGGCAAAATGTAAGAAAACCATATTCTAAGAAGATATTTGCCCAATATTCCATCTGCTCCCCAACTGCTGCCTTATCTGTCCCCACTGGCATTACCAAATAAACAAATAGGGAGGCAAACAAATAAGTAGGTCTACTTATTTTCTAAATTATGCCAAAAATTAAACAGAATTATAGGTGCAGGTAAATCGATAAACAAGCAGTTCTCTTACTGAAGCACCACTTACAGCACACCCAAAGGGATGGCATGGGCTTCATCAGGTACCTCTAATTGCAGGCATATGTGGTATTAGAGAAGAAGACTACAGAAAAAGAAAAGGTTACTGTGTGGCTCAACTCAAGAGAACTAGTATTATGTTTGAAAAGTGTGGCTGGCTACATAGTTAAAATACTAAACTAAATTGCTACAGAAACCAGAGAAAAGGGAAATCACTGTGAAAAAAGTATATATTCTTCCATTTCATACATCAAATCCAAGCTCATGAACTTAAAGGCAGGTCCTAAGATGTCAACTGTACTAAGTAGCTCTAGTCTCAGGCTGGACCCTTTATTTCCAGTGATGTTATCACTGTGGTTTCTGATTTTACATCTGTAGCAGTAACTTAACTTGCTTTTGTTCCAAAATGAATTTCATGCTCAACTTGTTTTTCTTAATTAAACTTCCTTTAGCAGTCCCTAATATGTGTATTATTAAAACTCATTAGTCCCATTCACGCTTGCCTGTCATTTTTTGGCTACACATTCATATATTGAAGTGTTCTGTTGCTATATATAGGAAGAAAATTAAATAATAAATATGGGGACTTGAACGTTTTATGAGTGTCAGGATGAGAGACTGCCTGCAAGGCCCATAAGGTTTCACACAAAAGAGGCATTACTGCTAAAGCTAACATGCTGACATGTCTCTGATCTATAAAGTCTGCAGTAATGGCAGCAGTAAAGCGTTTTGCCATTGACTAGAATTTCTCTTACATGCAATGGAAATAGGCACAGAAGAGATTGTACTGACTGTTATAAAACGAATTCGTATAAAATCCCCCAAAAGTTTAATGTCTAATAATTTCAAATGCCTGAAGTGATTTACTAGTTTTCTCTAACTTCAGTTAAGCTTAGAGTTGGCAGTCTTTCTCTTTCGTGTAGGTTTACTACCAAATAGGTGGTTTTTTTTGGGGGGGGGGTGTAATTTAAAGGCAGAAATAATTCATATCCTTTTATAACAACATAGACATATTGTATATTGTTAATGTGATTCCATTAAAAACAAAGCCAAAACAAATTTGTTACTGTTAAGGAATCACTCTTCTTAGAAACAGTTGAGAATGTAGCTACCCCACAAGATTAACAGGTTAGCTACCTCAAAATATTTTCAGTTACCTTTTAAAAGGTATTAAGAAGGACACTCTAGATTCATCATGAATATTCGCGATTTTATTTTTTAAAAATTTTCTGGGCTTTGCAAATTTGAGATATTAAAACATTGAAATTTAAAATGAACTGAAACTTTTGTTGTGTTTTTACATTTCTTGAGAAAGCCAGAGATGGAATATTTGCATCTTTGGATGTCATATGTTAAATTTCAACAAATCATTAAAGAAGTATTTCCCTTTTCATTTTACTTTCAATTAAGAGTGTATAGCAATTTTCTTCTCAAAAATCGATTAATATAGAATAGCATTTAACTGTATTTAATCATCTCAAAATCACAGAAGGAAGCTGCAGTAAATATCTTAACTCCCACTGAATGTAAGGTCAATTAGAACAACACATGGGAGGCTTTTGAGGGACAGGTGAAGCTGTCCAGTGAATGCAGCATCAGTTTTTCCACAGTCATAAGCTTTGGGCAACCCAGTGCTATTTCTTATCACATATATCAGTCTCTGTGCTTCCAATTTTTTGGAAGGCTTCCATCCCTTCATCCCAAACTGCCACAGTTTGTGTTATTCTTCAGCAAAATTGGAACAGCTGATCAAAACCACCATGTTCTTTTTAACAATCACAACCCAAGATATGTGTTTGGATAAGGTAGAGCAAAATGTAATTAATTTTCTAAGTGAATGCTCGGGTTTTTCAATCATTCTTACAGTGATCTACTCTATTAGTAGAGAGTATTTCTGTAACTGGATACCTTGCTCTTATTTATTGGCTACAGTTTTAAAAAATTTTGTTGTATGCAATTTTATTTTTATTTCCATCGCTGTTGACCTTCCAAAGTGGACCCACTACCTGCAAAGGTACTGAAGTTTGGTGCAGGAACTGCTTGTAGAAACCAAAGAGTAGGCCAAAGTTTCCCCTTTTTCTTTTTCACTGATGAAAGGGAATAAAACAAGAGAGTAGAGGGTATTGATTACTCTTGACAGAGAAAAACATTGTCCAGCCATGACAAAGGCACTTTAGGTTGAGTCTTCTGCTTCAGCACCATGGTACGTGCCATGACCACCAGTTCAATGGTTGTGAAATACACAAATAAACTTCTAAAAGAACCTATTTCTCACGTTTCATATTCTCCATCTACCTTTATATCAACATTACATTCTCTACTAGACTGAAAAGAAAAATTCCAGTTCATCACCCTTTAGCCTTCATTATTTATTTACTATCATCATTTATTATGCTATTTACTGGCTGTCTTTTTTATTAATTTAAACTTTGAAAAAATATGTTAACTATTATTGGGCTGTGTGGCTACGATCAGTGGCTAGTGTACCAATACACAGAACATCCATTCTTCTAGCTCACTCTGCACATGAACCACGTGACTGAGAGCTGCGTAAAAGAAAGGCAAATCTAGCCTCTCAGATATCTCCTTAAAACTAACAGTTGGGCTTATAAAAACGATATATACATATATCTATATCTATATCTATATATATATATTGCTATTTTTGTCACCTTTAGGCAAGCTTACACAAAATCTGCATAAATAGGAAATATTTAACTTTACCACCATAGAATCCATGGGGGACAAAGTTTTATATTTTGCTATTTCATCTTAAAAAAGAAAAAGGGAATGGCATTGTGCTTGTTTCAGAACTTAGATGTAAGAAACACATAGACACACATAAAACCAGGAACAAAGTTTGGCAAGACTCCTCGTTTAATACCAGAATGTCTGATGTATTTGGGATTCCTGAAATAAGTAGTGGGATGATGAGTGCTTCAGATGACAGTGAAGAGTTGCCTTTCATGAGTTCACACATAATGGAGAGGCTTCAGTGCTAAAGCCATAAAGGTATCCACAACATATCATAACCTGTAAACAGAAACCCCTGAAAAAATATTTGGTGCTTTTCTTTAAAGATAAAACTGTACAAAAAAATTATTTTATATTTTAACAATTACCTATCTTCATTTTATTCTAATGTATTTGGATATCTGAAGGTTTAAAATTTAGTGAATTGGCCTTAAATAGGAAGAACCAACTAAAATTATAGAGCTGAGATGTCAGAAGGTATAAAGGGCTGGGGGATATTCATTAACCTGTTTAACATATCTATATCTATCTATCTACCTATCTATCTATATTTAAATGAATTACTTCTTTATATGTTATTGTTCTGAACCTATGTGTGTTCCAAAATTGGTTCAGAATAATATGCTTTACTGGATTCCAAAGCAACTTTTAGTTTCCGAAGTCAATTAATATTCACTCATTTGAGTGATTAATTTTAATTGATTTTCCTTCTGCAAATAATGATGATCTTTTCTTGAGAGCTAAAAAAATAAATTAAGATAATAAAAAGGGGGGGAAATCCTTGTATGTATTCAGCTGCAAGAAAATGTCTGGGAACGCGCGCGCACCGCTCAGTTGGAAAGAAAAGCCAGCGAGTGGCGAAGCAGCCAGGGCAGGGATGCATCAGAAATGCAGCCGGCTGCCTGGCGCACTCGCCAGTCGGGGCCCTCGGCATAAAGGCTGCAACGCCTTCCCGGACTCTTCCAACTCCAAGAAAGTTACCTCGGACTGTATTATGCAAAGTCGTGCAAGTGAATTACAAGACAACATGTGAGGCCAGTCACCCACCTCTGTGTCTACAGGATGCAGTGACCCTGTAACCCTTTAGCGTTCGGCTGAGAGAACGGGAAGGTGGGAGGGGAAAGGGAAAAAGGGAGGGAAGGAGGGAGAAGAAGATAATAGGAGAAGGGCCAATTCCCCCTGCAAAATTCCCCTAGAAGCCAAGCCAGCCGCCGAAGCCAAGGCTGAGGCAGCAGCGATTTCTACTTGGGTTTTCCTCCTGCACAAGCAGGTTTTCCAAGGCATCACTGCTACCTCTCTTTAAAGTATCACTAGGAGGAAAGCCCTGGATCCAAGAGGGATCTCCTAACTGAGAGGTTTTCAACGCAAAGTTGAGAGCTTGGGGGTTGTTTGGCTTCCCCTCCGACGCCACAAAATAAGGTTTTTAAGCTCGATCTGGGTAGCTCCCTAGCGATCCACCCCGAGATGCGCGACGTGGCTTTATTGCATACCCGCTTCTCTCCCCATTTCACTGGCACCGCGTCCGCAGCACCTACCGCGCAGCGGCACACAAACCCAGGCAGACAGCCCCCTCCCAACAAAAGACCCCCAAACTTACCCTCAGTAAGATAAATCCACAGAGGGAGCCCCCTCAACCTTCCCTAGTCCCCTTCCAATCATTCAAGGAGACAGTTTCTACAACACTTCGCCGTCAAATTTAAGCTGAATTGGTCAAAGTATTTATCAGCTTCTAGACGCTTTTTTTCTTTTCTTTCTTTCTTTTTTTTTTTTTTTTTTTTTTTTTTTTTTT
>NW_024412400.1:66469422-66549179 GCF_014898765.1 Herpailurus yagouaroundi | reverse complement strand
TTTTTTTTTTATTCACCCACGGACACTTCCAAAACGTGTCGATTGATCCTTTTTTCTCTCCAGATGAAACCACGATCCAGAATCCTCGGGACCCAAAGCCACCTCCATGTAATTCCGACCATCAGGCAAGAAATACAAATGATCAAACAACGTTACTTCTTTCGGCTGCAATCAGATAATCCTACTAATCCAATAGATTTATCTCGATTGGAAATTGACCTCAAAAATGAATCCCTGGCGCTGATGTCCAGTAGAGCGATTTCGTAGCCCTGTTCGGGTGACCGAAGGAACTGTGGTTTCTTTCCTTCTTCTTTTTAAAAAATCTTTTTGAATTCTGGGTGCACTGCTCGCAAAAAATGCCGAGGACCCTGGTTTTCCCCTAATATAGGTTTCTACTCCAAATCGGTGCAGGATGAAAAATGGTACAAAGATACCCCTAGTGGCTCGAAGTGATATTGCAGGGAATCTCACTTTTTTTTTTTTTTTTATCCCTTCTCCTCACCTCTCCCCCCCCCCACCATCGCCCGCCCCCCACTAGATAACTGGCTGCTGTAGTAGTTAAATAAGAAGAAGGTGAACCGAGATTAACATGAATAGTATATGACTACTTGAAACATCGTCTGATCTCTCTTCTTTGTTTTACTTTAAAGACCGAATCTTCTGTGTGTCTATCTCCCCAGTATTGCATCTTTTTTTCAACAGAATTTTCCCCAATGGCATTTAGTAGCTAAAATGCCAGTTTGGAGCAGCTAGTGATTTCAAAGCAAATGTATTTCTTTCCTGAATAACTACAGATACCCAAAGAAACCTCAGTCTTCCTGAGATGCTGCTCTTTGGAAAAAACCTTAATGTTTTGTTTTCTTTAAAAGAATATGATTATGGATACATATTTTTTAGACAATCTCTTCTCATTTCGGACTTTTGATATTCATTCAGCAGAGCAGATGATGGATGCTGTAAGCCTATGGTCAAAGAGCAAGACCTAAGGGTCATTATATACTACTTCTCAATGTTTATCTGAACCTTGTGCAATTCAATGATCTCAAGATTACTACTAACATTTTTGACAGGTTTTAGAGAAAAAAGTGATGCAATCAATTTCAAGACTCCATTTTGGTAAGCAATACTTCACAAACTTCACTGTGCCTACCAAAGACCCAGGAATCTTTTCAAAATGAGGATTCTGTTTTGGTAGCATCAGAGAAGGAATGAGATTCTGCATTTCTAACAAGCCCTCTCACTACACTCTGATTATCAAGGATTAGTAAACTTCGGAAGTTTAATTCACTTTCATGAGTGGGTGCAATGGCTGCAAGGACTCCACCATCTTCATTCTTAACTAACTAAATAATCAAGTCTTTTTAGCATATGAGCTATTAAGGAGTCAAGAGATCTTCTATTACTGGTTTTATTATTAATTGGCTATGTGACCTTGAGCAGTCACTTTTTGGCCCATGGCTAACTTATCTATTAAAATTAAAGAGTAAACCAAAATAAATGAACAAACATATCTGTTACTAGATGTGACACTCAATATTGTAAATTAATTTATAAAATTAATGTAATTATTATTAAAAGCCCACTATAATTTTTCATGGAACTTGAAAAGTGAATCTTAAAATGTGTTTGCAGGGTTAAAGGGTCAAGCTTGTCAATACGATTTTATATACAATACAATACAATACAGTATAATACAATTAAGAACAAGGTATGGATAATTTCCATATAAACTTTTATGACTTAATATAAAATGCCAGTAATTGAGACAATGTAGCTTTGGTTCAGGAATAGAAATTAGTCCAATGGAAGAGAACAGAGGGCTCAGAAACAAATCCCTGAATTTATGGAAACTTGATAAATAACAGGTGGCATTACAGAATAGTGAAGGAAAATGAATTATTCAGACAATATATTAGGCAAATGAAAAAATTATAATGCTAGCTTTCCAATTCACATCTAAATATGCATTTAAGGTAGGATAAAGGCTAAAGATACAGAGCAAAACTTAAAACCTTTTAAAGAGAAATAACTTTGTGATTTTGAGTAGACAAGAAGTGTTTATTAAACATTAAGACATCGAAAAGGAAGTCCAAAAGGAAAAATATTAATTTTGATATATTAAAATTAAAGATGTATGTATATCAAAAAATCCAAGGCATACACTGAGAGAAGAAATTTGCTATGCATATAACCAAAGAAGGACTAGTATTCTAGTACATAAAGCTATCTTACAAACTTACAAAGAAAAAAAAATATGATAGGAAAAAATGAGCCAAGAAGATGAACAGTCAATTGACAGAAGGGGATTTTCAATATCCAATAAACATCTGAAAAAGATACCCTAGTTATCAGTGAAATGGAAGCTAAAATGGTGAGATATAATTTCACAGGTATGAAATTGGCAAAAATGTGTAAGTCTAGCAATATGAAAGATGGATGAGAATGTGGAGAAACCATGGGAGGTTTATAATAGGACAACTTCAGAGAGCAGTTTAGAGACAGTTGAAGATTCTCATTTCCTAAAATCTAGTCTTTACTCCTGTGTACTTCTCTTCACATGTACAGAAAATATCCATTGCAGAATTACTTGAAGGAGAAAAAAAAAGGAAAAGGAAAAAAAATCTAAACACCTTTAGATAAATAAGTGGACAAGTAATTATGGAATAGTCACATACTGTGATACTTGAAGCAGAAAAAAAAATGCACTATAGCTATTTGAGTTATCATGGATACCTCTCAAAAATGTGATGTGAAGCAGCCACAATAAATGTAGGCTGCAGAAAGATACTTGTGGGATGATAACATTTATGTATCAAGTTTTAAAACATGCAAAAACAATTATATATATATATATATATTTATATATATATATATATATATATATATATATATATATAATTTGAGCATATGTATATGTGACAAAAGTATATAAACATCCATGATAATGATAAACTTGAAATTCTTGGTAGATGTTATCTCTGGGAAGAATGGAGGTTAATGACACTGGAAAGACATCACAGGGAACTTCAGCTGAATTTTACATGCTTCATTTCTCAGACTAAATCTTGAGTACACATGTGTTTATATTATATATAAATTGTTTGTATGTCTTAACTATTTCATTAAAAATGAAATATTTAAACTGGATGATTTCCATGAACACTTGACAGTATTAGAATATTTTAAATTAGAACAAATATAATGTAGAAGTGAAAAATTAGTATGAGAGTCTAGAATTTAATAATGTGCTTTTTAAAAAACATCTGAAGTACTTACTATTTCTAGAAAGTGGAAATGGATCAATGCTTATTTATTTCTACCATAGGTATGAAAATTTCCAGCTGACAAGCAAAAACTACCACCTAAATGACAAAAATGTGGTTACGTACCAGGAAAATATAATCCTCAACTAGCTCCTTTTTGTATTTTCCTTTGATCTCACATAGAATAACCAGGCTCTGAAACTATGAAACAGGCAATCAATCAATGGATGTTCAATTCTGACCAGTTAACTAGGAACCACCAAAACCAGAGTATCCCTAAACCAAACTATAACATAATTCTTCCATAATATTTAAAATTACACATGTGAATCCAAACAGGGAGGCTTTGTTGATATAAAATATAAGAACTGGAAATCTTGTTTCAAAATCATTAGACAGTATTTTTCATAATTCATACAAAACTGGAAGATATCATATCAAATATTAGGAAAGAATTTTTTAGAACCCAATGTTAGAAGTAAAAGTGAGTTAGATTAGCAGTTAATACCACTCAACTCACATTGAACTCAGTAAAGATACCTGGACAAATTATCAATCAATTTTCAACCATTCACAACAGCATTCCTGAGCAACAGCCGAAGCAGCTTTGTAATAAAGAAAGAGAGAGGAGACAATTTAATATCCTTCAATGATAGAATGAATAAAGGGGAAGAGCAAATGTAGCATTTCCAAAATTTGGAGATGTTGACGTATTCTTTCAGCAACCACTTATGGAATACCTCCTGCAAACTGGACATAGCATAAAGTATTCCACAAGAGAGTTAACTTTAAAACAAGTAGCTACCACAAACCCTTAGTTAGCTATTGATAATTGATTCATTCATTCTAAATGGTTAATAGTTATTTTGAATTAATATTTCACCATCTATACTGAAAATGAGATATTAGACACTAATATAGAACTGAAGGTTCATTTTCAGTGTGTTTAAGTACAAACTGATGTGATGGCTTAGGGTAGTCAATGAAGGAGGAAGAATAAAACAAGAAGTAAAAGGATGAGGGTTGTAGAGGAAAGGAAAAGACTGAGGATAAAAATATTAATCAAACTCATTTCTCTCCCTGGTGATTTACTTTACAGACAACATAGAAACTTAATCTTTGGATCCCTCAGAGTACAAACGATTAGTGAATGAATGACTTAATGGACCAAAGTGTGAAGCTAGTTGGCACATGAAGAAAACAAATTTATTCTCTATATTGGATAAGCTTGCTAATATCTCTTCAGAAAATGAAATTAATAGAGTAGGGAAGTAAAAGACTACTGTGACTAACAACAATGGGAAATGAAAGGCCAAGATTGGCAAACTTGAGTGCCAATTGGAATATGGGATTCCAATTTGATGGTGTCACTAAGATTTCAGCTCTGCTAAAACTTATAGTAGGATTACAAATCTTATTTTGGTTTTTACACTTTAAACAAGCAAACAAAATGATTAATACCAAATGTATCATGTAAAGAAATGGCATAGTTCTACTAAAAACAGATGAGCAAGTGTTTAATTGTTGCTTTTAATACAAGAGTCATTATGAAAAGAGGGTTATGATATTTTTTAGATAATTGATATAACAGTACATCTTATGCGACCAAGTCAAATCAATTAAGTTCTGCCTGGTAGTTAACATTTTAAGATGCTATGGAATATTGGTGTTCTATGTCTGAAAAAAAATTAATCTTATAAAGTATTGTAAAACAGATTTTCTAAAGCAAGTCTTGGGAAAATATATTCTTCTACCATCTTCAGAATTCCCCTGATGTACCCTCATTTTACGTGCTTAAAACTTGAATCTAAATGAATGGCAGCTGGAAATTATGAAAGACATAAAAATAAAAAGTATTGCAACATCACAGGCCTAACTACTGCAAAGGTAGCTGTTTATAAAGAGGTTCTCTCTACAGGGTAGAATGTGCTCAGACAATTCTGCTTAATTAGAAAAGACTACTTAAAACACTTGACCGATACTGAATATTTCAGGTATGTATTGGGAGAACACACCTGCTTGAATGCTAAATTTACCAGATGTGTCTTTATATTTCATGGTTTGAAGACCTGTAATGCAAACCAAGGAAGTAATGATCAAGACTAGATATTTTATGATGAGACTGTCAAATAGAGAAATGGGGCTTCATCAAGATTAGTTTGAGATTCTAAAACATATTTTCAAAGCTCAAGGGCTTAAGTCAGAAATAAATCTAGATTTTTGAAACAAATTTAAGTCAGTTTGAGCTGTTACAATTTCTAAATTTTGGTGACATTATGCTAATAATTAAGAATCTGTTTTGTTTCTTTTTGAAAGAGGTTTTTTAAATCTATGATTT
The DNA here is from genome assembly GCF_014898765.1 of Herpailurus yagouaroundi. Taxonomy (NCBI): domain Eukaryota; kingdom Metazoa; phylum Chordata; class Mammalia; order Carnivora; family Felidae; genus Herpailurus; species Herpailurus yagouaroundi. The sequence goes on along the minus strand of NW_024412400.1, from coordinate 66,543,578 downwards.
ATATTAAATTGGCACAATTATTCTTTACTTAAAAATATGTGAGTTCTCATCTTCAAAGATTTTGGCTGTTAACAGCTTACTACATTATTATTTTACACAGTATTTTAGAGTTTAGATTTTTATATTTTTGAAATTGAATAATATTTATATTATTATATAAATAATAACTTTATAGCAGATTCTCTATTTTAGCTGCTTTTGACTCCATCATACCATAGTTGATTTTAATCCATTGCAGTGTAGCCTAGAATTAAATTATATAAATGATCTTAAGTATTTCTTTAGTAGTGAATAAAACAACCAAAAAAACATCCTATTGTACATCATCCATTGAAATTTATTGTACAATATTACTTTATCTGAGTCAATGTTTCCAGTATTAGTAAAATTTACTATAAACTTTAACTCAATTATGGAAAAGTCACATGAAAATTAATGATTTGTATTTCAATCTAGAAAAGGAAAAATTTTGTTACATCCCAATGACATTACCATCTCATTGACTTCACATACATGGGTTGGGTACTCTTCCCTCTCTGGATAGGATTTTATGCCAATTACACAATTAGAAGTAAACACTGGCCTGGATTTTCATTATTGTTCAATTAGTGATTTAATGAGCATCATCTACCTGTCCGAAAATATTTAGTTTCATAATTTCCTAAAATATTAAATAAAGGAGACCTTTAAATCACATCTTCAAAAGAAATGATCTGTCAGTCTTTCTTCCTCTTTCTGCCTCACTCTTTCTCTCTCTCTCCCTATGTGTACATGTGTCTTCATGTCTTTCTCTTTCCCTCTGACTCTCTCTCTCTCTGAGAATCTCTGAACACATAAATCCACCTCCTTAGTTAATTTTTTTATCATTTGGAGAAAACTGGAAATCATGTCACAAACGTTCAAAAGGATGAATTTTCCTAAAATCATTTGTATTTGGTTTAGAGCTTGCTTTTTAATTATATATGAATAAAAATTATTCTGATGACCTCGAAACAAAAAGTAGAGTGAACTAACCACATTAGAATGATATATTAAAAAGAGGATTGTCAAACTATATTAACACTAAATGCATAAGTGGCTCAAACTTCCAACCATCCATTCTCAAAATCATGACTCTCAGCCTAAGCACTGGGTTTTTTTCTCTAAAAATTTCCCAAACCTTCTTAGAGTTAAGTATATTATTCAGAGAAAGTAATATTTAAAAAGTTCAAAGAAAGATTTTTTATGTCACCAAGTTGATAGATTACCAGAGTAGATAGTTTACATATTAACAGAAAATTTACCTATTATAAGATCAAACAAGAATATAATTCTTAACTATTTGTAATATATTAAGCCTACTTCACAGTTCACATCCTCATCATATATAAGTCTGATAAAAGATACATGTCTGAAATTAGTTTCACCATTAAAAATGGTTGTACCATTAAAAAATTAGTTTTACCATTAACTTATCATTAAAGCAAGCAGAGTACATTTGAACTGTGGCCCAAAGAAGTGCAGTTTTAGAGTCCATGTATAGACTCCACAGATCTCCTTTTGCTAAATAGAAAAAAAAAACCTAAGAAAGCAAATGACTAAAATAACCAAGGTCACACTGAGGTCAATAACATTGCTAGATGAGAAACCACACTGCACCATGCCACTTTAGATTTGTTTTTCCTTTGGTTCTTGGTATTAAAGTGTCATTGTTATTAAAGTATTTGACCACAACCAAGCTTCAAAAATTGCATATTAACAGGTCAAAAAGCACAACATTAGATATGCTCAATATAGTTAGCAGAATAATGGCCCTCCAAAGATGTCCACATTTTAATCTGTGGAATCTATGGATATTTTACCTCACGTGACATGAAGGACTTTGCAAATATGATTAAGTTAAGGATCTTGAAATGGGCCCAATGTAATCACAAGGTGCCTTATAAAAGGAAGGCAGAAAATTTTGAGCCAGAGAAATAACAGAAGCAGAAATCAGAGACAGATAAAGAGAGAGAAAGAGATTTGAGGATGCTATACTGTTGCTTTAGAAGAAGGAAGAAAGGGCTATAAGCCCAGGAATGCACGCAGCCTCTAGGAGTCGGATAGTCAAGGAAACGGATTCTCCTCTAGAGCCTTCTAAAAGGAACGCAGCCCTTGACAACCCACTTTGGACTTCTGACTTGCTAAACTGCAAGTTGACAAATTTCAATTGTCTTAAACCACTAAAGTTGTGGTAAATTGTTACAGCAGCAATAGGAAGCTAATACACTTAACCAAAAATATGTATTAAAATTATTCTGAGAATAATCATTTCTGCCCAATAAAAACATAATACATGCTACATATGCAATATAAGATTTTCTAGTATACACTTTTAAAAAGAAGTAGCTGAAATTAAATTTACTAATATATTTTCTTTAGCCCAATATATAAAAATATAATCATTTTCATATGTAATCACTATTGAAAATTATTAATAAACCATTTTATAATTTTTGTAAAAGTCTTCCAAATCAAATGTATATATTGGATATCTAGTATCTACAGCACATCTCATTTTGGACTAAGTCCACTTCAAGAGCTCAGTTGCCATATATGACAAGTGACTACCATATTGGGTAGCACAGCTTTAAACTATAAGAAGCAAATTAAAAAGAAAAATCCATATATTATTCTATAGATTATTCTAATATTCTCTTACCTATAACAATCTAGACTGAGAATCACAAAGGCATCTAAAGAAATCAGGATGTTGTACAGGCAGTTTTCTAATAACCATGTGCTTGAGAAGTGTATTTCAAAAGGGAGATCAGAAAAGGAGCAAAAACAAAAGAATAATGTGAGAGAAGAGTATGATCACTTAATGACACTGAGTTGTCTGATGTTTGTGAAAAATGCTAAGGATAACAGAAAAGAAATTTCTCTGGTATCTTCAAAGCAAAAAGATAAACCAAGTAAAAGATAAGAATGACATTGCTTGGGGCCAACTATGTAATATGAACAAATGACCAAGAGAAAAGCAAAACTATTAAACCACAGCTTCCAATTTCTCCACAGAGAAGAATGATGTTTGAACTGGAAAAGAGTTTGATGGTGAGAAAATGATAAGAAAGCCTGAAGGTGATTTAAATTAGTTTTAAGATTCCAGGTCCAAATCAGTTACCTAACAGGATACTAAAAATACTTGAAGATGTGTTTTTGGAATGAATATCTAATATCTTTGAGTCACCATGGAAAAATGCCATGAAAACTGTTAACTGTCCTGGTTTTCAAATAGAATTCCAGAAACTGACATTTACTATTCTTGACATTAACTGAAATTCTAGAACTCATGCTCACATGTGTTCACTAAGTATATGACAAAAAGAATAAAATCTTATTAGAGTTATTGGAATGGCAGATCAAAAATGTGGTTTGAATTGTTTATCTTGACTTCATGCAAGGCCTTTTATTAAAAAACACCACTCATAATTTTCTACTGGACAAAATTATGAAGTATAGGCTGAATGATTTGCCTCTTTTGAAAGTTGAACAATCATTCTTCTGTAGCATCCATTGAATGTTCTTTGATGTCTACTTCTTTTTTCCCTTTTTGAGAGTTAAAATTTCTAAAAGAATTTGTTTTGTAATCAGGCCTTTCCATTAAACAAATTAGTCTAGTGATGGGTATGAATGAGATGCTATAGTAGGAGATGGACTTAGACCATGGACTTTTAAATAGATTACTTAAAACCATTAACTATTTTGGGAATTATACTTTTCAATGATGCTTTTCCAAATTATTTATTAATAGGAGTTTGATATAAAGCATTTAAATAGTAAATTTTAAATTGAATTTTAATTCAATTTAATCAGATTTTGACATCTAGATCCTCTGTGTATCCTCCATTGCAACATAGAAACCAAAGTCTCCTTATTTTTAATTTACTCACTGATATAACTATTTCTATTTAATTAATCAAGCATGTTTTTATCAAAAGGCATTTCTTATTGATAGTATTTAATTGGATTACAAGGAAATTCAGGTTATAAATAGAGTAGTTTTAATAAAAGCTTCAAAATCAATCTAAATTTAAAGTGAATCAATCAAAATACAACTCAATATCAATCTTAATTTTGGCTACATGCATTTCAAGTGAACTCTTATGATATAAAGACATGGAAGTGTTCTTTAATCTTTTTTGATTCCTAATTTTGGCAAAGTCAGATAACCTTTCTCTATCCTCTCTCTCCCCTGATATATCAAGAAATAGATCAGAAAGCAATATAACAGACAAAATAATAATAATAATAATAATAATAATAATAATAATAATAATAGTAGCAACTAATAAAAACAGAAATGAGAATAAAATCTCAATATAGGCTGTTTTCCTCCTCTCATTCTCTTTCCTTCCTTCTACACATCTTGTTTTTAATATACATATTATATTAAATATATTTATGTATATACATCTATAATATATGTATATTGATATATAATATATCAATATACATATCATTAAATATACATAATATACGAATAAAGATATACATATTCCCATGTGGTTATTGCAAAGACTAACAGTTTTAACTACTCCTTTGCTCATGAGCGCTTTTAAGACACGAAGATATAATGATCATAATAACAAAAATTATGTCTACTTTCATTTGTTTAATGCATCTTCTGTACTTGGTTCTTATTCTTATGTATGTCTTTCAAGTTTGAATTGTTCATATAATTTTTCCTATTTTTACAGAAAACAGAAACCTCATAACACTAAATGACCTGCTGCCACTATAAATGGATTAAACTAGGATTGCATTCAAATTTAAATCCAAGTTTCTTGTACTTCCTTTTTACTGCAAAGAGAAGTAAACTCACAGGTGAAGAGTATGGGTACTGAAGAAATGACTCAGTGTTCAGGAGTTCATGCAAATGGAATGACCCCCAAAATGATAAGGGGTCACCTTTGGGCAAAGGGATGCCCCCATGCACTCCTCAAGAAGCAGGGATAATGCCAGGATTAGATTAGCTTTACTCACCCTGCCTCACATAGGGTCAATGCTGCTGACTATTTTGAAGAACAGTAGAGGGTAAGGGTATTTCTTGTAGTGAGACACCATGGTGATTTCACCCATTGAGAAGGAAAACTATGTACTTAAGTGAGGGACTACAAGAGGAGAGCATTGCCTAGTGTTCAACTTAGGAGCAGTTGGCAAAATCCTCTTTAAATGACCATCAACTAAGGGAAAACACCAGGCTACCAAAGCCAACACTGCGGTTTGCTAGCAAAAGAGTTTGTTTCCCTGATTATCTTGGAAAGGGTGCTTGCTGCCTATAAACCACAGGCAGGACCAACTTTGAAAGATATAGCCAGATGCACCAAGGAAGCATATTCAGAGTAGCCTATGACAGCAGAAGAGTCAACTAAGGTTGGGGAGACAGATCCTAGAGGACCAGGTAACAGCAAGATTCTTCATCAAGGAATTGAAGTGACACTGGACTTCTTGATGTGGATCCATATACACTCATCCTGCATGGCTGTGCCAGCCTCCTCACTGGCCTCCACTCCCCTCATCTAATTTTTTTTCAATCTGTTCCTCATATGGACACCAAAATAAATTGTTTATAAAATAAATCTAGTTGGGGCACCTGGGGGGCTCAGTCGGTTAAGCATCCGACTTCAGCTCAGGTCATGATCTCACAGTTCATGGATTTCAAGCTTCACTTCAGGCTGTGTGTTGATTGCTCAGAGCCTGGAGCCTGCTTCAGATTCTGTGTCTCCCTCTCTCTCTCTGTCCCTCCCCCATTCAAGCTCTGTCTTTCTCTCTCTTTCTCTCTCTGTCTGTCAAAAATAAACAAACATTAAATTTTTTTAAATAAACCTAGTTGAAACACTTCTATATTAATTATTACCAGGGTTAGTGGTTCTCACCATAGTTGCCCACTGGAATCACTTACGGGGAGAGGTTAAAAATACCAGTGCTTAGCCCTACCTCTCTGCCCCCCACAAACCAATTAAATCAGAATCTCTGACTAGGTCATCAACATTTTTAAAACGCTCCCATATAATTCTTATGTATAGCCAGATTTAAGAACACTGACCTAGAGAGTGCATTTTAGATGCCACAGAATGATAACAAAGCTTTCTTAAGTGACATGCACAGGATTTGCTATCAGAAATGCACAGAGCTACATATCATTTTTTTTTCTTTTCTAATCGTCCATGCTTTTTATTAAGCATTAAACTTCTGCACATGGTTTTCTCTTTGTCTGCAAAGTTCTCTCTTTGAATGCCTTCCTTCCCAACCTATTCACTTCTCTAACTTCCATAGATCCATCAAACCTTAGCACTGACTCTAGAGACCATTCCTCAACAGCACCCACCCATCCCACCCCTCACTACCATCCCACCCCACTTCATACCTCTCCCACTCCCAAACTGGGTTAGCTAGTAATGGATCTCTTAAGAACACTTGCACTTTCATTAATTGCTCTCTGAAGGAGACAGTTTTGACTTTTTCTATGTTTATTAACCAGCATTTTGAACCTATTCAGCATTACAATAAAACAAGAAATACAAGATTGAATCAATGCTATTTTCTAAGTAACTTCTTACAAAGAAGCACGAATGTGGGACAGTGTGGTATATATTCCAGAGAAGTAGGCCTCACTTGAACCTGCTGCATATGCTGTATCATACTGCCAGAAAATAGGACAGCCATGGTCCTCAGCAACTCCTAATTTGCAGCTCTAGAACTTTCCATTTCCATGACAGAAAAACCTTGCCAGATACCTATATTAAACAATCTAATCCTTTATTCATAAATTTGAACAGAAAACCATAAACAGCAAGCATTTGAGGAAAACCAATAGCATTAAAGAGGAAGAACAGATAAATAGAAAAAAAATATATATGGTGGGGAAACATATTTAAGGAAACAAAGAAATATATATATGTATATATATATTTTAATTTAATGTTTTACTGAGGCTCAAGGGACTGCTATTTTGAGAAAACAAATATAGGCTTCTCTAAAAACATATCTATAAGAAAATAGTTTTTATAAAATTTAAATATTGAAATGAAAACTGTAATAGAAGCCTTGAGTAGCCGAATGCACATGGGCTGCAGATTAATTTATAAGCTGAAAGATGAAGTAAAAATACCTCCTTTAAGAATTATACAAAGCACAGAAACATTTATATGAAGACTCACAATTCCATGTTTTCCCTTGGTTTCTTTTACTTCTGTTGCTTTTAAGGAAAACTTAATAAAACAATTTTATTAAAATTATGCCTAATAAAATATTTTCAAGTTGTACACAATGCTGTCATAAAACTGACTAGATAACCTAGCACATTATTTGTGTAAAAGACTCTTGAAGAATAATTTTACTGTACTTTTCAGGAACCATCAGATTATCATTGTGCTTTTGCATTTTTCACCTCAGGCAAAAGTACCGAGAAAAGAAACATAGAATGTTGAAAAAATAAGTCCTGGAAATTCCTTTTCCTTCTGAAGCTGTATTTATTTCCCTAATTTGTTTTTTTTTAAATAATTTTGACTATTCGTGAAATATCTTAAATTGTTATTCGTCACTAATTTAGCTTCAGGATTTTGAGATCAACAGATTTCTCTAGTAAGAAATAAATTATTTCCTTTTTCTTCTATAGGTGTGCTCTGGAGGTGGACCTAAACTAGTGATTTAATTATCTCTTCCATCGATTAGCAATAATCCAAAAGAAGACCCACATAGGAAAAGATGTTCCTTTCAAAATAATTTATAATAGCAAAATTAGAAGGAATCAAAATATGCAGAAGTAATAAAATATTTAAGTAAAATATGGTAATATATTTGATAAACATTATTAGGAGATTATGTAGCAACATGGAACAATGTTCAGGATAAAATGGAAGTGAAGAAAACTATTCAAAATTAAATCTGTGCCCCTATTCCAATTATATAAAAATGTCAACATTTGAATTTGAAGAATTTTAAAGAACATATACAATTTTCATTTTATTTGAATAAGATTTTTAAGGGAAAAATAATAGAATTTTTCTTCTATCCTATCAGTATCTCAAATTTAAGAGTACCCTAAAAGAAAAAAAGTTGATTCACTTTTGAATTAATAGTAAAATGTATACGTGGTTCATACACTCAACTCTGACATCAAATAAGTATCTTGAAATTGCTAATCTGTCCGCTAATTTATCTCATTTTATCCAAGGTGACCATTTTTAATGTAGAAATAGAAACTTACATGTATACCACTTTATAGTTTTTGAAGTACACACACACAAACACACACACAATTGTTCAGTTCTCTTAACCATGAAGCAAGGTTAAAGTAGATAAAGGAAATTGGTACTATAAAAGGAATAGAGATTATAGGTATTATCATCTAAGGATTAAGGGGTCAAGTGAATTTAAGGTCCCACAGGGGCACAACATGAAACCCATTTCCAATCCTTTCTTCTACATTAGCATCATCTCATGACCCCACTTAATAACAGATAATTCATTATATATTTAACTTACAGAGGATAAATTTCTTTTCATTAAGTTTTTAAAATGTAGGAATATTTAGTTTAGTTTATTTATTTATTTTTTGAGTATAGTTGACACATGATGTTACATTAGTTTCAGGCACACAACATAGTGGTTCATCAACTCTATACCTTATGCTATGCTCACCACAAGTGTAGCTACATCTGTCACCATGCAACACTATTACAATATCATTGACTATATTCCATATGCTGAACCTTTTATTCCCATGATTAATTTATCCCATAACTGGAAGCCTATATCTCCACTCCGCTTCACCCATTTTTCCCATCCCTCTATTTCCCTCCCCTCTGGCAACCATCAGTTCATTCTCTGTATTATAGGTCTGATTTTTGCTTTTTGTTTATTTATTCATTTGTTTTGTTTTTTTAGATTCCACATATAAGTGAAATCAGATGGTGTTTGTTTTTCTCTGACTTATTTCACTTAGCATTATACCCTCTCAGTCCACCCATGTTGTCACAAATGGCAAGATCTCATCCTTTTCATGGCTGAGTAATATTCCGTTATATATATAATATATGCATATATTTTATATATATTATATATGCATATGTATTATATAATATATATTATATATGCATATGTATTATATGCATATGTATGTATGCATATATATTATATATATTATATATATATAATATATGTATAATATATATATATACACCAAATCTTCTTTATCCATTCATCTGTCAATGGTAAGTTGGGCTGTGTCCATATCTTGGCCATTGTAAATAATGCTGCCATAAACATGGGGTGTGTATATTGTTTTGAATTAGTGTTTTTCTTTTATTTGGGTAAACAGCCAGTAGTGACATTATTGGATCATATGGTAGTTCCATTTTTAATTTTTTTTACGTTTGTTTGTTTGTTTATTTATTTATTTATTTATTTTGAGAGAGACAAAGACAGAGCAAGTGGGGCAGGGGCAGAGAGAGGGAGACAGAGAATCCCAAGCAGGCTCCATACCATCAGCATGGAGCCTGACACTGGGCTTGAACTCACAAAATTATGAGATCATGACCTGAACCGAAATCAAGAATCAGATGTTCAACTGATAGAGCCACCCAAGTACCCTTCTATTTTTAATTTTTTGAGGAATTTCCATTCCTCAAAATACTGATTTCCACTGTAGCTCTACTAATTTACATTCCCACCAGCAGTGCACAAGGGTTTCCTTTTTCTCCACATCCTCACCAACACTTTATTACTTTTTACCTTTTTGATAATAGCCAAAAGGTGATATCTCATTGTGGTTTTGATTTGCATTTCCCTGATGATCAGGGATGTTGAGCATATTTTCATGTGCCTGTTGGCCATCTGTATGTCTTCTCGGGAAAATTTTAATTTTTTACTTTTCACTTGTTCATTCCTATTTTTATGCAATAAAAATTTGAAGACACACAGGCAGTCTACCAAGTGCTAGAGATAAAGAAATGCCCAAGATACCTCCATCCTCAAAGGATTTGCAGTTCAGGAAGGAAGACATCCAAATAAGTAAAGAAGTATGAGTCAATGTGATAACTGTTGAGGCAGAGATACCAATTATATACAAACAAGGAAATGTTGAATCATTTGTGGGATGGGTGTAAAGAGGAATTTGGGGAAAGTATTTGAGAAACGTCAAACCTGGAGGATAAGTAGCAGTTAATAAGATAAAAGATGGCGCAGAGAGTGATCATATTTTAGAAAGTAAATTCTTTTTCCAAATTAAAGGATTTCATAGAATTTTGTTAATAGGTATCACTAAAAAATCCAATTTTGCAAGCACTATTTAATTCCCAAATAATTTAGTATGACTTCATACTGTTTGTTTAACTACACATGTTTTGGTCATCTGCTAACTCATACAATGAAGTAATTTGTCTGAATGCTGTTGAAGTTGAGGTTAGGGAAGGTCAACAATGCCTAACAATTACAAAGCCTAGGGGAGAAGCTAGAATCTGTAGCTTCAATATTCATCCTGAAGTTATTTCCCACTGAAATCATGACTCATGAAACTTGTGCATCAGTTAAGCCATTTACTAGCCAGACGTGTTGGTGGATATTTTCAGGCTCTCTTTAGATTAATTTGAAATAATAAAGTTCTGTTGTGTAATAACTGCCTGACATCAGCCACTCTCAGTGCCATTAATTATAGGCTTATATCTCTCCACTATACCTCAACATTTATAGGCCATTCTTTACATAACACCACTACTCTTAGGTCCTCTTCTTTCTCTATGAATAAATCTGTTTGCTTTGAGTTTGAAGAGGATGAACATAGTGAGGGATTAAACTTCTATTCACAGTTAATGGAAAAAGCAGTTTGGTTCAATAAATTCTAATATTCCTAAAACAGTTTTAATGGATATTGTTTTAATTCAATCAAAAGAACAGTTCTTCAATACATACATCTAGAGTCCTAATAAAATTCTCATCGTAACATCTGCTTCACCTTCACTCCAACTACACCTGCTGAATTTGAAACTGTCAAAGCACCTTGGTGGTAGTATAAATCAGTTTATCTTCATGTGGTAGTACATATGACCAGGAAGAAAAGCCATGTCTCAAAACCATGTTTCTGGAACTACTCCTTCTTTGTCTGAGGTGACAGATATCTTACAACGGCCTTCTGTTTCCCTAGGTGAAGTAATAAACCTACCTGTCTGGGGAACTGCTTATGTTTCTTCCCTCACCTTTCAGCACCTACCCTCCTCTGGGCCCGTTGTAGTTATTAGAAGTAGGCACCAGCTTTCTGAATGCACTCTAGCCTCAGTGAAGTAAAATGAGTGGGAACTCAGCAGTTCAGGTCCCGGGATTTAGTACAGTTTGAAAAATATAATTTTGGCGCTCAGCTCCCAAAGGCTAGTAATTTTCGGGAGATCTCCTTCTTCCCATTTGCATGCTGTCACAAGGCATGGTACTCGCCTTCACCTTCACATCTACTTCACCCTCCATTTGTAAGGCAGCCTATCTTACTCTACTTACTCTACTTGAGGGAGGTGACTACTCTCTTGTATTCTTCATCTGGCTCTCTGCTCTCTTCCTCATCCTCACAGGGCCCATTTACCAGGACTGGTCCAACTCTCCCCTGTTGCCTTCCAGCCCCACACTGGCTTATAACCTAGCGTGACATCCCTTCCAACTCTGCCCTGCACTCCCTCATCCTCTTCATCCTAGGCTTCCCTTTTGACCCCATAACTGCTTCTGCTCAACACTTGACTCCAACTTCTTTTAGACTGTAAACTACATGAAAACAGGAAATCTTGCTTATGAATGTATTCCCAGTCTTTTAAAACATAGAAATAGCTAATACATATTAATTGAGTGAAATAATGGATTTTCTTCTTCCATGAATTCCTAATAACTGTCTTACCACTTCATAAGAGATAATTTTGGTAAAACAAGATGGAAGAATTAAACAAAACAATAATATATCATTCAAAATAATTTAGGTTACGCTATAATAACAACCTTAAAATTTCAGATTGCTTATAACCATAAAGATTGATTTTTTGTGCATGCATATGTGCAACTTGATTTAATAAGGATTCTCATCTTCACAATCATTGAAGAGTTCTGGGAATGAGGCTGGACCTATCTTGTGAAGCTACCATCTCCTCATGAGTCCAAAATTCACAAAGGGGAAGAAAGCCTAAGAATTGCACACTGGCTCTTAAATGAACAAATAGCGTATCTGTTAACATCTCTTCATATGGACAAAGCAAGTTATATAGTGACAATCAAACTTCAAGAGGATATGGAAGTATAATCCTCCCATGACGCTGGATGAAGAGAACTGAAAATATCGATGAGAACTAGTCATGTTTGACACAATTAATAACAAAGTTTTATATCCTTAAGCACTCATTTGTCAGTAAAATCAGCACAATTCTACTTAAATATCTTTCTACCTAAACAAGGAGGATGAATAGAAATCTGCATTCTTCAGTATCAGTCCTACATCCCTATATATTCTTTTTACTCCGGTCTATAAAGAGCACAGAGAAAAAACAGAGATGTTTAACAGAAACCTATGCCTACAATAAGTGAAAGGTATAACAAAAAAACCCACAAACTTTTAGGGGGAGAAAAACATTCTAGGCAGAGGAAATAGCAAGGGTGCTTCTATGTTTACGGGGCAGGCATGAGGAAGTGGGGAGGAAAAGGGATGGGATTCTTCTATATTTTGAAGGTTGATCCAAAACGATTTCCTGAATGTATAAGGGTGTGAGAAAAGGAACTGGCCCACAGATGATACTAAGGTCTGTAACCTTGTTGCATAACATTATCACATTTGCAAAGAGCTCAGTAAAATGTAAATCTGTTTGAGAGCAAACAGATACAAGCAGATTGGAGAGAATCAGAAGTCCTGGCAATGCTAGGGATTCCTAATTAGATAAAGTTGTTGCTTTTTTCATCTTTTCAGCAACATAACTTTACTACTTGATGTAAATAAATGTCTCTTGATGGTAAAAATTAAATCATTCCTTGGCTTTTGGTGTACATGTACTTGTGCTTAATTTCCCTTAGTTTTTCCCTACATATCTAGTTATTTATTCTGAATGTCTCATGCATTGGTTTTTCAGGTAAAGGTAAGGGCATCTTTAAATTGATGATTTTCAACTAACAAGTGCATGTACATTATCAATAATCCCATGTTGTTTGTGAATTTTCACCTAACAATAATTCACTCTGAGCAGGCACGCTGTGTTCTATTATACAATGTTTGATGACTGCAAAGCTGCAGGCTTGTGCTGTAACCAGCTGATGTCCTCAGATGACCCAGATTGGAAACAGGCTTCTCTACCACTGCAACATACCATTCTATAAGCCAGAGTGATTAGAATAGTGGAATCCCCGTCATCTCAGGTGCTGAAAGCTGTGGGTAGAACAGGCTTTTGGTATATGTGTGTGTGCAGGTTGTAAAGAAAAAGATTTTACCTTTGGATGTGTTAGGTAAAGCTTATTAGCTATCATGGAGGACATGTCCAATATGTAGTATGGCTTTGTATCTTTCAATACAAGCCTGGAATTCAGAATTACTTCCAGGAATAGAGATGTAACTTTGAAAACGGCATATAGATGCTATTTTCAGCTACGAGACTGGATGAAATAATCAAGAGAGAGTGAGTGTAAACACATAGGATGAGAACCAAGAACGGAACCTCAGGGCACCCAAATGTTAAAATGTCTAGATGAAGAGGAGGAAACCACCAATGGAGACTAAGGAGTGATGAGTGAGGGTCACTGCTGGGAAATAAAGTAAGATGACATATAAATGCTCTTCATAAATTGTAAAGTGCCATCAGAGCACAGCCTGCTTGGGATTCTCTCTCTGCCCCACCCCTGTTTGCATGAACTCTCTCTCACTCTCTCACAAACTAAATAAATAAATTTAAGAAAAAAAAAGTCCAACTGTTCTGACCTTCCATGGCCCAACTTCTTCAATCTTTTTGCAATACCATTTTAAAAACTGAACCATTAAAACATTGTCCCGAAATGTTTTATAGCCTTCAGCAGATTATACCTTGTACTATACTTGTTAATGTACATGTTTTTATCTCTCCTGCTGGCTGGTTAAATGCTTTATAGACAGATGTCTTAAATAATCTCTGTATTTCTAACAGCATCTAATTTAATCCTTAATATGTCATATGGAGTCTATAAATTTTTAATAATTCAGTGAATCAAAGAATAAAGTAATAAATATATGTTTATCCTGAGCAATGTTTCATTTCTTTTGGAGAGAAAAGTCTTCAACTAATATTTATCTTATGATACAGTACTTGGTCTCTAATTTCAATTGATTTTATATTATTGCCAAACATATTTAATGTCTGCTATTGTGTTTTCTAAGTGGAAAGTGGAAGTCTAGTCCAAAATTTAAAGGCCTGAAGAAAAATTAGCACTGATATAAACACGGTGGGTACTTAAACAATGAAAAAGAAAATCAATCTGTTGATTGCTTTAAAATTACAGGAGTAAGTAACAAGTTAGCCCTCCTTCCCCCTTTCTTTCTTTTCTTCTCTGTCTTTCCCTCCTTCTTTGCTTCCCTCTTCCCTCTCTTCTTCCTTTCCTTTGCATTTCTTTTATCTCTCTTTTCTTTTTTCTTTTCTTCTCTCTCTCTCCCTTCCTTTCTTTCCTATTTTTATTCAATTTCCTTGTTACAATTATACACTTAGATGGCTAGAAGAAAAGTCATAATGCTCAGATTTACTATAAAGTTGACCCAGACCAAGTAATGTTATCACTGAAGCCAAATGATAATAAACTTTAATGTTTTTCATTAATGAAAATGTATTCTCTTCATGACAGAAAATAATATTTCATATACTATTTTAAAATCCATTAATATATATCTTTATTTATATAAAATATATATAAAAGCATTCTAGCATTTAGAATATAAAACATATATTAAAGTAAAATCTTCCTCTAAAACTATACTAAGTCTCTATCTCTGTATATCTCTATCTCTATTTATATCTGCAGGGAGAGAGTTTCATTTAAAGTATTTACTTGCTGGTGGGTTTTCTGCTTCCAAATAGGATGTAGAGGGATCAAAACACCTTTCCTACCATCAAATAATGAGGAAAAACTAGATAAATTAGAAATCATAATATTCTGTGTGGTTATTAAAGCCTGGTGCATGCTAGGAAACCCCTTGGTAAAGCAAATTCCAGACAAGAACAAACACTTAATAGATGAGCCATAAGCATAGCAGCCACTACACCTTGGGCTAAATGGTTGGTATGGGCAGACACACAGTGGGTCTGCCACAGAGTTTTCAGGGACAAGGTCAAATCCCCCATGTCTTAGACGACAGCGTGGGAAAGGCAGGTTGCATATGGATCTGAAAGACATCCAAATGCTAAAGCACATTGTTTGAGCCATAATTCTTCCCTGCTGAATTTTTCCAAAATCTATTTTTCCAAAAATGCAGCAGTGCATGAGAAATACATAGTATTTCCACCACCTTAGATTCTAGGGCTTTGCTAGGGATAAATCCACAAATACACACAAATATCTGAAAGTGCAAACCCTTTCCTCTTCCTGGAAGATAAGGTGAGGGAATACCCTTTCAGCATCTTTGTAGGTTGAGTTGACCTGGTAATATCATTCATAGCAATTCATTTTTGGAGCTCTACATAATCCTGATACCAAAACCTGACAGGGATATCACAAGAAAAACTATCCACTAATAATCCTTGTGATCATAGTTACAACAGTCTTTAACAAAATATTAGCTAATGAATTAGCAATACATAGAAAAGATTTAATCTGTAGTGCTTATCCTACTAATTAAAGGGAAGTTTAACATTTAAAAAATCATTCAAGGGGCGCCTGGGTGGCGCAGTCGGTTGAGCGTCCGACTTCAGCCAGGTCACGATCTCGCGGTCCGTGAGTTCGAGCCCCGCGTCAGGCTCTGGGCTGATGGCTCGGAGCTTGGAGCCTGTTTCCGATTCTGTGTCTCCCTCTCTCTCTGCCCCTCCCCCGTTCATGCTCTGTCTCTCTCTGTCCCAAAAATAAATAAACATTGAAAAAAAAATTTAAAAAAAATTAAAAAAAATAAAAAATCATTCAATATAATTTATCAATTAAAGGTTAATACATAAACATCTCAACTGATGGAGAAAAATAACTTTACATAATTCTATACCCATTTGTGATTTAAAAATATGTATCAGCAAACCAACAATAACAGGAATTTTTCTTGATCTGATAAAGACTTAGAATATACTAAGAGATCAACAATACATAGGTAAATCGCACAATTAAAAGTTGTCAAATATTTTAACAGACCACTCACTAAAGATATATGAACAGCCAATTAGCACAGACAAAGGTGTTCAACATCATTAGTCATCAGAGTAATACAAGTTAAAACCACAAGGAAATACAATTTAAAACAACTACAATAAAAAGGACTAAAAATGCCAAATGTTGGCAAGGATGTGGAGCAACTGGAACTCTCATACGTTGCTTATGGAATGCAGAAAGAGTCAACTATATAAAAAGAATTGGAAGTTCTTATAATTACACATCTACCCTAATAGCCAGAATTCCACTCCTACTTATACAAAAGAAATTAAAAATTTGTAACAGCTATTTACAGGAGCTAAAAATGTAAAATAAATGTCCATTATCAAGAGAACAAATAAACAGCAGAATGCTATTTGTTAGAATATTCTTCATCAATAAAAGGAACAAATTGCTGATAAAGTCAACAACCTGGATGAATCTTTAAGAACCAAAAAAACCCAAACATGTCATTTATATTGAAACGGTATTAGTATTGCCAAATACTAATCTAGACTAATCTGTACTGATTAGTATAGATTATATTAATGATCCTATGTAAAAGATTATATTAATCTTTACTGGTTAGTATAGATTACTAATCATGCTAAAGGTTAGAAATACTAATCTATGATCGTTGAAGTATGATAAGATTCAGAAGAGTACTTTCCTGGGATGTGCAGATGTTGGAGACTGACTAGAAAAAAGCACAATAAGAACTTTTGGGGATAGCAGAAATACCCCATTTGGGGATGGTAGAAATATTCCATATGGTATGTTTTTCCCCCATGTGCTGGATTTTCCCCTAAAGTCACCACTACCTCCCGAAAACAGTAGTGAGTTAAACTTCATTGTTGATTCAGTCATAAGCAAACCTACTTCTAAACATTTTGAACCGGAGGAAGAAACTTTAGATGGTTTTCTCTTCTAAAGTAATTTTAAATTATCTTTCATCTTTAGTTTAAGAAACTAACATTAGTTAGCTAATTATGCTTTTTGAAGCTTTATAGAATTATAATTCTCAGCCCGGTTTTGGAAATACAGTTGATTTAAGTATTAAAAAATAGGTAAAAGTTATTTGCTGGTGTCACCATATGGCAGCAATTGAATCAACTGCTATAACAAAGATAATAAAAAATAAATTTCTAAGAATCAAACAAGTTGCAGCTCTCATGAGCTATCTTAATTAACTTTTCCCTGCTCTTTCTTAGTACCTCTCTTTCATGTGCAAATACCTACTAATATTATGCCCAAGGAGGAAGTTCAGTCTCCTTTCCGATCTAAAAATCAGTGCTGCCCTGCTTATCAGCCAGCAGAGGGCATAATGAATGAATTCCCAAGTCCTCAGAAAATAGCTAAGAGCACCTCTGTTCTTCGGCTTTGTTAAACATGTAATTTGCCTCTTAAATCTGCATAGGCAGTGTAGCTGATTATTCTTATTAGTTGTTAAACTTAACCACTACTTATGTTCATTCAAACAGTTCTCTTTTCACTTGTCACATATATCCAATTATTCACAGGCATTTTTAGTACCTGAGTGGACAAATCCTAGAATTTTAGAGTTCAAAGTCACCTCTGAGGTTGTTCCTCTGAGATCTTTCATTTTAAACCTCTCACATAAAAGGCTCTTTCAGCAGTGCTCCTGACTAATAACTGGATAGCCTCTTGCTTGTGGAAAGGAGATAAATAGATCTCATTTGCGAGAGAATGTATTGCACATACGCACAGTTCGATGATCTGGCACCAAAATCTTTTGCTGTAAAATCTATTCATTGATCCCAGTAATTCTCTCTGTACCTACATGGAGTTAGTTCAATTCCTCATCTAGTTAGTGGACAGCGCTTCATATATTTACAGCCTTTTATCAATTCTTTGGGTTTTGGTATCAGCCATGGTAAACAATATGATTTCACACATATCCGTATGCAATTAGTTCTCATTTAATTTAGATTTTCTTTTTTTTTTTTTTTTAATTTTTTTTTTCAACGTTTATTTATTTTTGGGACAGAGAGAGACAGAGCATGAATGGGGGAGGGGCAGAGAGGGAGGGAGACACAGAATCGGAAACAGGCTCCAGGCTCTGAGCCATCAGCCCAGAGCCCGACGCGGGGCTCGAACTCACGAACCGTGAGATCGTGACCTGGCTGAAGTCGGACGCTTAACCGACTGCGCCACCCAGGCGCCCCTAGATTTGTTTCTTAATGTACTAGTTAAATGTGGTGATTCCCATCACTTTGGAAATTTGGAATTGCAAGGCAAATCCTCCAAGTATTTATAATATGGAGGGATAAGGACCTCAGGAATAGCTTTGTGACCTAACCCAATGACTCTCAAACTTTAATGTGTATTGAATTACCTGAAATCTTATTTAAATGTAATATTTGATTCAGTAGTTCTAAGGAAGATCCTGAGAGTATGCATTTTTAAAAGCTACCATGTTACTGGTCCACAGATCACATTTTGAGTAATAGGGTCTAAATAGAATTTCTTATACAGGTTTCATTAAATTCCAAAAATATAATATGCTTTTGTATACTACTGTATTTTATATAAATACATAATTAAGGCAAAACATTAGCACTAGCATATATACACAAAAACACAGGTGATGCTGTTTAATGCAAGAAAAATGTAGACAAGATAGAGATTATTACATTAATTCTCCACTGCTAACAATTATTACCTAGTGCATGGGTGCTTTGAGCTATGAAAAAAAAAATTCTTTCAAATTACCTTGGATTGTTTAAAGGACAGTAATTGTTCAAAACTTGTGAGGTAATTAAAACCACCACAACTTTTCTAACCCTATACCTGTTAATTAAGTGTCTCATTTCCATAGGCTGACTTTCATTCCTCCCTGCTGGCCAGCTCTCACTTTTACCATCAAAAAACCTTGTCTCTATTTTCACAAAGGTGAAAATGAATTTATTCTCCAGGGTATTAGCCACACATACTACAGAAATTTTCTCATGTGTTATGACATGAATTTTCCACAGTGAGTCTATTTCAATATGGAATAATTTTTTTTTCTCTTCTAAGAAAAAAGAATCATCCATTACTTAACAGTCATCATCTCATGGCTGGACTACAAATAGTATTCTCTGTCATTTTGGATATATTTGTTTTACGTAGTTTTCTACTAACTTATTAATAAGATTTATTATAATTTACACAATTAAAATTATGTAATTATATAGATTATAATGACTAATAATTTGCTTTAGTACCTAAGAACTATCTACAGAGGTTTTATTAATACAACAATAATAAAACAGCTACTACTACAATTTACTGAGCACTTATCTCATGAAAAGTACTATTCATGCTTACAGAATTCTAGATAAGTAAGTATAAAGGAGAACATTATACAGATGCAGAAATAGAAGTTGATAGATGTGAAATAGCTCGGTTGGCGTCAAATGAGTGTAAATGGTTAAGTTGAGGTTTGGAGCCAAATAACTTAGGCTCCATGATCAGAATGCAACCCTGCCTGCCTTTGAAAAGTATTTCATATTATTCATAATAGCTTTTATCTTGAAGAAAGTATTTATAGCAATCTTTAAGACTGGAAGGTTCCATCAAACTAGATCCAAAGTACATCTAGAAGACAAGAGGATATTTTAAAATGTAGAGTATCCTCAGGGCACAAGAATAAGCTTTCTTAGGATCAGGGATCATAAAAAGAGAATTTTTCAAACACAATGCTTTATTTAAGAACATAAAACAATTAGTCTAACAATTACTTTAAGCTATTCAAATCTCACATATTAACTAAGTGGCAAAGAGCATTCAACCAATTTAATGAATCCATAATATAGACCTTAGCAGAATTAAGCACTCCTGGCTTTAGTTTAAGTTAGCAATGAAGTGGCTTAGCTTTGTGTTTTGTTTTGTTTTATTTTGTTTTCCCCAAGATGCCATGATCCTTAATTTGAATTCCCCCAACTTTTGCTTCTTCTTTTGTAAATCTTTGGGTAAGAACCTGAAAATTACACTGCCTATCACTGGCCTTCCTTCACTTTCGCAGTCATCACATCTGCTCATCTCCACACCTCCAATCCACTCAATCGGTGACTCCTGTACTATAAATGTCATAGATGAGAGCAGGATGAAAGTGCAGGTGATTAGAAGAACTAGAATGACCTTTTTCAGAATAAGTATAGTAAAGTGAAGGAAGAAATCTGATTAGATCCATAGAAATGCTTGAGATGAGGGGCACCTGGGTGGCTCAGTTGGTTAAGCGTCTGACTTCAGCCTAGGTCATGATCTCGCCATTATGAGTTAGAGCCCCACATCAGGCTCTGTGCTGACAGCTTGGAGCCTGGAGCCTGTTTCAGATTCTGTGTCTCCCTCTCTCTGCCCCTTCCCCACTCTCACTCTGTCTCTGTCTCAAAAATAAATAAACATTAAAAAAAAAGAAAAGAAAAGAAATTCTTGAGATTAGAAAAGAGAAGTTATCATTATATGTAGGGAGAAAAATGCTGCCAAGGAATTAAAGTAATAATGCAGTCCCTACAGAATACAGCTATAATCAACCAAATTATGGTGCATCTTTTAAAGACTCAGAACCTCTCCATATCAAGATGTTTCATGACAGTATCCCAGTTTTCATTCTATTGTTCAAGTCACTGGTCTACTGTTAAGGTCTCTGTTGGTAAAATTAACTTCACTAAATAGTTAGCATAATGGTTCCAAAAAGACATTGAGGGCTCTTTTGCCTGGGCTGCCAACAATGCCATCCAGACTGAGGAAGACCAGGAAGCTTCAGGGTCATGTGAGCCATGGCAATGGCCTTACGGGGAAATGTGGGAAGCACCCAAGAGGTAGGAGTAATGCTGGTGGCATGCATCACCACAGGATCAACTTCAACAAAAATCACCAGGTCACTTTGGAAAAGTTGCTATGAGGCATTATCACTTAAGGAGGAACCAGAACTTCTACTCAACCATCAACCTTTATAAACTGTAGACCTTGGTTAGGGAGCAGACATGGGTAAATGCTGCCAAAACAAGACTGGAGCTGCTTCTATCATTGATGTGGTGTGACTGGGCTACTACAAAGTTCTGGGGAAGGGAAAGCCCTCACAAAAGCATATCATCATGAAGGCCTAATTCTTTAACAGAAGAGCTGAGAAGATTAAGGGGTGGCGGGGGGGGGGGGGGTTGGGGACAGGGTGCTGTATCCTGGTAGCCTGAAGCCATGTGGAGGGAGGTTCATTAAATGCTAACAAATGCTTTCCTTTAAAACAAAACAAAAGAAGACACTGAAGGTTACAAATGTTTTTTTGTAAACTTTGAGAATTTAGCTAATACTTTCAATATTTCTTTTCAGTAGTTTCAGGAAATATACTAAAATACCAAGTGGCCATCTGATAATTATGAAGACTCCCAGGTTATTTGCAAATTTTGTGTGATGAGTGTGTTGAAGGGAAATGTAAGGTAAATATCTAACATAATTTTTATTGATGAACTCATTTAAGTCCTTTGCTTTAATTTATTCTTTTATTTTACTTGACCTTTAGTCCTCTATGTAGCCTGATGGAAGACATAATAACAACAGAAGATCCTTCCTTAGCACCTTGATATGCATGTGTGCCTAAACATGCTTTTTATCCAAGCATGGCACATATAGAATCCCATACCTTATTAAGGGCAGAAGAGAAAACCATGGATGATTTTTGTTCTAAACTTCTTCATATATTTATTAAAAACAAAATTATTTCCACCTTAATTGTCCAAATAGAATTCTCATGTCACATTTCATTTGGAAAAAAAATCTGCAAGATTGCTAAAGAGAGGTGACTGGGGGGCACCTGGGGAGCTCAGTCAGTTAAGCCCCAACTTTGGCTCATGTCATGATCGAGCAGTCTGTGAGTTCGAGCTCCACATTGAGCTCTGTGCTGACAGCTCAGAGCCTGGATCCTGTTTTGGATTCTGTGTCTCCCTCTCTCTCTGCCTCTCCCCTGCTTGCACTCTGTCTCTCTCTCTCTCTCTCTCTCAAAAATAAATAAACATTAAAAACAATTAAAAAAAAAAGAAGGTCACCTGGATGGCTTAGTTGGTTAAGTGTCCAACTCTTGACATAGGCTCAGGTCATGATCTTGCAGTTGTGAGATTGAGCCCCACATTGGGCTCTGTGCTGAGTATGGAGACTGCTTGGGATTCTCTCTCTCCCTCTCTCTCTCTGTCCCTCCCCCATTCTCTCTCTCTCTCTCTCTCTCTCTCTCTCTCTCTCAAAATAAATAAACATAAAAAAAAAAGATTCCTGGGGCACCAGGGTGGCTTATTTGGCTAAGCCTCTGACTCTTGATTTTGGCTCAGGTCATGATCTCAGGGTTCATGAGATGAAGCCCTGCATACGGCTCTGTGCTGAGTGTGGAGACTACTTGAGATTCTCCCTCTCTCTCTCTCTCTCTCTCTGCCCCTCCCCCACTCATGCTCTCTCTCCCTCTCTCTCTCTCACAAAGTAAATAAATAAACTTTAAAAAAAAAAGCTTGCCAAAGAGAAATTTACAACAAATTGCAATACTGTATAGAAAGATACCATGGCTAAGTTCAATTAAGATATTGAAAGTCAAATTTTGACTGAGCCAACAATAGGATTCAGGACTCCTTACCAGCTTTCAGAGTCTAACTCAAGTGACACAGATCCTCACAATCTCCTCATCACCTTCTGCATTTTCAATACCATCATCTGCCAGTAACATGCGGAATTTATCATTGAGGTAGAAGATAAGGTTATGTCACCAATAATGGCCCACTGGGAAAGGTTAGCTTTTAGGAAAGACTATGTTACTGACCTCCATAGTAGAGTGAACAATGTTGGTAACTTGCAGGCAGAGGAAATATGAAATAATTTTCATAAATATATTCTAAATATAAGTATAAATATAAAATATATATTCAAAAATAATTTACAAAGGATTGGTTTTTCTCCAAATCCCAGGGGTTAATGTTGTCAGCTGGCTAAATTTGGTTCAGAAATATGCACGGTCATCTTTCCACCAGTAATATAAGCATCATAAAGAACTGGTGCAAACAATTTTTATCACAAGCATTGCATGATTTACCATCCTGCCTATAAATAATTTAATCTAATAAAAAAAGAGGAAGCATTCTTTTCATTCAGGGAGAAAGTAAATTTTAGTATAAAATGAGAAGCAACATTTTTATTAACAGAGGAATATGGACCAGTAAACAGAGAGAAAAAAAAAACCTGTATGGCTCACTGGCACTATATTAAAATAGGTATACAAAGTGAAACATATTATATATCACTTTGCTTAACCAAAATTTGAAATGTTTTCTTTTATATTTTGCTAAGTAACATTTAAAGTTTATAAGTATGCTGGAATAATATGTTAGAAAGCAGTCTTTTATTTATTCAGGAAACAGATAAGTAGAAATAAAAGAAAAATCCTTTTAAACACATAATTTATCTGAATTTACTATCTAGTCATGTGAAAGGGAGATAGTTACAGACTATTTAGTTCCATGGTGATGGTGAACATATTTTTAGTCTTCATTCATAAAATGTGGTACCTTTAATCTAATAGAAATTCACAGTTAGTGGTTAAAAAAATCTCCAATGTAGAACATGTCTTATCACAAACCTTTTTCTGAAATAAAAGCAACTGTGGTAGGAAGGATATAATATAGATATATATTCACAATTCTCAAGGGGTCACAATAGATCAGTGTTTTTATTAAAATTTTATTTTTAAATAATCTCTACACCCAATGTGGGGCTTGAACTTATAGTCCCAAGATCAAGAGTTGCATACTCTACCAACTGAGCCAGCCAGGAACCCTTAGTGTTTTTCAAACTGTAATCTATGACATTACATGAAATAAATCTAATGGGATGTGGCCAGCTATTTCTTAATGGTACACAGCAGAAGAAAAAAGAATATAATATATTGGAGGGCACTGCAGATAGTAAAGTAACAAACATTTAATAAAATCTCTATATCATATCATTTACATACACATACAAGTATACATATATATTATATATATATATATATAATATATATAATATATATGCATACACACATGTATCAGTATGTTGTTATATACTAGATCCTAATATAAAATAATACATTTTTGTAGGCCTGGTAAAAAAAATTTTTTTTGAAAACTGCTTCAATAAATAATATTAAAGCCCAGTCTTTAATCAACAATATTAAATCATATATTATACTTCTTTTCAGAGAATTGTCTTTAAATTAACTGATCATCATTAGCTTTACAGTTAGATCGTATTACATATCATATTAAATCTATAATCAACACAGAACCATCACATGATCTAGAAAGAAAAATTTAGGTTTACTTGAATTTCCTCAATACTTTCTCTTTTGCTTTTTTATTACATTAAGGCATGCAAAAATTTGAAAGTCTAGCTAATATAGGAATCATTTAAGAATTTTATATATATTTTTATATCCTAGCTTGACATAGTCAAATGTGCACAAAGCTTCCTTGATATACTGACCAGACAATTAATTTTAGAGAAGCAGTATAGATCTACAGCTCCCATTTGATAAGGTGATAAGTTATGGGATCCAGAGAAACATCGGGAACAAGATGGTTGCAGATGTTGAGTGAGGGGCCAAAGGTGTTTCTGGTGGGCATTATTTTGGAACAAGGAAAATAGAAACAATTTCAAAGAACTTTATGAGTGTTGGAGAAAACAGTAAATGAGTAAGTTAATAAATTAAAGAATTACAATAGTGGAGGAAATGACTGGGGAGAAGGACTACACTATCCCTACTCCCGGGGATAGAGCTTTTGGGAAAAAAAATTAAAATGTGTTCAGGTTTTGTTTTTATAAGCCATTCAAAGGAGACATCTGCTGTCCTTACCAAGACTTCTGTCTCTGCCCTCTGTAACAGAAATCATGCTCCTTCTTGCTGGCCTGGAATTATAATCAGACCACCTTCATTTTATATAGACCCCAAGAGAGTACTAACAACTTTTGACTACTGATAGTCTGGGAAGAATTCAAACCACTAATCCATTGTCTGTAAGCACTTTATTCTCATACCAATGCCATAAACCATCTAATTCTGTAAAAGCTGACACATAATACCTAGTACGAAGAGAAGAACTTATGTTTAGTAGCAACCTGAGGAAAAATAAGTACATAAAATCAACAAGGAAGCATCGGTATGGTTCATTGGAGATCTGGGACTGCCTATCTGGATATAATATTGGATAAATTGAGAAAATTGGGGCAATAATGGATCAAAAGTTATAACACAGCATTTTTGTGCATCACAGAGACCCTTTAGGGAAACCCCTGCTCAACAGTGAGTTCATTTATCAAAGGGATAATGACCCAAAAACATTCTTTTGGAGACAGCGTGGAAACTATCTCCTTTTTAAAAGAAAGGCACCTGTGGAACTAATTAGGATGAAGTACTTCTTTCAAAGTATGGGCTATAATCCTGTTGAGTGAATAAAAGATTTACAAGACTATAGTTCAGAACGAGAGAGAACGCAAATGACAGCTGATGGCAGGTGGCTTCTGGTATGAAAATAAGAATATTTGGAAAGATTCAGACTGATATTCACTGAGATATTCACAAGAGAAAATACTACTTGTACCCAAGAACAATTTAAATAATTCAAGTCACTCTAGCCCCAAATTCAATTAACTAGTGCCCCAAAGTAGGTAAGCCTCTCCTGAATGCATATCTTATTATAGATTTAGGGAAAAGTTCTGAAGAGATAGTTCCCTCCAAGGAGTAAGCAAGGGGCTTACGCTAAAAGGTTACATTTTTACTTCATACCTTTTAATTTTGTACTGTTTACTCTTCTTAAAAGCATATGCATGTATTAATTTTAAAATATTATTCATAAAGAGTATTGCTCATTAAATTACAGAATGTAAGATATTTAATTATTTTCTTCATTCAAGATGCAATAATTTTTTGTTTGCCGATTTGTATGTATTGCTCAACTTTATGTGTATAAGTAAAAGAGTATGTAAAGGAATGATATTGGACATTTGTTATCACTCCATTGTGAGTTAAAAAATAATTCAGAGATTTGATAACATAACCCAACTGTCAAGGCTTATCATACCCATGCATAACACAGAGAGAAAATATAATAGAATCATACAACTGTCACCTGGTAAGAATCAGGGACCTTAGCAATCTAGTGAAATCTAACTTATTTACACTTTCCTTTTATTGTTAGTCTTGTAAGAAGGCCTCAAATTTTAGTTAAAATCAATCTATTTATCAATCTAGTTTAATCTCTATTCTTCCCTGGTAGGGCTTCAGAGAAAGCTAATTCTCATAATACTTCCTTAGTTATAAGTCTCCTGGAATATACAGTTGTTTCTATCTCTGCCTTAACACCACCTCCAAGACTTCTCTCCATCTTTGACACTAAAAACTTTGCAGAGCCATCAATGACCATTTTGTAGCAAATCTAAAAGATAAATTATACTCTATCATACATTGGCCTGTCACGATCATGTCACATTCTGGATTATGCCCTCCCTCCCTCCTGCCTCTTTCTTTCTTTCCTCGGTTCTGTGACAGTGCTCCTTCCTGGTCTTTCTCCTAACTAAGGCCTTCTAGGTTTCCCCTCTCTTGAAAGTTGGGATTCCTCAGTTTTCTCTTTAGGGACCCTTTCCCTTTTCACTTTAGTCTGTCTCTGGATTGTGTCATGAACTCTAGGGTGTCATTTGCCACCTACATACTGAAAATTTCCAAGTCTATATATCTAGGTCAAATCTTTTTTTAAACCTATTTTTCTGACTGCCTACTACATACCTCTATCTGGATGTTCCATAACTACTTCAAACTCAATATACCTCAACCTTGCCTCAAGGGATTTCTTCAAACCCAATCCTTTCCATGTATTCCTTTTTTCAGAGAATGGTACTGATAACCACTTTAGTGCCCAAGAAAATATGGTGCTTCTTGAGTCCTTTTTCCTCATCCATTATAACCAATAAATTACTAGAATGTACAAATTCTATGACACCTACTTTTTTCTTTGTACTCGTTGCCACTTCCTTATCTCTTACACAAATAAATGATAGCCCTCTGTCTCCCTGCCCTCCTCTGCTGCTTCTCTCTAAATCATTCTCCACACAGCAGCCAGAGTAATAAACACGCATACACAAAACCATGGCACTTTCCTACTTAAATCAAATAAGTGTCCCCTATTACTTTTCAGATAAAGGCTATGTCCCTATTATGACTTAGCACATCATTATGACTTACCACATGTCATACCCAATCCAACACAATAATTCAGTCACTCAAAATCATTCTGTTACTCAATTATACCATTTTCCCACCCATACTTCGGAACTTTCCACATGTCTTTTTTCTAAAACACACACGTTTGAACTCTCGTGCCTGGTTAATTTCTGTACATCATTTAGATTTCAGCTAAGGCATTATTTCCAATGAGAGGATTACTCTGACCTCCATCTCTCCACCCAAGTCTTTTTTACTGTCACATCTATGTTTCCATGACAAGTAATATTTTGTTGCATTTATCACATTGTATTATAATTCTCTCTTTACTTGTCTCTAAGCTTCATGTGGGCAATGACTGCATTTATTTTCTTTATCATTTTATTTCTAGCTTCTAATGTAGTGACTGGTACAGATTTGGTTTTCAGTAAACATTATTAATTGCATATATAAATTAATGAATCATCACCATCAATCCTATCAATGTCTTATTCTCAGAAATCCAAGGTTCTCTTACAAGAATTTCACTTATGATATCTGACTTTATTTAATCAATTTTAGCCATGTTTCAGAACACAGGATAATAAAATATGTATGCTATCTTCTGACATACTTTCCACTCAAGGAACACTTGTCAAAGTCATCAAACATCTTCAAAACAATTATTCAAGAGCTGGTTTTATCCTAATGGATATGCTCCTAAGTATACATCAGGGGTTCATGTACTACTTTGAAAAGGCAGAATAGTACTGGGAATGAATCATTACCTTGAAGAAGCTCAAAGTTCTTTACTAAGTTGTGCCAGGGAAGCCCCACATTCAGTGACAGATTTCATTACCAGCACATCCGTTTTTGCTATCTTTGTAGAACACTGTTAAGTGCTATGCTAATAGACAAAAGTAGAAAATCAGAACATATGTTATGAAATTAGCTGGAAGCTTTACAAGCAACATTTTTTTTTTCTGGATGAAGAGATCGAGTTCAAAGACATAGTTGCTAACATACTAGTGTGCAAGAAAAGCAACCAATAATGGATATTTTCAACAGAATTAAGAAATCAGACAGAATTAAGCTAGGTGGTATCTCATCTGACACACCTCAGGGTTGCAAGAGAAATAAATAAAATGCTGCAATTAAATACTGAGTTTTTCTTCAGTACATTCTTCTAGACTACCTACTGCAAATTAAGAGCTAAAGACAAGTCATCTTAGCCTGAGGGAGCAAAGTTAGAGGAAATATTTAGAACTCTAGACACAAATAACAACTATTTAGACAAACGATGTATCCTATAGTTATTGGAATGGTAAGGACAATAGACACGGAGCATGTAATGTCAACTTAGAGTATTAGTTGACATTTGTATCAATGCCATCTTTAAATTAAAGGGCAAGAGTATATAAATAACACTAGGGATTAAGACAAACTAAAAAAATGGGGATATTGATGAGAGTCTCTAAATAGAAGACCTGAACTAGCAAAATACCTAGTAGTTCATCACTTATCCCAGGTAAAAACAAAAACAAATAACAGAGGGCTCTTCTCTGAAGAAAATATTAAAAGAAATCTCAGCATATGATATTTCCTGTCCCCAGTATAAAGGCTGGCTTATTGATGTTCACCATAAAGAGAAAGGTAATGATCAGTTCTGCCCACATCCATAGAGCTTCTAGGAAATACCTCATTTCTAACCATTACAGGTAACCGATGATTAATGGACATTTAAGGAAAACAAGTGATGTGGAAAAAAATAAAAGGTCAAATTAAGCAAACAGAAAAGTGGACTATAAAAGAGAAAAAAATTAGAAAGCAGAGTAAGATTTTTTAAAAATTTTTAATGTTTATTTTTGAGAGAGAGAGACAGAGTGTGAGAGGGAGAGGGGCAGAGAGAGAGGGAGACACAGAATCCGAAGCAGACTCCAGGCTCTGGGCTGTCAGCACAGCTCAAACTCACGAACCACGAGATCATGACCTAAGCTGAAGTCGAACACTTAAGCAACTGAGCCACTCAGGCGCCCCAAGAATAAGATTTTTTTTAAATGTTTTAATTAGGGGCACCTGGGCTCAGTCGGTTAAGCATCTTACTTCGGCTCAGGTCACGATCTCCAGGTTCCTGCCCCACATCAGGCTCTACTGAAGCTTTGATAGCCTTACATTTACTTCCACATTTACACCATTAGATCAGTTTCAAACTTTTAAACTTAATAAATATTTTTACTATGATGCTACTGCTGCAAATGTAGTTTATTGCAATCTTGAGTCACATACTAGGATTATATTTCATCCCCTATAAGTCCAATACTTCCACAAGAAAAACACCATCTTGTGTCATTTAGAATGAATTCTCCTTAAATCCTCTACCAAATGCCTTTACCATATTCCTAATTTTGTACAATTTGGAATCATTCTTTATTTTTACAGATTCTTCCTATCTCCCAGAGCCTTCTGTCCAAAGCCTTTGTTCTACTGCTCTCTAAGGCAGAGTCTAGTTATTGTAGAGAGATGGCATGTTACTGTGCCTCTAAGTCAAACCCATTCTTTCTGTGATATCATGTATTCATCTTTCTTGGTATACCCTCTTCTCACTATAGTACATCTTTAATTAACTTTCCAAGAAGGCAAGATAATAGGGGGGAAGGATCTGAGCAGGAAGCAGAGAGAAGGTTGATGGTGTGAATGAACTAGACTCTTTTTTCATAGCAGCAAGTCAACACACAATGTATAAGTAGATTTTTTTAAAAGAGAGATATCAACATATCATTTTAAAATAAACATCAGAAGAGCTAAACAGAAACTGAAGTGGTTGTCACTTGAGGGCAGAGCCTGGCAAGAGAGAGGATTTTGATAGTCAACATTTGCTTTTCAATATAACTTATAATTATTTACTGATGTTCACCAAATATTCCCAGTTCTCTACCCCCCAAGAATATGGCAGGACTGCACCTCTTGGTCCCTGTGGGGCTGCATGGAAACATATTACTAGTCATGGAAAAGGACTTGTGAGTGAAAGTGGCATGTGTCACTTCTAGGTGGAAGCAATACACAATTCATCACCCTCTCTCTCTTTTTTTTCTCTGTAACATGAATCAGAAACTTTGGTGGCTAATCATCAGCCTGAGTACCAGAATGAGAATACACGTTTCAGCGCTAGGCCCCAGACAACTTATGATATGCAGCATGGTCTAGAAATAAGCCTTTGTATTATGAGCCACTGAAATTTTGGAGTTACTTGCCACTGCAGCAAAAGTTAGTTAAAGAATGCTATTTGATTTTTTTCACATGTGCATGATTTATTTTGATAATAAGATATTTTAAAACATCAGAAGACATGGAAAGATTCTAATTTGTCCTAAATATATAAATATAATGACTTTGTTAATGCCAAATCTATAAGCTTAATAAGATAATTTTAATTCTTTTCAACAAGGTTCTTCCTCTGAACCTCAGAACACAGAAAATTGAGCAATTATTTTCTCCATTCTCCTGGGTTGGTACATAAATGGCATCATTCTAGAGGCATAAGAGAAATTAATTCATTACATATAATAGATGCCTTAAGTCATCAGGGCTTAATTTCTTGTGGAGCCCCAGATGAGGAAATCTACTTGGACTATAATCCCCATAAGGAATATGGTAATTCATGGAAAGACAGCTAGTCATTCTTTAACATTGCTATACCACAATAAAGCATTAAATAATTAAAACCATAATGATTAAATAAGAATTACTCTTTTGCTATCCTAATTTATATAAGGTACCAGTTCTCAAACTTCAGTGGGTCTGGAGTAGGAACCAGAAATTTGCATTTTATCAGGCACCTGAAGATATTCTGAGATAGGTAATCTTTAGACGCACTAAAAATATTGCCTTAATGTTTTACTATATACACATTGAAATTGAAAAGATTGTTTACATCAGCCCCCAAACATCAGTGAGTGATTAACTCTCTCAATAAACACAGTGATAAAAATGGAAACTAAGAGAAAGTCAAAATCACACTTAAAATAGAATTAAATCCTCATTATCAGGGAAGATTAAGCATCTCAAAAATTGACAGTGATTAAAATATAGCAGGAGCCTGCTGAGGGTTGTGCCTAGTCATCTTTCAGAAGAATTCAGTGATTGATAAGATACCAGCTGGATCAATGGCCATCTTCACATTCCCACAGACACATCCCAGAGAGGCAGTCAGGCTCAAGGAGGAAGGGATTCACAAAACCAATCAAATTTCCTAAGGCCCCAACACCACTCAAACAGAGCACTCCAGGAGGCAACTTGGTTTCTATTCTCCCACCTCATAGGGGACCACTGCCTGCTGCGGCCTAGGCACAGAGCCTTGCTTTGTAAAAATTCTGAGATTAGGCTCCTCTTTTTTTTTTGCCACATGACTCTGCAAATCAGTTAATCAGTTTCAGATCATAACAGTAGAACTGATGATCGTGAATATATTCCCAGTTCTATTAAAACTCATCTATGCATGCCCTTGGCTATATTAAAATCTTGCCATATTTTGAAACTTAAAAAAAATGCCATAACCATTTGACTTCTGGGTTTTTTTCTGGTTATTTTGATGACATAAAACTAAAGGCTAGCAATGGTTGCTGGAGAAACACTACTGAAATGTGAACAAATATTAAAAATGATGTATATGAAGTCACTATTGAAAATTGATCTTGTCCATCATCACCAAAGGTGAGTCCACATCTGTGGTGACTGTCCATACTGGCTTACCATCTCACTCCAGTTTTGGCCTCTCATAACTTTGGTAACCTAAATACAATCCTATTTACATATCTCCGCTTCATTTTATATCTCATTAAGACTCAAAGTCTCAGCCCTGTCATTTGCAGCCTGACGTTCAAATACAGTAGAGAACAAGATTGGCTTTTGGTGGAAAGACAGAATACACACTGTTTAATAAGTTTTAAGTTTCACTGAGCTGCTGGGTCTCAAAGTCAAACTTATCAAGTAGCCACTGAAAAAAGTAATGTTGAATGTAATACATATTTTTCACTATGCCAAAACGTGCCTGTGTATGATAAATTTTCCATGGGTGAGCAGTCTTTTCCATATTAGTAACACTAAACTTTATACCTGATTATATTTCCACTTTACTTTGGTGTAAAGAAGATTAGCATTAAATTTACAGTCTTTTCCCACTCACTGCCTAGGATCTTATGATTTGCATCTTTGTAATTAAACCATAACCCTGGTATCTATTTTTTCTACCCTTATTTTTCCTTTACCCTAATCTTTTTCATCTGTTCATTGTTATTTTGTTAAATGGTATGTATTTTTATGAGATACCTCAAAACAGAGCCAAGCTAAAAAAAAAAAGTGTAACTAATAGGTAGGCAATAAATGAAGAAGAAAGAGAGATAGAAAGGGAAATGATATCTATCATGTAGATGAGCCATGAGGGAAATTCAAGATGGTGGCATTGCAGTTTAGAAAGTAGCTCCTGCCCAGCTGAAACAGAGCTTCTTACCATGTCCTGAGATTGGTCTTTTTTTTTTTCACTAAGATAGTGGGAGACAAAAGTATTACTTTCTGTAGTGTTTAAGTTATGAATGCTTTGATACTTTCAGTTCTTATGAGTAACATAAGGGTTGACTACTGATAAAAATATTAGTGGTTAAGAAAATTTGAATTTACTTATTAATCAAGTAAAAGCTTGAATCAAAGCACTATGCTTAGTATTCAGGGGTGGAGAGTTCCACAGGACGTGGGTAGGATGAAGGCAGGAAAGAGGACAGTGGTTCAGAATTTGAGTTTTAGATAGAGGTAACTTGGATTTGAATCCTTCCTATTGGTGTCACATTGGGTACTTACTGTTTTAGCCTCAATTTCCTTTATCTATAAAACAGGAATAACTTTGTGTCCTTTAGAGATTTAACTTGAGATGAAGGCCTTAGAGAACTTAGTACAGAATATGTTTTCCATTCACTTTTGCTTTCTATTTATGACAGCTCCTTCCCTAAAAAACTTGAGATTTATAGAGCAATTAAGTCATGTATACAAGACTATAGTTGACGGGCATATGTAATAAATACCATGATGGTGGCATATGCAAAGTGCTATGGGGGTAAGAGAAACAAGAGAAAAATGATCAAAGTCAGAGACCCCAGCTGTAGGGTCAGCTTGAAGAAAAGCCTGTAGTTATTTGAATGAAAGGCTACCTAATGTGTTTGAAAACACATAGCAAAACTACATCAAGAATTGGCTTGAAGGACAAATTGGAATAGACCGTACAATGTCAAAGTAAAATGAAAATGCTATCAAGAAGAAACTAATAATGAGAACACTGCTTTTGCAAAGGAATCATTCTGTGAAAAGTAATATGCTCTTTATGTTGCCCCAATTAGGATATGTAGCTACATTATAGTTCTTCTCATAACAACTAGCATTCAGTATAGAATTAATATGTTCCAGAAGTCTTTTAGATACATAATAATCAAGTAAGATAAGAATTATCCCCATTTTCCAGAGCAGAAGATGAGGTTTAATAAGCTTAAATACTTTGATTAAAGTCACTTGGTAAATAATGGCATGGAGATGCTTCCTGGCTACAAAGTCCATGTTCTAAAGCCTGTGCCCTTCTCACTATCATCTTTAGCCTCTCTATATAAGTGCATCTTACAGGATCTTTTTTAATGACTGTGTCAAAAATGTGGTTTGATTGTTTACATGAAGAGGGAGCCCTTCACATAGGATTTTACATTAATTCTCTGAACAAGTCAAAATGTGAATTTGAATAAATAAGAATACAGGCTTTATTTTCCAGAGAAGCAAGTGACACCAATGCCAGCAGTGTCTTATATAAGGAGTGGTTGCCCCCACACTTATGGGGTAACAACTAACTCGGTATTTTCTTTTCTACTAGTGACTATAGCTCTTGACAGTGTGCTAATTGTTTCGAAGTCTCTGCTAAACTGGGAGCACATCTCTGTAGCATTCTGAAAAATAAAAGGTCCTTCAGTTAAAAGGGAGAAAAAAAAACAGAAAAACAAAACAATGTATAAGCAAAGAGAATAAGTGATAACCTTCCATTGTTTGCTTTTCTAAATTTTCAAATACATATTTAATTTGAACTATAACAATTTTACATGACTTGTCCAATAACGACTATGCTCTAATCAGAAACTGAAAATAATTAAAGCTACCTCTGAAGATTAGCTAACAATTATCATTATGCTATAAAAAATAATGGCAGACTTGCCAATATAGCATTTCCAAATAGCCATCTATAGGAAAACAGATATTGAGGCCACTTTGCAAGTAAGAGACTATAAGAAATGAGAAAAAAACACCAGAAAGAACTTTTCGAAAGATTGTGTAGTATTTATTAGTACCATTCATTGTGTTTTTGACTCTCCATCTTCTGGACACACTTTCTGATGCTATTGTTACCATGTTGTACCCTGTGACTTTTGGTGGTCAGTGAATCAGAGTATATATGTAAAATGTCATTTCCAAGCTAGATAGAGCATTTCATTATTTGTTCAAGACCCCCACAGTTCTCTTTCCCTCGATTCCACTGACTGGTTGACTTGGACAGTGGCTGCTCCATCAAGCTGGGTTCAAAAGTGAGGGAATATAGAACACAAATTTCAGTCAACCAGCAACAGACATGGAACATGAGGGAAAATTAGACCTTTGTAGCTGTAAGTCACTAAGATTTTGTTGTTGTGACTGTAGTAAATCCTAGCCCAGCACTGTCCAAGAAAAAAAAAAAAAAAAAACATGATCCACATATGAAATTTTATGTTATTTTTTTTAATGTTCATTTATTTTTGAGAGAGAGAGAGCACGCACATGAGCAAGAGTGGGCAGGGTAGTGGCAAAGAGACAGGGAGACAGGATCTGAAGTGGGCTCTGTGTTAAAAGCAGAGGGCCAGACACGGGGCTCAAACTCGCAAACCATCAGATCATAACCTGAGCCAAAGTCGGACGTCCAACTGACTGAGCCACCCAGGTGCCCCTGAAATTTTAATATTTGTATTAGCCACATTTAAAAATGAAAAAGAAACAGGTGAAATTAATTATAGTCGTATTTAAAGTGCTCAACAGCCACAAATGGCCAGTGGCTACTATATTGGACAGAGCAGATTTTGCTTATTATGGTGATACAGACAATATATAGTATTTAATTAATCACTAAGATTTCATCAAGAAGCACACATATATACAGTAGGACAAATGGCTTAGAAATTGGAGAAAGTTGATAAATTATTTGTTTTAACATGGCAATGGGCTATTCTAGTGGATATGTCCTCTGGGCAATGGGAAAATACAGAACAAAGAAAGCACAGAACTTTTGGAATATAAATGTAGTTCCAATTATCCTTCACTTTGCTAGTCCCTGCAAATAGAATAGAGGGCTCAGCTATACCTTGAAAAATCTACAGTTGGTCCTCAAGAGACCAAATAATATAAATGATTTTTTAAAACACTTTGAAAGACATATCTGAAAGACATGACATCAAACATCTAGCACTCATAGGTCCTAGAGCTAAGAAAAAATATAAGCAATGAATAGAATTTTGAATATACCTAAAGTAATCAAGAGTGAAAGAAATACAATAACAGAGGGAAATCTTTGGGTTTTTAACAAGAAATAATTATTAGTGATATTTGGAAGTATGGCTTTGGTAAACTCATGAGTTAAGGGACCAATAAAGAAAATTCAAAAGAAATCTAGTGAAGAGTAAATTCAAGCAATGAATGAAAGGCAATAGTAATAGTAGGAGTAGAAATACACTTCTGTAAAATAGAGCTCCATTTCAGCTGAAGAGCCCAGGGAAACTTAATAAGAGAAAACAGCCATTTGTGGGTCTGTGTGAAGCTAATAATGAAATGCGGGATTTTACAAGGAGATGAGTGGCATGAGGGCAAAAAAGAGCAAAGGACTTAGACAAGGATCAAATACCCTATCTGGAGGCTTAAAGGAATAAAATGTAAGGCAGAGCTTTAGATTGGCTGCCAATCAAAGACAAAATCTTTGATCTATTGAGAATTACATGTTTAAATAATTGGTTACCTTGACTTTGAATGAAAGAAGGCATGGGATTTATAGGTAGTTGTAAGTTTAGCGGGAATAAAGGTAATGAGAACTTGACTGACTAATAACATGATTTCTACAGAAATAGGTATGTATTTTTTCACACAGGTAAAAATGAATAAAATTCTTAGGGAAAATAAAAATGAATCAAAATCAAGTTTATCATATGAACTAGAAATAACTCACAAAGGAAGAAAACTTTTAAAAAAATTGAATTTTTTCTTAAAATTGAATACCATAAATGCCTGTGCCTTTAAACATTTCAGAGAATGAGCAATAATATGAAATTCCAGAGAGTTTTTAGAACGCCTGTCACAGTACCATGTTATTGTGCTTATCTACTGTTTTTCTAAGTTTATACCAAACCAAAATTCTTGAAAAAATCAAGTTCCGCAAGCACTACACCCCTA
The DNA here is from genome assembly GCF_014898765.1 of Herpailurus yagouaroundi. Taxonomy (NCBI): domain Eukaryota; kingdom Metazoa; phylum Chordata; class Mammalia; order Carnivora; family Felidae; genus Herpailurus; species Herpailurus yagouaroundi. The sequence continues at coordinate 66,506,560 of NW_024412400.1, read as the reverse complement.
TATATTCTCACATATTTCCCCACAAATATCTCTTGATGTTAAGGTGTTTAGAAAAATTTATGGAATGTATGTAGGTTTCAAAAATTGTCACTATAGTTTAATACATAATTTTTCTAATATGTAACAGTATATGTTAAAAGTAAAGAGCAGTGTAAGTCACAGAATTCCAAAAACATTATCAAGGATTTTGGAAGAAAAAAAACAGTATTTTGAAAGTTTCAAAAATTGGAGAACTGGAAGGTTGTGTCAATTAAAGCAAAGCCCAAGATAATAAAAAATACTTTAAGAAACCTAATTTTTCAAAAAGAGCATCAAGCAGTGAAAAGAATTTCAACTAAAACCAAAGAATATTTTAAATATAATTATACAGTAAGCAAATGACAAAAGTGATGAAGTGTAAAGAAATAGTCTATGAAATAATTGTTTAGACCCTATCTCCAGAATTAAAGCAAAAGACCAGGCTTTTGCTTATCATCAAATCAGATTTATGAGTAGAAACATGAGAAATTAAAGAACCAGCAGATTAACACCTTAAGTGACAATTAACTCAGTAATGTTTTCTTTGCTGATAAAAGACCAACACTAACAGCTCTTAGTCAAAAGTGCCAAATTAGTAGATGATAGAAATTCTTCATTCATTGAGATGGTTAATATCTGGAAGTAATCCTACTGAACTCACCTCTGGAAATTACCCTTACAAATAGCTTTTGTGTTTGAGGGTAATATCTACTACTGCCCAGGCGAGATGTCTCCCTTAGGTAAGTTTAGCTTCTTCCATTCATCCCTCTTCCTTATCCAGGATGACAGTACATTGTCCTTTATTCCTTCCTCTCTTTCATGACCCAGCATGGACGTGTGGAGCTAGATCAGAATGAGGGGCTGGCTCTAGGCACAGCAGGAGAGAGGTAGTATGGGTCTGGGAGTCAAACAGGACTGGGCTTAAATTTTTCCAGATCCACCACCTAGTGGCAAGTTGTTTAACCTCTATGATACTTACATTCCCCATTTACCAAGTGAGGATGATAGTACCTGCCTCACAGAGTGATAGTGAGAATTAGAGCTAACAATTCAGATAGAGTGCCTATTACATCTTGGCATGTAGAAAGTATTCAACTAGTTAATTTCATTCTAAAGATCTGAGTCTAAATCCTGTTCTGCCATTAGAAGCTCTGGGGCTCAATTCCTGATGATATAGTACCTACCTCATATAATTACTGTGAGGACTAAATAAGTTAAAATATGTAAAGCACTTAGAATAGTGACAAGCAAATAATAAATGCCACGTAAGTGTTATCATTATTATTACTAGGCTCAGAGTATCTAAGTGAGCTGGGAGGTTCTGGAAATAACAAAGCCCTAATGTATAGACTTTGTATATGTAACATAGAGGTCAAGCTTTCTATGAAAACAGACACAACTAGGATGATCAGAAACGGGCTAAGAATTAATGACCTTAAAAATTAGTACAGAATAAAAGACCAGCCCATAGGACAGTGCTGACTCTAGGCTTCACCACCTTTTTTGACAGTCACTGCTACATGGAGGTGTCCAATGCTTATAGGCACATCATAGCCACAAGAAGAACTGTGTTCTTTACAGATGCAATTTGTGAGGATGAAAGGCTAGTCCCCCAGGGAGATCTTACACACTTCTCTGAGTTCCCATAAGTCTCACATTGGCAAGTCATACATGGGACTGTGATATCAGAAGGCATCACTTCAAGTATGTGGTGTTGTGCTTGATGCTTCTGTTCTCTCACTATATTTCAGAACCAGGCAGGCATGGGTTCTAGTCCTGGCTCTGTCATTTACCAACTTTGTGATTTAAGCATATTCTATAGTGTATCTGATGCTTCACTTATGAAATACCTGTCTCCCAGGGTTGCTGTAAGGTTGGGAGATATTATACATAGGAATGTCTGACATGCATTCAGCAAGTGGTCATTAAGCACCAGCTACACAGTTGCCTTATCTGATTTCTTTCTTTGTCTCACACCATCAGAATGTGTTTATTCTCAATGGTCTCTCTTTATGTAGTGGAGTAATTCTTATCCCTCTCTAGGCTAAATATCCATGATGCGCTAAGACCTCCTTAGGCTCTTGCATACATTGGTATCTACTGTGCCTTTTTACATCCTGGTTGCTTCTAGTCCAATCTCTCTATTCCTAGCTCTCAGGCTAGAGAAGGATGCTATCAACTAAGGTGGCCATATAAATGAAATGAGTCTTAAGTTTCCTTGCAGCCTTTATATTCAATAATCCTAGTAAACTTAGTTCTATAAAAGCTTACACTTTAAATTCAAGTTGACACTTCTTCCTAGGTATGGGTTACCTGAAACTATCTCTTTGCTTTGTTTCCTAGGAAACTACATCCAGCTGGTGTTCCATGTATATTTCACATCAAGCTTTCAGTCTCTAGCATGTCATCATGATTTGAGAATATCCCATGTGCCACCCTCTGTTCTGCATTTCTTTCCTTCCACTTCTCATGCCAAATTTAAACTTGCCCTTCCAAACCAGATCACTTGTCACCACCTGTGATGCCCTCCCCAACTCCCTCAAACATTCCAGGTCCCTGAATTTCCTAGGTTGCAATCATGTAAAAAAAACTGACCACACTGTATTATGATTTGTTGAATGTTTTTCTCACAATCGGCTATGTGTTGGGATTTGAAGATAAGAATAATGTCCTACTCATTTTCTTAACCCCAATGCACACTACCTTGCTCTAGCATGAGCTTTTAAAATGCTTTGTAATTAAATAGATTATCACATCCCTTCAGTGAAATGACCAAGTTTAGTAACAATAAGGTCCCACATTTGCTCATTCCCATCTCAACATAATTTTGTATCTATTCCTATCATATAAGTCTAAGTACAAACAATTCAGCAGCATATCAGAAGACCGAGTAAGATTTGTTCCCAGAAATGTGAGGAAATTTAAATATTAAAAAACTATCTGTATGGGGCACCTCCTGAGTTGGAGGCTCAGTCGGGTGAGCATCCAACTTTGGTTCAGGTCATCATCCCATGGATCGTGGGTTTGAGCCCTGCCTTGGGCTCTGTGCTGACAGCTCAGAGCCTGGAGCCTGCTTTGAATGTATCCCTCTCTCTCTGCCCCTCCCCAGCTCGTGCTCTGTCTCTCAAAATAAATAAACATTAACAAAAATTTGTTTAAAGTATCTGTGTAATTTATCATAATAATAGATCTAAAGTTAAAAAAACCATATGATTACTCATTATTAAGTACAGAGACATTAAATCGTATAGTATACTACATTTTATATAAACCCAAATCCATTCCTGATGGATTCTTGATGAATTACAATTCATATTTTATTAGTATGATAAAATATATTTGCCTAAAATCATAAGCCCACAACACATGTTTAATAAGTTTACACTAGACACATCCCCATTAATGTTATAAACAAGACAGCAATGTCCACTCTTACACATAATTTTTGGCATAGGTAAGGAGGTACTATCAAATGCAATTAGATAAGGAAAAAAATACAATTTGGAAGGAAGGTGGTGAACATATCATTTGATATTAATATAATTATTTTGTGTGGAAACCCAAAGATAATTAATGACAGTGAAAAATTAATTATAGATATCAATACCTTCAATACATGCACGCACACAAACAAACCCTAGTTATGTTGAATAATGAAAGAAAATACTCCATTAAGTGACAACAAAACACCAAAAATCTAGGAATAAATGATAAGAAACATGTAAGTTCTATATAAGGAAAAAAATTCTAAACCTCTGAGGAACAAATAAAATAAATAAAATAACAAATAAAACTAAGGAATAGAAGCTATATTTTTGCAAAGGAAGATACACATTCATTAAGTTGTTAGTATTCTGTAAATTAATCAATGCAATAAATGCACTTTAATAAAAATATTCAACAGAATATTTTAAAGCACATAGACTATTCTAAAGACAACACAGAATAATCATCATGACTAGCTAGTAAAAAATAAAGAGTAATGAGAAAGAACTATCTTTACTATAATGATATCAAAATATAAGACTATAATAATTAAAAGACTGATGTCTTGGTGGGGAAGTAGAAAGGAAGAGGAATCAAATCAAATTGAATTGAAACCTTATAATAAACCACAGATGAAAACTTAGCAAATGATCAGTGACATATATGAAAAGAATGGCATTTCAAGTCAGTCAAAAAAATATGTATCATACAATGATAGTATTGAGACAATCTGGGAAACTATCTGAAAAAAAGTTGGAGGGGCACCTGGGTGGCTCAGTTGGTTGGGCATCCAACTATGGCTTAGGTCGTGATCTCACGGTTTGTGGATTTGAGCCCTGTGTCTGGCTCTGTGTTGACAGCTCAGAGCCTGGAGCCTGCTTTAGATTCTGTGTCTCCCTCTCTCTCTGCCCCTCTCCTGCTTGTGCTCTGTCTCTGTCTCTCTCAAAAATAAATAAACATTAAAAAATTTTTTCTTTGAAAAAAGTTGGATATAACTTAATATTTTATGACAAAATAAAGTTCTGCTGAATCAAATAATAGATGTCTAAATAAATAAATAAAGCAGCAAATAATTTTTAAAACATAATTTAGAATAAGGAATAACTTTCTGAATTATACAAAACTCAGAGGCAATAAAATAAAAACTGCTAAATATGACCTCATAGAATTAAAAGATTTTCCAAAGGGAAAAAAGCTCCATGAACAAAGTCAGAAAATTAAAGATAAATGGGGGACATATTTTCAACTCACATCACAGACAATGCACATACATATCTGTATATGTTTGTGACATGCAACTATAACTCTATAACTATATATACAAAACTATAACTCTAGATACAAACATATATAATAATTACAGTTATAGTTGTAAATTCCTAAGTATAATTATATGTTATATGTGTAAATATTTGTAGCAATATGTAACTTTGATGTAAATCATCATAAGACCCACTCCACTAAAAAATATTCAGCAAAACATATGGACTATTTATAAAAAAAATCCACAACATATGGCTCTTAAACATAGAAAAGGACACTGCATCTCAGTCATATTAGCAGAAATTTAAATTAAAACTAAAATGAGACATTTTTAACCCATTACTTAGACAAAAATAAACTTGTCTGGCAACATATCTCATTGGTGGCAATGCCTACAAAGGTAGTCGAAGATGCAGCTGGTGGGAATGTAACTAGTACAGCTTCAAAGAAAGGCAGCTTAGTAAGATATTTCAAGATTAAAAATATATCTGCCCTTTGATTGGGCGCGTGGGTGGCTCAGTCGGTTAAGTGTCTGACTTCGGCTCACGTCATGATCTTGCGGTTTGTGAGTTCGAGCCCCGAGTCGGGCTCTGTGCTGACAGCTCAGAGCCTGGATCCTGCTTCGGATTCTGTGTCTCCCTAACTCCCTGGCCCTTCCCCTCTCAATCTCTGTCTGTCTGTCTCTTTTTCTCTCTCTCTCTCTTTCTCAAAAAAAAAGTAAACATTTAAAAAAAATTATATATATATATATATATATATATATGCCCTTTGATTTAACATTTGTACGTTTAAGTATTATTTATTTTTCATGTGAGTAAAATGATGCTTATATAGGGTATACATTGTGGTGTTGTTTGTTATTACAAAATTGCCCGTCAGTGTGGAGCAGATTAAATAAAATATGGCCCATCCACATAAGGGAACTCCATGAGGTTTAAAAAGAAAAATGTAATGCTATATTACTAATGAGGACATGATAGATAGGAAGGATACATAGATTGATAGATAGATAGATAGATAGATAGATAGATAGATAGATAGATAACTGCAGGAGCAAAATGGAAAAGAGAAAAGTATGTACTATGCTGCTGGCTCTAAAATACATTTTTAAAATTAACACATATAAACATATAGATGTTTATGAGTACATAGACTATACAGGGAAAAAGAAAAAGAAAACTGATCATAGTGATTATCCTCAACATTGGGGAAAAGGATGGTTGGGTGACAGGAAACACAGATTAACTTTTTGGTATACATTCTGGGGTACTTTTGCTTTTTTTTTTTCAATACATGAAGTTTATTGCCAAATTGGTTTCCATACAACACACAGTGCTTATCCCAAAATGTGCCCTCCTCAATACCCATCACCCACCCTCCCCACCCTCCTACCCCCCATCAACCCTCAGTTTGTTCTCAGTTTTTAAGAGTCTCTTATGCTTTGGCTCTCTCCTACTCTAACCTCTTTTTTTTCCTTCCCTTCCCCCATGGGTTTCTGTTAAGTTTCTCAGGATCCACATAAGAGTGAAACCATATGGTATCTGTCTTTCTCTGTATGGCTTATTTCACTTAGCATCACACTCTCCAGTTCCATCCATGTTGCTACAAAGAGCCATATTTCATTCTTTCTCATTGCCACGTAGTACTCCATTGTGTATATAAACCACAATTTTTTTATCCATTCATCAGTTGATGGACATTTAGGCTCTTTCCATAATTTGGCTATTGTTGAGAGTGCTGCTATAAACATTGGGGTACAAGTGCCCCTATGCATCAGTACTCCTGTGTCCCTTGGATAAATTCCTAGCAGTGCTGTTGCTGGGTCATAGGGTAGGTCTATTTTTAATTTTCTGAGGAACCTCCACACTGTTTTCCAGAGCGGCTGCACCAATTTGCATTCCCACCAACAGTGCAAGAGGGTTCTCTGGGGTACTTTGGAATTTCGTACCATGGATATATATTAGTTCAAGAAAATAAACAAAACATTTTAATATTTAAAATAAGAGTTATGCTTTCTCTCTAATACTTTTCTTCCTACCTCTTTCCTAAGAAACATCCTCCTGCTGTTCCCCTTCTTTCTCTTCCTTCCAAGCATCTTCAAATGCAGCCTCCCCTTTCTTTCTGTTTAATTACCGCAAACCTTTGTGAGAAGAACTTGAAAAATGCAAACAAACAAATAAAATTCCCTCCAATTATTCATATTGTTTTCTGTCTATTGTTTCAGTTTTTATTCCTCCATTAAGAAAATGCTTTTAACTACCTATTCCATGCCAAACACCGTGTTAGATTCCAGGGACACACAACATTGAGAAAGGTCAAGGTCTGTGTTCTCACGGACCTTGCAATTTGTGGAGGAGACAGCTAATCAGACAACTAATGGAAAGGTGTATTAGGTCGTATACTACAGAATATACAAGATGATATAGGAGTTTATAGAAGGGGCCCCTCACACACACTTTGGATGTCCATAAAGTGATTTCCAGAGAAAGTAGCATTTAAGCTACAGAAGAAAGATCACTAAGAGAGAGCTCATCATAAGAATGAGTTCCATTCAGTGAAAACAACCTGAGTGTACACTGACAGGAGAAAAAAACCCACTGTCCTTTTTGAAAGAAGATTAAAGTGGTTGAAATTTCAACAAGAGGTTATAAAGAGTTTGACAGAGGATAGATATTTGAAAGTAGAGAGACTGGAGAGAAGAAGACCAATTAGGAGATAATGATGACAATCCCATTCAAATGTGAAATATGATGATAACACGGATTTGAAAAGACACGGGTAATTGAATATATTCAAAAAATTTGAGGAGTTCAAATACAAAAATTGGCAATTGAATGGATATTGGAAATGAGAAAGAAAAGAAGTTAGGAATTATTCCAAATTTCTCTGCTAGAGCACATGATATGGTGATTGACATCATGAACTAAAATAAGGAATATAGAGAAAGGACTAAAGTTATAAGGAAAATCTTTAAACTCGATATTCTATCCACTGAGTTTAGGGTGTCTGAAAGATTTCCCAGTGGAGTTTTCCAGTAAGCTCTGGTCTGTAGCTTATGGAGATTGACCTAAACTGAAAGTGTATGTGAAAAAACCTAACGATAAAAATTGAAATTTAAGCCACAGATATGAATGTGATTGTCTCAGGAAAGTGCACAAAGGGAGAAAAGATGAATATTTAAAGTAATGTCATAAAGGGAACCATAGTCTACAAGGTAAGACAGGATAAAAGATCTGAAACAGAGGAGTAGGAGAAAAAAGTTAGAGAATAAGGAGATTGTAGCATCACAGAAAGCACAGGAAAAGAATATTTCAAAAGAAGAAAGCAGTCTGTATGTGTTAAATACAGCTGAGGGAACAAATAAGATAAGGACTAAAAATGACCTCATTGGATTTAGAACAAGCAATTTCATCAATATGTGTGCAGAATTAGTAATTGCATTTGGTTGAGGAATAAGTGAGAATGGTGAGTCTAACTAAACCTCCATAGCTCTTCTATTCTAACTCTTGCGTTCATTCCTTCCTCGTTACTTCATTCAGGCACTACAAACTGACAACGGAAGAGGAAGCACAATTATAAGGGATTAAGAGGGCATACATAATGATAAAGGGGTTAAAACTTCAAGAAGATATATAATTCTTAATGTACATGTGAGTCAAGATACATGAGAGACAAAAACTGATAGAACTACAAAAAGAAATAGAGGAATCCAGTATTATAATTAGAGATGTAACACCCCTCTATCAAAAATGGAAAGACTCAGGGCCACCTGGGTTGCTCAGTCAGTTGATCTTCTGACTTCGGCTTAGGTCATGATATCATAGTTTGTGAGTTCAAGCCCCATGTCGGGCTCTGTGTTGACAGCTGAGAACCTAGAACCTGCTTCAGATTCTGTGTCTCCCTCTCTCTTTGCCCCTCCCCCATTCATACTCTGTCTGTCTCTCTCTCTCTTTCCCTCAGAAATAAAATAAACATTAAAACATTTTTTAAAAAAAGAAATGGACAGATTCAGTAGGCAGATAATCAGTAAGGATACAGATGTAAACAGCACCATCAATCGACTGGATATAATTAACAGACATAGACGGTTCATCCAATAATAGTATATTACACATTTTTTTCAAGATCACATGGACCATTCACCATGAGAGACTACATTCTGTGCCATAAAACACACCTTAATATATTTAAAATAAAAAACATACAATGTCTGATCTTTGATCACAATAGAAATAAATAACAGAAAGATAGCTGAAAAACTTCCAAAATACTTGAAGATTAAAAAATACATTTCTAGATAAGATATGGGCCAAAGAAAAAAATCTCAAGAGAAATTTTTAAATATTTTGAACTAAATGAAAATGAAGATATAACTTATTAAAATTTATGGGATACCGTGAAAACAGAGTTTAGAGAAATTTTACAGCATTGAATACATATATTTAAAAAGAAGAAAGATTTAAAATCAATAATCTAGGCATCCCCTTAATAACTAAAAAGCAACAACAATAACAAAAAGCAAATTAAATCCAAGTAAGCATAAGAAAATAAATAATAAAATTAGAGCCAAAATCAAAGAAATTCTAAACAGGAAACCAATAGAGAAAATCAACAAAACCAAAATCTGGTTCTTTGAAAAGATAAAAACTTGATAAAGGATTACTAGAAAACACTGACAACACCAAATGGTGACAAGGAAGTGGAGCAGCAGGAACTCTCATTCATCGCTGGTGGGATGCAAAATGGTACAGACACTGTGCAAGTCAGTGGACAGTTTCTTATAAAACTAAACATATTGTATTATTGTCAACCATGCCCCTTAGCATCTATCCAAAAGAGCTAAAAACATGTCCACATAAAAAAAAAAAAAAAAAACCTGTATATGGATGTTTACAGCAGTTTTACTCATACTTGTCAAAACTTGAATGTCCTTCAGTAGGTGAATGGAAAAATAAACTGTGGCACACCCAGACAACGAGAAATGAGCTACCAAGCCTTAAAAAGACACGGAGGAAACTTAAATGCATATTATTAAGTCAAAGAAGCCAATCTGAAAAGGCTACATACTTATGATTCTAATGATATGACACTCTGGGAAAGGCAGAACTATAAAGATAGTAATTAGTGGCTGTCAGTGGTTGGGGTGGGAAGGGAGGAATGAATAGGGAGAGTACAGAGGGTTTAGAGTAATGAAACTGTTCTGTATGATACCATAATGGTGGATACATACCTTTACACATATGTTCAAAACAACAGAATAAACACCAAGAGTGAACCTAACGCAAACTGTGGACTTTGGGTGATAATGATGTGTTAGTGTAGGTTCATTGACTATAACCAATGTACCACTGTGGTGTGGGCTATCAGTAGTGGGTGAGACTATGCATGTGTGGGGACAGACCATCAATAATGGGAAAAGCTCTGTCTGTGTGGGATCAAGGCTTATATGAGAACTCTCTGTACTTTGTGCTCAATTTTGCTATGAGCCTATAACTGCTCTAAAAATAAGATTTACTCATTAATTTAAAAAAACAGCAAAACAGCTTATCCAGCTGTAGATTTGGACACACTTTATTTAATGGAAACATAGTATTGTAAAGAAATAAGTTAGTTTTTTCTCTTCAATACACAATGATATAGGTTTGATATCAAATGTTTCCCTAAATTTATCATGCATTAGTAGAACAATTATAAAACTACTGGTATTGTCTTAGCTCTGTTAGAATGTTAAGCTTTCCCTTATATCCAAAGCACACACAAAAGAACATTTGTCTGTGCTAGAACTGATGGCTAGATTTAAAATAAGTTAGTATGGGTAAAAGCAGATCTTTGGTTCTATAAATTTGTAATAATCTATCACATATCAACCAGTAGTAACAATGCAAGTTTTATGCTTTGTCCTGGGTTCTTTCCACATTCATTTCCAGACAGGACTCACAGCATACATCCTACATATGATTTGTGAGAGGAAAAACTCTCTGTGCTCTCTCTAGGGCCTTTTCATCTCCTGCCAGGCCAGTGAACAAGATGAGTTTCTTTTTATAACGACAAGGCACAGAGATAATTCATCAACTGGAGAGCACAAACAATCCTTTATTCAGCAGAATGACAAAAGGTTATTTAGCTTCTGGCATCTACTATAGTTCTTGCAAGAACCAGGCCCAAGAGCCAATATGATAATTAATAAATTTCCAACATCTGGGCAGTAAAACAATTTTTTATGAATGTAAAACAATGCCAATGCCAAATTAAAACCTCCCCTTCTTGTATTTATCTATCTGAACTCCTCATTGTACAGCCAAATTTGCCTGTGTTCTGGCTATAAAATGGGGATAGTGATGACATAGTAGGAAGATATTACACAATTTGGGAAATCCATATTACTAAGTGTCATTTAATCATATGGACAGTGATGATATCACCCACTGAGCCTAATGGACAGTAATCCTTGCCAAGAGTAGAGTATCAAGTTAAATGATAGGTGAGTGATATGAATCATCACACTGAATAAAGGAATCAAATTTAAGGGAAGAATTGGAGTCTCAGTTTCTCTAACTGTCCTCCAGCAGCCTTTTTTAATTTTCTTTTTAAAAAAATAAAAAAATAATTTTGGTTATGTGGATATTGCTTGCATAGATCGAGAAAGACCACTTTCAAGTCCTAAAAGCATTCATAAACTAAGAAGCACCAAATCTTAGAATCAAACTTAACAGATCATCCAGTTCAAGCCTTTTCCCCTACCTTAGATTTCCCAACAAAAACAGTATATGATGATGACTATGGTTATGTACACTATATAATATATGCTATTAGGATTTTTAAGGAGAAATAAATGTAGGCTAAAGTATTAAGGACATTTTATGAGGCAGAGTAACTGTAAATCATAAATCCTACGTAGAATATATTATAATTTATGAAAGATTCAATAGATACAAATTAAAACAACATAACCTGGAATAAAAAGTGGCTGTTTTTAATTGCATTAAAAAAGATTCACAAAAAGGGGAATTTTCTTGAATGCATGAGGCCTCCCCCTTTGTTGTTTAATTAATGTGTCTATATATAGAAATATATATAATGGGTCTGTATATGAAAAATGTCCCTTCCCCACTTTGGTTGAATCTACCATTAAATATTTACCCAGAAATTATATTTTAGATCAAATTATCCAAAATGTATTGATTTTAATTTTTTTTTCAACGTTTATTTATTTTTGGGACAGAGAGAGACAGAGCATGAACGGGCGAGGGGCAGAGAGAGAAGGAGACACAGAATCGGAAACAGGCTCCAGGCTCTGAGCCATCAGCCCAGAGCCCGACGCGGGGCTCGAACTCACAGACCGTGAGATCGTGACCTGGTTGAAGTCGGACGCTTAACCGACTGCGCCACCCAGGCGTTCAGTATGTTCAGTATGTTCAGAAACATACTGTGAAACATGGTTTTATTAAAACCTTTTCTCAGTTGGATTTCTAAATGTGTCCCCAATAATCCCATAAAACACTCTTAACATCTTACAGAAAAGTAATCTCTATAATAAAAATAAATGTCTTTTCCTAAGCCACTCAAAATCTTTTGGATTTATTCCCCCCAGAAAAATAAATAAATAAAAATTACAACAAAACCTTTCAGATTCAATCAGTTTTGTCACAAACAGCAAACAGTGGCAAGAAAGAGCGACTATATAGTACCTATCTATGTCTAGAAATGTGAAACCATGTTTATCTTGACTAGATAGATTGCTTAAGAGTTTAACAGAGTCATTGGGATGAAAGCTATATTTCTTTGAAATAATTATCTAGTTTTAATACAAATCGTAGTGATTCCTAGAAGAACCCTTCAGATGAAGCCACTTCCCTGTTCTCTGACTTGATTTTATATTACTTCCCAAAGTAAAGCCAATGTGATATAAATGCTTATGTGTATTTTTCACTTTTTGTAATTTTTAGATTTTAAATGTTTAATTTTTCCCATTTATCATACTTGAATACAAAAAAAAATAAATCTCTAATAATAACCCATATTAATCACAAGCTATGAATGGAATTCCAGGTCCAGCACCCAAAAATTTGATTTCATTTTTAGGAATCTGCTATGAAATACAGAAATATTCCTTTCCACACCCAGTTTAAAACTGGCCCTCTGCACACTTGCCAAAGCTCTCATTTCCTTTGCTCTGTATGAGTCAGTTGTCTGTAGATCTCTTTGCCTCAGTAGCTTAGGAGCTAATTCAAGTTCATATCTTATTAATTTCTGTCATTCCATAGAATCTGACAAAGCTTTTTCCAGATTCGGCATGGAATAAATGTTTGTTGAATAAAACTGTGAAACAATGAAGAAAGAAAATGCTTACAACAACAACAACAAAAAAAAAAAACAGTAAAAAATACCCACAACCAGACCAAACCAAACAGTAAAACCTATCCTTTACGTAGAGTCACAAAATAAACATTAGGAGCAAACAAAACTAGAAGCTAGTTAAGTCTGCTTTATATTTTGATCCCTTAAGTGAAAAATGTACTTTGCTCCATTGCTTCATATAAATTCCCATTACAACTGATGTGATTCCTATCAAATCTACTCCAATGACTGAAAACCGTTCCAGGTACTGAAGCATACTTCCTCAAGCTTATTTCCTTCACAGCATGGGTCATATGAACATTAAAGTTAGATATTTCTCACAGTCTTTTGTTTGTTTTTGTTTTAGAATGAGAGAGAGAGCAGTAGAGAGGCAGAGTGAGAGGGAGACAGAGAATCCCAAGCAAGCTCTGCATCTAGTGTGGAGCTCAACAAGGGGTTCAATCCCACAACCCTGAGATCATGACCTGAGTCAAAACCGACAGTCAGACGCACAACCAACTGAGCCAACCAAGAGCCCATCTCACAGCAAATCCATTCTCCTAAGATGAACTTGTTGATTAAAAACACACCAGTGCAATCAGTTCATGAGTTCAGAGGAAAAGAAAGTCTATGATGGTATTTTTGAAATTCAAAAAAAGTTCTACATGAACCTATAATTTCATGTCAGGTATAATTTCTAATGTTCACAAATTTACCTAAAATTTTTAGAACCACTATTACATAGATATGCTGTTTAGTTAGATGTGTTGACTTATTGCCTGTTAGTGAAAAGAAATGTATGAAAAATCCATGAATGTAGAAATACTATTTATAATTTAAATATATTTTAAATAATAAAAATTTGACTAAAAGAAAAGTAAACCCATAAAGACAGGGTAAGAGAAACAATGAATGGCAAAAGCTTCACATAGGATAAAATGACTTTTAAAATCTTTCCTCAAAATATCTAAATGTTGAGGGGCACCTGGGTGGCGCAGTCGGTTAAGCGTCCGACTTCGGCCAGGTCACGATCTCGCGGTCCGGGAGTTCGAGCCCCATGTCAGGCTCTGGGCTGATGGCTCAGAGCCTGGAGCCTGTTTCCGATTCTGTGTCTCCCTCTCTCTCTGCCCCTTCCCCGTTCATGCTCTGTCTCTCTCTGTCCCAAAAATAAATAAAAACATTGAAAAAAAATTTAAAAAAAAATCTAAATGTTGAAACAACAAGATTTGCCAAACTTATTTTTGTAACAGCGTGTTTTAGCTTAGCCAGAGCTGAAGGTTATATTAGAATTTTACTTTGTGCCTCATTTGGAGTGGGGGACAAGAGAGGGAAGGGAGCCTAACTATTACAGAATATTTGATGAACTTCCCATCTCAGAATATTCTTAAATATGGGCCTGTGGGAAAGAGATTTGAACCTATTCCAGAAGCATCATCTTTCTGATGGACTTGGAGTGACAGAACTATGAAGTGAGAATGTCGGGAAGATGGCAAGACTCTCAAGGAAAATTGTGAGAAAATGAGTGAGAGTGAAGACATCTGGTGGAAGCAGGATGGTTGACCTGGAGCCACAAGGTCAGGGTGTCAGATGCTGTCTGTTCAAGCATGCAGGTTAGGCTGGGCTCAACCCCCCCCCCCCCCCGGACCCATACTGCCTACTTCAACCTCACCCTATACCCGTCTGCCCCAGAGAGAAGAATTTGATATGACTGGAGAACTGTATTCCTGCGAGAGAAACTGAAGAGCTGTGGGGTTCTCTCTTAGTGAGCAGGACAAGAACAGTACATTGCAGCTCGGGGACTGACACATGCCCCACAGGTCTGGCACACAGAGAAGCGGAGGGAAGCAGGAGTAGTGTGTTCCAGAGGAGAGGAACTGTACCGCTAAAGGAATCTCTACAGGACAAAGCATGCGCCCTACCCAACCCACTATCTTCTGGCACACCTAAAGGTATAAAGATGTCCCCTTAGTTGTGTGACCTGCAGACCTAAGCAACATTTAAGATTACACAGGAAAGCAGACCTGATTATATTTGTTTATTCGTGGTAGTTCCCATAATCTCAAAAGGGACCAAACAGAAAAAGAAAAGCCTCTTGACAATATAAAATCAACACAGGATCTGTGAGAAAAAAATAATCGCATGCATCATAATATGATTCATTAATTTGTTGATCAAATGTACTGATCCTATCTATAAAATGACAGAATTGCTGATCATAACACTAAAAATTATGAACCAAAATTATAGACAGGAAGAAAAAGCCAAGGCAGGAGCTTTAAGATACAAATACCTTTTCAGCAGTGATATGCTAACCACTAAAAGTAGACAAAGCAACATTAGACCAGACCTTTCATAAAGGAAAACACAGAGTTTTCAGTTGTCTTGATGATAGACTTTTATTTATTTTTTTAACGTTTATTTATTTTTGAGACAGAGAGAGAGCATGAACGGGGGAGGGACAGAGAGAGAGGGAGACACAGAATCGGAAGCAGGCTCCAGGCTCCAAGCCATCAGCCCAGAGCCCAACGCGGGGCTCGAACTCACGGACCGTGAAATTGTGACTTAAGCCAAAGTAGGACGCTTAACCAACTGAGCCACCCAGGCGCCCCAATAATAGACTTTTATAACACACTAATACTGTCACTACCATTTATTAGGTACCAGATATGTACCTCTCAATGTATATCTACTATTTCATTAAATTAATGAGGTAGTATTAACACCTTCTTTTTACAGCTGAGTAAACTGAGCTGTGGCTAAATAAATTGCCCATGTTCACAAAACTACGTGCTGAACAGCAGAACCAGAAATCAAGCCCAGCTGTCTTGCTTCAAAGCCAATGTCCTTTCCAATGCCAACACTTGCTGCCATTATTAGTAATCTGAAAATATCAGAAAAAGTGGACCACAATTACCAGAATGTGATGTTTATGGTCATAATGAAATAATTTTTAGAATGCAGATGTGTGTGTGTGTGTGTGTGTGTGTGTTGTGTGTGTGTGAAAGCAAAGATATAATGCATTTAGAAATAACTTCATCAATAAAATATATGAAACAAAATTTCTACATGTATAAAATAATCAATAATTATTTGTAAAATTCACTAAAACAAATGGTTAATTGCTAGTTTGTTTAAGGCCATTATATATATCATAGTAGAAATACTGAGTGGAACTATACTTTCAATAGCAATCATAGAATTCAACTATGTTATCTCTTCTTGGGTGGTTAAACCATAAAAAATGGAAAATTCAGTTCAAACAACACCAAAATCTAGCTTAAAAGAGAAGGGCAGTTGTGTTCTCGTTTTTTCATTTTAATTGGATGGATTTGATTGTCCTTCACCAGGCATGAAAAGGTTCCTATACCACTTCCTCCACTCTCAGTGTGACAGAATGATAAGGATGCTCCTTGCAATCTCCTTCCAGTCAGAAGCATAGATTTGTGTGGCCCAGAATAGAGTAAGCCTGAGGTTAATTCTTTCTCATCAGCAGCAAACATTTATTTATTTCCTACAGTGGAAGTAAAAAATGTAATCCAAAAGAATTTCTTCCATGCAGAAAGGTGTGAAGTACAAGTGTTCAGACACCCAACTGCACTTTCAGTCTGAAAGGAGTAGAGTCTGGGTACAAAGCAGAATAGAGATGGAAAAGAATACAGCTTTTACAACCGAACTTGAATGTAGGACCTATGGCATTCTTTTTAATTTTGATCTTTCTTTTGAAGATTGGAATATCCTCCCTCAAGAGTTTTTCTGAATCAACACTAAACCTAATGTATGACACAACTAAAAAAATAGTGTAATACAGGAGTGCTTTACCGTTGATGTGACATGGAACCTTTGGCAATCTGGTAAAACCTATCATCCTCTTCCCAGAATAATGTTTTAAAATTCATTTTAAAAATGCATAGAATTCCAAAGGAACTAATCATACAGTCATCAATACTTTAAATTAATCAAATATATAACATTTTATGTGCATATTAGCACATTAAGTAACAAAATATAGTAGCAGGTCAAAAAACTACCATAATTTCAGAATAAAAATCACTTAAAAATTAAAATGCCACAGCTAGTTTGTAGCAGGGCTGAGATTGAATTCAGGGGCCCTGATTTCATATCTGGAATTCTTTACACTATTTTGAAATGACTGCAGCAACTAGAATACGATATAAAATGTTTTTAATTTCGGTAGGTAAAATTAAGTCCCAATTAGAGCTAGTACTAGTATGTGTATTGTCTAAATTCATCATTAAAGGAAATGCTACAATTCAGCAGAGGATACTGAATTTGTCCTTGAATGCTTAAGAGTTAAAAAAAAAAATCTGGAATAATATAACAAAATAAGTTAAACATAAAAGCTGCAGAAAATTTTATTCAACCTTACTTTGTTAAAATCTAAAATATGTAGACTCTGACAGGAAGAAACTTCCTAGATATTAAAATGGTAACTATCAGCTTTAATATGTTGACATACAAGAATTCAAAATTATTGTCTCTGAAAAGTAAGCTTTCAAGAAGACAAAAAAAGAAAGAAAGAAAGAAAGAAAGAAAGAAAGAAAGAAAGAAAGAAAAAGAAAAGAAAAGAAAGACAAGACAAGACAAGACAAGACACCCAGGTGGCTCAGTCAGTAGAGCATACAACTTTTGATTTCAGGGTCATGAGTTCAAGCCCCATGTGGGGATAGAGCTTACTTAAAAACAACAACAGAAAAAAGAGGACAAAAAAATTCTTTTGCCAAAGAAAAAGATAACAAAATTATTTTTATAATAGAAGATATATTTAATAATCCAGTCAGGATTCAATGTTTATCAGGACCATTCCTTATTTAAACAAAAATGGTATTTTTAAAATTATATTCCTTGATATATTTATAAACATTTATTAAATACCTACCATGTGCCAGTAGCTTTAGAAATACCTAGTATCAGTTATCATTTAAATGGCAACTTATTTATTTAACCATTCATTAAGTAAATATACATGCAGTGCTTTCAGGCCAAGGTATTATTTGAATGCTGTACAGCAAAGAGCAATATAAATACAGGTTTTTATCCCATAGAGCATATATTATAGCAAGTGAGAAAGACTTCTAACAAGTAGTTTTATTTCAGCCATTAGTTAATAATTGTGCTAAATTCCACAACAGAGAGGAACAGACAACTTATGACCTCTTTATAACAAGAGCATCCTGAATGGTCAGGGAAGGCTTTTGAGAAACTAACATTTTCACCGAGCTTGGAAATATATGTAGTTATTCACTGGTAAAGGGAGATGAGATAAGGGTTCAATGAGTACAGAGAACTTTCAAGTTTGAGTGAATGGAATGTGCTGAAATCCTGAGACAGAAGGGTGCTTAGTACAGTGAAAGACAGGAGGAGAACAGCACAAAATATAGCTAGAAAAGGAGCAAGGATTAAATTCTGTAGGGCATCATGGGTTATATGAAACATGTGATCATTTTCCTAAGAATTATGGTAAGCCACTGCAGTTTTAAGTAAGGTAGTGATATGACAGATCTGTTCTTAACAGTTCACTTTGGCCGCAGTGTGGTGGCTAGATTAGATGTAAGTTGCTCGGTGAGAATCTGCCAATGCAGAAGCTGACCCAGACAAAAGATCAGAGTTACGTGAATTCAGGTTATGGCAAGGAAACTGGAAATAGGCAAATCCAAGGTGGATTTTAATTCATAAATAAAAATGATAACTTGATAAAGGGAATGAAAAAGAAGTAGATTTCCAGGATGAGTCCCTTTGACTCAAGCAATGGTTGAAAAGAGATACTCTTTACTCAGACTCAGTTCTCAAGAGGAAGGCTGGATCTAAAAGGGGCGTGGGGAGGACAGGAGAAAAATACACTTTGTTGTTAGAGACTTATTAAACTTGAGACATCTATGAGACATCCAGCTGGAGATCTCAAGCAGGCTTTTGGATTTCTGAGCCTGCTGCTTAGAATTGGGGCCCTACCCATATATATCTATTTAAGAGTTTTCAGTCTTGAGGAAACCTGACAATAGTCACATTTCAGAGGACAAGCCTGCAGGAAATTCTGAAAGAAAGAAAAAATGAAAGTGGTAGGAATAAAGGATAAGGGAAAGAGACAGTGGCCAGTCAGGTCAAATGCTGTTGAGAGAGCAAGAATTAGGAGAAATGAAAGATGATGTTTGGTGACATCCAGGTCTGATCAAATCTATTTTGGTGTGGAGTTGATGTGAAGCCAGATTGGAGTGGTTTGAAGAGTGAAAGGAAAAGGAGAAATGGAAACAGTGCAAACAGGTATGTCTTAACCTCAGGCTGCAACTGGCAATAGGCTAGTGTGGAGACCAAATGTGAGGTCAAGATACTTCAAGTGTCCTCATACCATCAGAACATTTGAACCAGAAGATATGCACTTTGAAAACTCTTCTTTCTCCTCTTTTTTAGGCTCTATTTTTAATTATTGAAGCAGATGAAGCATTTTAAGTAAATTTCATGCAAAGGAAATTAAAACATTATTTCTGGAAATGCTGAAGCACACATATGAGTGAGCTATCAGCTTAAGAATCTCGGAATGTATTCCACACATTACATCATGAATTCACCCAGTACTTTATACACATGTTCTGTATAATGTATAAATAAGAAAATACATGGATTATATTCAATAGCTAGAAACAGTATTCCCTATAGTCTACAGAGGAATATTTTGAAGTGGAGTAAAAAAAAAAAAAAATGTGCCTATAGTGATTCAATGAAACAGAAGTAAAGTTAGAAACTGCACTGACCATTGATAGTTGTCTAGATCTTCTTGAAAGAGGAATTACTGGTAACTAAAGTTGATTACATTTCTTATCATCAAGATTAATTGGCAGTTTATAACACATATGTGCCATTATAGACCTCCTAATTACCACATTTCTCATGTTGCTATTTTCCTACTTTGTTGCCAATAATTTGAATGTGTTATTTTTTCTCTTCAGTGAACAAAGAAACAAAGTGTCTTCAGTGGGGGATAATAAGTGATGGAGAAAATAACTCCAGCCAGGGCTCCCTTTTAGACATGCATTCAGAATTACCAATGAAAGATATCATAAAGCGAAAATTACCAAGTATCAGATTTACAGTGCTGTTCCCCGTAGCACCTTTGGAATTGGCAGTAAGTATTTCAAGATAACTAGAGACTGGTAAACCAACAAATTAATAAACTATCCCCAGGTGCCCTCAAAAAGATAATGTGGTTCCCACAAAGTGACAAGCATTCCCAGGGACAACAGCAGGAACTAGGAATGTCTGCTTCTCTAACAACTTAGTAGGCCAAATTAATCAACAATCTTAAAATATAAGTGAAAATAAATGGCTTAATTCAAAAAGTAAAATCTTTTACAAATTATTTTATATAAAACATATTTATAGAAATCTTTATTATGGACTATTTTACTTTTATAAATTATCAGATGACAAGAATAAGCCTTTGCACATTATCTCATGCTGTTCAGTATTTGGCTTGAAGCCCAGAGAGGGTCATGCCTTTATAATGATGAAAATGCAACTATAAAACAGCCAAGGGGTTTAGAAAGTGTAGCTAAGCAATGAGGAAATGGGGTTCCGTCCTTGTTTTGCACCCAGTAGGCATTCTGCAAATATTTGCAAATGGATTTGTTTTATTTGTTGCCATATTGCTTCTTATATATTTACTATCGGCTTTAACCAAGATTCTAAGTATCCAAGAGGTTATATACAGATCTTAATAGCTGTGAGGACTCAGGTTAGTCATCTGATGTTTTTAAGTGTCAATTTTCTCATTTGTAAACTAGGGTTAATTATGCACACACCCATACATATGTGTACATATATAAATATATATGTCACACATACATTATATATGTATATGTATACACACACAAATGCACACTTATCTTTTTGTATTAATTATAAAGAAAAAGGAAATACTACACATGATAAGGCATCACAAGTTGTAAAAGGTCAATAAAATTATATAATTCATAAACATAGTGCAACCATATACCATTCAGCTTTAATTTATAAAAATACAACAAATAGTCTCCAAGAACCAGAAGTGCTTTTTTAGCTTCTTTTCCTAGCCTAATCACTGCTTCCTCTAAATGTTTTAACAAGAACCCCCTTTGTGAAGTTCCTATAGGAACTTATAAGGCCTGCCAGGGAACAGGGTCTCCATCAAAATTCAGTGATGTGTGCCATTTGTGATTCCTCTTACCCAGTTGTTCAACACTTAGTATTTATATGCTGCATCAAATTATTAATACCTCTCTTGCAAGTGACTGACTTCATAGACTAGAAAAAATATCCCTACATACACTTTTCCGTGTAAAGAATTTACTTAAATATTTGGCACAATACACACACACACACACACACACACACACACACACACACTTAAAACATGTCTGCGCATGAAGAAAACATTACCTAAAAAAGTGTGTAGTTCCCTTGTGAAAAACTGAGAATCATGGCAACACCAGAGTAGTGCTTCATATTCCCTGGAAGCATTTATTAAATACATTGCTTGACATGGCACAGACCTCAAATCAACTTAATTTGTGTCATCTAAGAGTTCACACATGAATAAAGGTATCACATTTCATTGAAATTACTCCTCTAGATCTGGAGATTTATTTATATACTTCAGAGATTTGAGACATAAGATACTTTCTTCCCAAGTCTCTAGGAAAATTGCCAAGAACTAGACTTTAATGTTTATGGCCAAAAAAATTAATAATCACTTCAGAACACTGAAGAATTGAAATCCACTCTTGATAATAGAGTTTGATTGCTGTCAAAATGAACTACTCGCCACTTGAAATGTTTAAACTTGCAAAAATATTTATGGAAAACATTATTACATTATGAGTTAAAATATAAAGTCGTAAATGTCTAACAACCTCAAAGTCTGGTCGTGACAGGTATTATTAAATCAAGAATGACTGAGAGGATACAATGTTGGGATCTGCCATGGACTTGCAAACTGGGTACTCAGACACACTGTCTTATTACTGATAAGGCAAAGACTATACTGAGGTATGTGGGTGCCCTGGGTAGGCTAATAATTTAGAACTCTTCCAACCAATAGTATTTAAATGATTGTTCAGCATTTATTTAATGAGGTAAGGAAAAACCAACTTTCTTTTGATAAAAATTTTATATCTATATCTATTCTTTACATGATGGTTTTTCTTAAGATGCACTGAACATAAAAATAAATTATTTTAATATGTTTGGAATTATCTTCCATTATTTCACATGATTTCTCCCATTTGTCAAAATGGGAGGTGGTCACAAAACGGTGGTCACATAAATGGAACATAGTAAACAGAACTACTGTAATAGGATAAAGGAGAGGTTCTGCATGAGAAGTGGACTTTAGGTTTTGTTTTATTTATTTGTTTGCTTATTTTCAGAATTTTTTTAAGTTCCTACTATGTAATTTATTACTGGAATCTGTGGAAGTCTGAGAGTAGGTTGTCATGGGATTAAACCCACGCTGGAGAGTTAAAGAAAGACTCTCCATGAAAATGAAGGTTTTTAAAGGAATGGTCCTACTCGGTATTGGGGGGGGAAGTTTAAGAAAACTGGCACAAATGACTCTGTGGCGTGGGAATTGTAAATTATTGCAAATTTAAAAGGAAGCAAGTTGTTAATCACAGCCAATGCCTTATAAAAAGTGCCTACCTTCAGTCCTACAAGAGTTTTTATTATTAAAATTACCAGATATATCCTTCTATGTATAAAGATATTTATTACAGCGTTGTTTATGTAGACTATTTTTAGACACCATAAAATAAAACAAGTGCCATAGTTACTGAAGATCATTATTTTAAAGCAAACATTAAAAAATTTAGGCTACGTTGGCCTTGAATACAGATTTATTTTTTTCCTCAGACAAATGTTCATTTTATGACTGAATTTTAATAGAATATCAATTTGTAAGTTGTCAAAAGTTCTGATGAGTTCATATTCAAGATTTTTCAAAAGATGAGGAATAATTTGAAGACAATTTTTGTACCTTACAAATCATTTAGTGACTGTTTAATAAATTTACTGAGTTTAACATTATATTATGAAATAGGTATATATGTATATGGGTATATTTTTAATCCCAAGATTTTCAAAAAAATAAGAGTCTAAATCATCTTGTGAGCAGATACTGCTGGTTTACTGGATATCTGTAGTGGTTTAGTATAGGACATAAATAAGGCTTTCTGAAGAAACAATGACAAAGTCAGAAAACAAACACCCTTTGTCTAAACAAACAAACAAAAAAAATGTATTCATGATGATTTGTGAAGAACAGTGCCCTCACATGGCGGTATAACTTTCTTTCCCTGCCATTCTAGAAATAATTGGTACTCTTTGCTAACAAAATTAAAGGACAGAATAAGAAAAACTGAAAACAGCTGCTGGTAGAGTAACAGAAACCCAAGCTGTATTTAGATATTTAGGTATTTAGTAATTAATAAAGATTAATAAGACCCCTAGTTAAAACAAGAAGTCATATTTCTTTAAATTTTACTCTAATTCAGTATATACTCCGTTTAAACATATGAGTAATATTAACTAGCTATACCAAGATATTTCTTATATTCTCATTAATATACTGTCTATTCTTTCTCTCCATCAGTCACACTTACGTTCACATTCCAAACTCACAACCAAAGCATGTCTGTCAATTATGATGAGCTAACCTCAGAAAGCTAACTATTAACGTGCCCCTGATTGAAGAACCATATATTTAGTCTCTCCACTACTCATTAGTTCAATGTATCTCAGATTTTTTTCATGTTTTGATAAAAATATTTCTCTTTAATAATCCAATCACCTAATTATTTCCAATTTTCTGCAAAGTAAAGAAAAAATTAAATTTAGTACATGTATATACACCTTCAAGTTAGTCCTGTTCTCCTATAGTATATGCTGCTTGTTTGATGAATATAAATTTCAATACTTTGTATGCTTACATAACATCACATTTTTGTTTTTATTGGATTAAGAAATATTTATTGCTCTAACCTTTATCTCCTCAATATCCCAGAATACTCTAGAAGTTTGCACCTTTAAATACCGTTCTTGAACCAGCAGTATAGGTATCACTTAGTAGCCATCATGCAGAAATGCAGGCCCATTCCAAACTTCCTGAATTAGAATCTCCTTGTTGATAGGATTTTCATGCAACTCAGGCCTGCACTAAAGTTTATGAAACACTATTCTAAGAACCCTGAATACTACTATAAATGAGAAATTAGTAAGATATGTTAAAGCTGTCTCATTCACCAGGTTTTTAATTTTTTTAAGTGGGGGTAGGAGCAGAGGGAGAGGGAAAGAGAGAATCCCAACCAGGCTCCACACTCAGTGCAGAGGCTGGCGTCGGGCTTGATCTCACTACTGTGAGATCGTGACCTGAACCAAAATCAAGAGTCAGATTCTTAACCTTAACTGACTGAGCCACCCAGGTGCCCCTCATTCACCATATTTAAGGTAACTATTGATGGACTGATAGGAGTAATGATGATTATGGGTTAAATAAGAAGAAGATTTTAAATAAAATGTTATGATTTGAATAGAGGCTGGGAGTTTAGTCTAGAGATTGAATTTTGCAGAGGTGATAATTTACTACAGCTTTAAAAAGAATATACAGTATAACAAAAGACTAATAAATGAGGGTGCATCTAATTACAGACTATTTCTATAATAGCTATTCAGTTCAGTGTTGCACTGTTTGTTGCAAGGTGTCAAGTTAGGGATTGACAAAAGTGCTGGAGATGAGGTGTGAAAGAGTGTGAACTCTATCAAAAACAAAGACAGGGACTACAGCTTATACATCTTTGCATCCTAGATGCTCAAAACTATACAGACACAAAACGGGCATTAAAAAAGAATGGACTGAGTGAATATAAGGATGATGAAGACATGGTCTTTGTTCTCAAAGTTGGGTGATGAAGAAGGAATGGAATACTGTTAGGGACAAACCTAAGAAAGGGCATAGAGATATGAAAATCCAAGTACACTTGGTAACACAAAATACATAGAAGTTGAGAAGAGATGAGAACAAGAGCACGGAGATTAGCCTTGTTAAAAAAAATCTTGAATGGTGAGCTTTCAAGGTATAAGGAAGCAGTTAATTTTGCAGCCAGAATCTTCAATATGAAGAAATAACAAAATGGCCGAAAATTAATAAATAAGTAATGAAACTAAACTGCACTTGAATTATTTGAATTAATTGGAAACAAGAGAGAAAATATAGTGAAGACAAAAATGGAAGGAGCAAGAGAAAAAGAGAAAAAAATAAGTGGGGCTGAACCAACATCAAATTGTGACATGTAAAGAGATATAGAAGGAAAGATACAGGCACATGTAAAACCATCCTAAATCAGGTAGATAGCACAAAAAGAACAGATGAAACATTTTATCAGCTATTATCCAGAGACATGGAAAAATGTGACGTTAGCATTCAGAAAAAGTTAATTGCAAACTTAAGTTAAATAGGCAAAATATACTCCATAATCTAAAAAAAGTTTTGTTTTGTTTTGCTTGCTTTTGTACCAAGTATGATATTTTATAGGAGCTGTACCTAAGAGTAACTACAATCTCAGCTATTGCTTTATGTCAGAGATAGCTCTAGTAACAATGATGGAGTGGAATTAGGTTCAATAAGAGCTCTGCTTACTAATAATATCATGCCTTGGCAATTACATTATTTTCTGATAGTATAAAATAACAATCTAAGCAGATGTAGAAATAATCACAACCCACTAGCAAGATGAGTAACTCTACCAGCAGAGTCTCAAAAAACAAGGTACAATTTTAGGTTCTATAGTAGATATAAAGAAGGTGGGGTCTGTGGCAAGGTCTCAATACTTAATTCTCACTATTTCTGGCTGAGTAACTACAGAAGGAACTATGACTGAGTTTCACTAGTGATAAATATGAGAATATACAGACAATGATTCTCCTCCACGATCAGTTGCCAGTTGATAACCTGAGTATCAACTGAGAAAATACTTTTTACTCTGCATTAAAAAAGAAAACCATTTATCAATTCATAATATAGATAAATATCAAATCATTATGTTGCACAACTGAAATTAATATAATGTTAGGTCAACTGTACCTCAATAAAAATTTTTTTAAAGAAATAAAAGTTTTAATAAAAGCCATAGTAGTTACTTCTTTTAATTCACACTATAATCATTTTTCAAATATTTCTAATATCATCCTCATCACTATTATTATTGTTATACAAAAATAACAATACTTCACAGGATGATATGAAACTAAAAGACTCTACAACATAACATTTACAATGTCTAGGTTAAATCCCAAATTATTCAGCATATGGAAGATAAATAAATATAACCCATTCTCAAAAAAATGAAGATCTATATTGGATGATCTTAAGACTGAAATTAGCAGAATTCAATACAGTTATTGTAACCTATACAATGAGATAAAATAACATATGCTCAAGTAAAAATTAAAGAATTCTCAGAAAGAATAAACTACTGAAAATAAATAATACAAAATAAAATAGAATAAAATTGGATAGCAGAATGGAGACAACAGAAAAGGAGTCAGTGGATTTGAAGACAGAATAATAGAAGTTATACAATTTAAGGAACAGGGAAAAAATATTTTTAGAAAGTTACACACACACACACATACACACACACACACACGATGAACAGAAAGTCTTCAAAGTAGATAGAGGAAAAGGATATATTACATGCAGGACAGAACAAGGCAAATGACCACTGGATTTTCATCAGAAGCTATACTGACCAGAAAACTGTGGAAAAACATTTTTAAAGTTCTTTTTAAAAAGACCGTCAACCCAGGATTCAATACCACTTGAAAATATTCTTCAAAGGCAAAAGTGAACTAAGAAGAATTCATTGGCCAATCTACAGTAAAAGCAATACTAAGTAAAGTTGTTCAGGTTAGGGTAATTAGTACCAAAAGGAAATGCGAATCTTCAGGAAAGTATGAAAAGCACTGGCACTCAAAGTATCTAGATAACTACAGAAGACATTTTTTTAACTTCTATTTCCTTAAAATACATAAAACTAAAAATTACATTATTATATTGTGGAGTTTATAGTGTATGTGGATATAATATATATGACAACTATAACTGAAGGGTGAGAGGGTAGGATAGATGGACCAAATGGATTCATGTTTTCTGTTTTATTGGTGAAATGACAAAATATTAACTCTAAGCAGACTGATACATCAAGGAAGTATATATTTGAATCCCTAGAGCCACTACAAGTAATACAAAAAGACTTAGAAAAAACACTAAAAATGACATTAAATTTAAAATCTAAAAATACTTTATACAATCTAGAAGGCCAAAATGGGGGAAAAGAGGATCAAAACAAGAAAAGAAAAACAGAAACATAATAAAATAGTACGCACAGATTCAACCATAACAATAATTACATTAGATAATGGACTAAACTCCCCAATTAAAAGGTAGATTTTACCTAAATATATAAAAAAGAGACCCTACTATATGCCAGCCAGAAAAGATACACTTTAAATATAAAGTAGAAGGATACAGAAAAATACACCATGAAAACAAGATAATGGGGATTTTTCTATAATATATCAGATAAAATGGAGTTCAACTCAAAGAGTATTACCATGGATACACTTACTAATGATAAGTGAGTTAATTCTTCAGTAAGATAAAACATTCATAAAGATATTCAGACCTAATAAATCTTCAAACTACATGAAACAAAAATGACAAAATTAGAGGTGAATATGGTCATTTACACAATAATCGTTAGAGATTTTGATACAATTTTCTCAGATTATATAGAAAAAAGTAGACAAAAACTAAGTATGCTCATAGATGATCTGAACAACATTGTCTTCTGAAAGAGTCTGTGAATACAAAATGTCTCAGTTTATAAGTTTACCTTTAGACTCAAAAATAGATGGGATGTTGTTTTTTAACGATTATATACTTAGAACCAACAATTTCCACTAATTTCAAAGAATCCTCTAAAAGTATTTTTTAAATAACTGATTTAAGGGACTACAGTATATCTACCAAATTCCATTAAAACATTTATTTTTTTTTCAGATTGATTAACATGATTCCTACATAACACAAGCCAATATATTCAATGATGAGCCTTTTCATTAAGACAGAAATGACCTGAAGTTCTATTTTATACTGATTATCATTCTATGGATCCCAGTATGCATAACTTAAATAAATAATTATTTACCTTAATTATTAAATATTGAAGTTCAATGTAGACAATATGAAAAGATACATGGTCAGAGGCTGAGAGTACAATAGCAGATTTAATATTAAAAGCAGTAAAAAATATATCATGGGCACTGTCCTTATGACTGGAGATTACTCTTTTTCTATTTTTTAATATAATTCTCATACACAACTCTATGTTTAAAGTGGATAATTCCCTACTATTCATTTATCTATTTTGATCCCCTTCACCCACTTCTCTGACTCCCCACTTCCTACTGATGGGAACCACCAATCTATTCTCTATACATATGAGCTTGTTTGTGTGTTTTTTGGTTTTTGGAATTTTTTTTTAGATTCCACATAACAAAGAAATCATATGGTATGCGTCTTACCCTATTTAACTTTACTTAGCATAATTCCCTCAAGGTCTATCCATGTTGTCACAAACGACAAGATTTCCACTTTATGGCTGAATAACATGCCATTGTATACATAGGCCACATTTTCTTTACCCATATAGCCACTGATGGATAATTTTTTCCATATCTTGGCCATCGTAAATAATGCTGCAAAAAACATGGAAGTGCTTTTCAATTTCGTGGTTTTGCTTTCTTCAGATAAATATACAAAAGTGGAATTGCTGGATCACAGGGTAGTTCTATTTTTAATTTTTTGAGTAACCTCAGTACTGTTTTCCATAGTGGCTACCAGTTTACATCTGCAAAAATGCACAATGGTTCCCTTTTCTCCACATCCTCACCAACAGCTGTTATTTCTGGTCTTCTTTATAATAGCCATCCTAACAAATATGAGGTTGATAGCTCACTGTGGTTCAGATTTGCATTTCCCTAATTAGGGATGTTGAACATCTTCTCATGTACCTATTGGCAATCTACATGTTTTCTTTGGACAAATATCTATTCAGACCTCCAACTCATTTTTTAATAGAATTTTTGTTTGGTTGGTTGTTGGTTTTGTTTTTGCTATTGAGTTGTAGGAGTTCCTTATATATTTTGGATTTTAGTCCTCTTATCAGATATGTGATTTGCAAATATCTTCTCCTGTGCAGTAGGCTGACTTTCAATTGTTAATGGTGTCTATTGTTGGGCAGAAGATTTTTAGCATGATGTAGTCCTACTTTTCTGTTTTTGCTTTTATTGTTTTTGCCTTTGGTGTCAAATTTTAAAAAATCATTACCAAAGCCTATGTCAAGGAGTTAACTTGCTATGTTTTCTTCTAGAAGTTTTATGGTTTCAGACATTACATTCAAGTCTTTAATCTATTTTGAGTTAATTTTGTGTGTGTGTTGTAAGATAGTAGTCCACTTTCATTCTTTTACACATGGCTTTCCACTTTTCCCAACACCATTTATTGAAGAGACTGTCTTTTCCCCATTGTATATTCTTGACTCCTCTGTCATAAATTAATTGACCACATATGAATCGTTTTATTTCTGGGCTTTCTATTCTGTTCCATTGATCTATGTGTCTGTTTTTATGCCATACCATACTGTTTTAATTGCTACAGATTTGTAATATAGTTTGAAATCAGACAGCATGATTCCTCCAGAGTTATTCTTCTTCCTCATGATTTCTTTGGCTACTTGGGCTTGTTATTCCATACAAATTTCAGAATTATTTGTTTTAGTTCTTTTAAAAGTGCCACTGGAATTTTGACAGGAATTACACTGAACCTGTAGATTGTTTTGGATAGTATAGACATTTTAACAACATTGATTCTTCCAGTCCATAAGCACAAAATATCTTTCCATTTATTTGTGTCTTCTTCAATTCCTTTCATTAATGTCTTATAGCTTTCAATAAATAAATCTTTCACCTCTGTGGTTAAATTTATTCCTAGGTGTTTTATTCTTTTTGATGCAATTGTAAATGAAATAATGAAATGTTTTGTTAATTTATCTTTCTGATAATCTGCTATTGGTATATAGAAATGATACCTACTTTATGTTTTAATTTTTTTTCCTGCAACCTTTCAGTTTTTGATGGAGTCTTTAAGGTTTTCCATAAGTGACATCAGGTCATGGGCACATAGTAACAGCTCTATTTCTTCATTTCCCAATTTAGATGCTTTTGTATCTTTTTTCTTGCCTAATTGCTCTGGCAAGGACTTCCAATACTATCTAAATAAAAGTGGTGGGAGTGGGAACCCTTGTCTTGTTACTCTTAGAATAATGGCTTTCAGCTCTTCATTTAATATATTAACTGTGGGCTTATTATATATAGCTATGATTATGTTGAAGTATGTTCCCTCTACCCCCATTTTATTGCGAGTTTTTAATCATAAATGGATGTTGAATTTTGTCAAATATTTTTTCTGCATGTATTGAAATGATCATGTGGTTTTCATCCTTCATTTTGTTAATGTGTTATGTCACACTGATTTCCAGATGTTGAATCACCCTTGCATTCTGGAATAAATTCCACTTGATCATGGTGTATGATCCTTTTAACATATTATTGAATTCAGTTTGCTAATATTTTGTTGGGGATTTTTGCATCCATGTTCATCGGTGATATTGGCCTATAATTTTCTTTTCTTGTGGCATCCATGTCTGGTGTTGGCATCAAGGTTATGAGTTTGGAAGAGTTCCCTGCTCTTCTATTTTTTTTAAGAGCTTGAGAGGATTGATATTAGTTTTTCTTTGAATGTTTGGTAGAATGCACCAATGAAGCTGTCCTAAACCTTTGTCTGTTAGAAGGTTTTTGATTAATGATTCAATCTCTTTACTAGTAATTAGTCGGCTCAGGTTTTCTATTTCATCATGATTCAGTCTTGGTAGGCTTTATTTTTCTACGAATTTATCCATTTCTTCTAGGTTGTCCAATTTTTTCAAGTGTAATTGTTCATAGTAATCTTTTATAATCCTTTCTATTTCTGTGGAATTAGTTGTGAAATTTCTGTTAACTTCTGATTTTATTTGAGTCCTCTTTTTCTTACTGAGTTTTGTTTCTCTTTACAGAGAACCAGGTCTTAGTTTCATTGATTGCCCCTATCATCTTTTTAGTCTCTGTTTCATTTATTTCTGTTCCAGTCTTTGTTATTTTCTTCCTACTTACTTTGGGCTTCATTTGTTCTTCTTTTACTAATTTCTTGAGGCATAAAGTTAACTTATTTATTTGAGACTTTTCTTGTTTCTTGAAGTAGGCATTTATTGTTATTAACTCTCTTCTTAAAATTGCTTTCATTGCATCCCACAGTTTGGTATATTATATTTTCATTTTCATTTGTCTGAAGGATTTTTTACTTCCTTTTGATTTCTTCTTTGACCCACTGGTCATTCAGTAGCATGTTGTTTAATCTCCAAATATTTGTAAGTTTACAGATTTTCCAGGTGTAATCAATTTTTAGTTTCACACCATGTGGTCAGAAGATGCTTGATATGTTTTTCAATTTTCTTTAGGTTATTAAGAGCTGTTTTGTAGCCTAACATATGATCTATCCTGGACAGTGCTCCATGTGCACTTGAAAAGAATGTGTACTCTGTTGTGTTGTTGTTGGTGGTGGTGGGTTTTTTGTTGTTGTTGTTGTTTTTATTTAAGTTTATTTATTTATTTTGAAAAAGACAGGGGGGAGACAGAATCCCAAGCAGGCTCCACACTGCCAGCACAGAGCCTGACATAGGGTCCAAACTCACAAAACTGTGAAATCATGACCTGAGGAGAAACCCAGAGTCAGACGCTTAACCAACTGAGCCACCCAGATGTCCCTACTCTGTTGTTTTTAAATGGAATATTCTTTATGTATTTGTTAGATCCACCTGGTCTAACATGCCATTTAAGGCCAAGATTTCCTTATTGGTTTTCTGTCTGGATGACCTATTTATCAATGTAAGTGGGGTATTAAAATCTCCTACTATTACTGTATTGCTAGTCTATTTCTCTTTTTAGGTCTGTTAATATTTGCTTTGTATATTTAGTTCCTTCTAAGTTGAGTGCACAAATGTTTCTGTATGTTATATCCTATTGTTGAATTGACCCCGTTACCATTGTGTAAAATCCACCTTTGCCTCTCATTTATAGTCTTTGTTTTAAAGTCTGTTTTGGCTGATCAAAAAGGATTTAAATAATAAAACAGAAAGTGAATTTAGAATAATAGTCATAAAATTAATCGCTGGGCTTGAAAACAGTATAGCTGACAGCAGAGAATCTCTTGCTACAGAGATCAAGGGACTAAGGAACAGTCACAAGGAGCTGAAAAACGCTTTAAATGAAATGCATAACAAAATGGAAACCACCACAGCTCGGATTGAAGAGGCAGAGGAGAGAATAGGTGAACTAGAAGATAAAGTTATGGAAAAAGAGGAAGCTGAGAAAAAGAGAGAGAGAAAAATCCAGGAGTATGAGGGGAAAATTAGAGAACTAAGTGATACACTAAAAAGAAATAATATACGCATAATTGGTATCCCAGAGGAGGAAGAGAGAGGGAAAGGTGCTGAAGGGGTACTTGAAGAAATCATAGCTGAGAACTTCCCTGAAGTGGGGAAGGAAAAAGGCATTGAAATCCAAGAGGCACAGAGAACTCCCTTCAGACGTAACTTGGATCGATCTTCTGCACGACATATCATAGTGAAACTAGCAAAATACAAGGATAAAGAGAAAATTCTGAAAGCAGCAAGGGGTAAACGTGACCTCACATATAAAGGGAGACCTATAAGACTCGTGACTGATCTCTCTTTTGAAACTTGGCAGGCCAGAAAGAGTTGGCACGAGATTTTCAGTGTGCTAGACAGAAAAAATATGCAGCCGAGAATCCTTTATCCAGCAAGTCTGTCATTTAGAATAGAAGGAGAGATAAAGGTCTTCCCAAACAAACAAAAACTGAAGGAATTTGTCACCACTAAACCAGCCCTACAAGAGATCCTAAGGGGGACCCTGTGAGACAAAGTACCAGAGACATCACTACAAGCATAAAACATACAGACATCACAATGACTCTAAACCCATATCTTTCTATAATAACACTGAATGTAAATGGATTAAATGCGCCAACCAAAAGACATAGGGTATCAGAATGGATAAAAAAACAAGACCCATCTATTTGCTGTCTACAAGAGACTCATTTTAGACCTGAGGACACCTTTAGATTGAGAGTGAGGGGATGGAGAACTATTTATCATGCTACTGGAAGCCAAAAGAAAGCTGGAGTAGCCATACTTCTATCAGACAAACTAGACTTTAAATTAAAGGCTGTAACAAGAGATGAAGAAGGACATTATATAATAGTGACAGGGTCTATCCATCAGGAAGAGCTAACAATTATAAATGTCTATGCGCCGAATACCGGAGCGCCCAAATATATAAAACAATTACTCATAAACACAAGCAACCTTATTGATAAGAATGTGGTAATTGCAGGGGACTTTAACACCCCACTTACAGAAATGGATAGATCATCTAGACACACGGTCAATAAAGAAACAAGGGCCCTGAATGAGACATTGGATCAGATGGACTTGACAGATATATTTAGAACTCTGCATCCCAAAGCAACAGAATATACTTTCTTCTCGAGTGCACATGGAACATTCTCCAAGATAGATCATATACTGGGTCACAAAACAGCCCTTCATAAGTTTACAAGAATTGAAATCATACCATGCATACTTTCAGACCACAATGCTATGAAGCTTGAAATCAACCACAGAAAAAAGTCTGGAAAACCTCCAAAAGCATGGAGGTTAAAGAACACCCTACTAACGAATGAGTGGGTCAACCAGGCAATTCGAGAAGAAATTAAAAAATATATGGAAACAAACGAAAATGAAAATACAACAATCCAAACGCTTTGGGACGCAGCGAAGGCAGTCCTGAGAGGAAAATACATTGCAATCCAGGCCTATCTCAAGAAACAAGAAAAATCCCAAATACAAAATCTAACAGCACACCTAAAGGAAATAGAAGCAGAACAGCAAAGGCAGCCTAAACCCAGCAGAAGAAGAGAAATAATAAAGATCAGAGCAGAAATAAACAATATAGAATCTAAAAAAACTGTAGAGCAGATCAACGAAACCAAGAGTTGGTTTTTTGAAAAAATAAACAAAATTGACAAACCTCTAGCCAGGCTTCTCAAAAAGAAAAGGGAGATGACCCAAATAGATAAAATCATGAATGAAAATGGAATGATTACAACCAATCCCTCAGAGATACAAACAATTATCAGGGAATACTATGAAAAATTATATGCCAACAAATTGGACAACCTGGAAGAAATGGACAAATTCCTGAACACCCACACTCTTCCAAAACTCAATCAGGAGGAAATAGAAAGCTTGAACAGACCCATCACCAGCGAAGAAATTGAATCGGTTATCAAAAATCTCCCAACAAATAAGAGTCCAGGACCAGATGGCTTCCCAGGGGAGTTCTACCAGACGTTTAAAGCAGAGATAATACCTATCCTTCTCAAGCTATTCCAAGAAATAGAAAGGGAAGGAAAACTTCCAGACTCATTCTATGAAGCCAGTATTACTTTGATTCCTAAACCAGACAGAGACCCAGTAAAAAAAGAGAACTACAGGCCAATATCCCTGATGAATATGGATGCCAAAATTCTCAATAAGATACTAGCAAATCGAATTCAACGGCATATAAAAAGAATTGTTCACCATGATCAAGTGGGATTCATTCCTGGGATGCAGGGCTGGTTCAACATTCGCAAATCAATCAACGTGATACATCACATTAACAAAAAAAAAGAGAAAAACCATATGATCCTGTCAATCGATGCAGAAAAGGCCTTTGACAAAATCCAGCACCCTTTCTTAATAAAAACCCTTGAGAAAGTCGGGATAGAAGGAACATACTTAAAGATCATAAAAGCCATTTATGAAAAGCCCACAGCTAACATCATCCTCAACGGGGAAAAACTGAGAGCTTTTTCCCTGAGATCAGGAACACGACAGGGATGCCCACTCTCACCGCTGTTGTTTAACATAGTGCTGGAAGTTCTAGCATCAGCAATCAGACAACAAAAGGAAATCAAAGGCATCACAATTGGCAAAGATGAAGTCAAGCTTTCGCTTTTTGCAGATGACATGATATTATACATGGAAAATCCGACAGACTCCACCAAAAGTCTGCTAGAACTGATACATGAATTCAGCAAAGTTGCAGGATACAAAATCAATGTACAGAAATCAGTTGCATTCTTATACACTAACAATGAAGTAACAGAAAGACAAATAAGGAAACTGATCCCATTCACAATTGCACCAAGAAGCATAAAATACCTAGGAATAAATCTAACCAAAGATGTAAAGGATCTGTATGCTGAAAACTATAGAAAGCTTATGAAGGTAATTGAAGAAGATTTAAAGAAATGGAAAGACATTCCCTGCTCATGGATTGGAAGAATAAATATTGTCAAAATGTCAATACTACCCAAAGCTATCTACACATTCAATGCAATCCCAATCAAAATTGCACCAGCATTCTTCTCGAAACTAGAACAAGCAATCCTAAAATTCATATGGAACCACAAAAGGCCCCGAATAGCCAAAGTAATTTTGAAGAAGAAGACCAAAGCAGGAGGCATCACAATCCCAGACTTTAGCCTCTACTACAAAGCTGTCATCATCAAGACAGCATGGTATTGGCACAAAAACAGACACATAGACCAATGGAATAGAATAGAAACCCCAGAACTAGACCCACAAACGTATGGCCAACTCATCTTTGACAAAGCAGGAAAGAACATCCAATGGAAAAAAGACAGTCTCTTTAACAAATGGTGCTGGGAGAACTGGACAGCAACATGCAGAAGGTTGAAACTAGACCACTTTCTCACACCATTCACAAAAATAAACTCAAAATGGATCAAGGACCTGAATGTGAGACAGGAAACCATCAAAACCCTAGAGGAGAAAGCAGGAAAAGACCTCTCTGACCTCAGCCGTAGCAATCTCTTACTCGACACATCCCCAAAGGCAAGGGAATTAAAAGCAAAAGTGAATTACTGGGACCTTATGAAGATAAAAAGCTTCTGCACAGCAAAGGAAACAACCAACAAAACGAAAAGGCAACCAACGGAATGGGAAAAGATATTTGCAAATGACATATCGGACAAAGGGCTAGTATCCAAAATCTATAAAGAGCTCACCAAACTCCACACCCGAAAAGCAAATAACCCAGTGAAGAAATGGGCAGAAAACATGAATAGACACTTCTCTAAAGAAGACATCCGGATGGCCAACAGGCACATGAAAAGATGTTCAGCGTCGCTCCTTATCAGGGAAATACAAATCAAAACCACACTCAGGTATCACCTCACGCCAGTCAGAGTGGCCAAAATGAACAAATCAGGAGACTATAGATGCTGGAGAGGATGTGGAGAAACGGGAACCCTCTTGCACTGTTGGTGGGAATGCAAATTGGTGCAGCCACTCTGGAAAGCAGTGTGGAGGTTCCTCAGAAAATTAAAAATAGACCTACCCTATGACCCAGCAATAGCACTGCTAGGAATTTATCCAAGGGACACAGGAGTACTGATGCATAGGGGCACTTGTACCCCAATGTTCATAGCAGCACTCTCAACAATAGCCAAATTATGGAAAGAGCCTAAATGTCCATCAACTGATGAATGGATAAAGAAATTGTGGTTTATATACACTATGGAATACTACGTGGCAATGAGAAAAAATGAAATATGGCCTTTTGTAGCAACGTGGATGGAACTGGAGAGTGTGATGCTAAGTGAAATAAGCCATACAGAGAAAGACAGATACCATATGGTTTCACTCTTATGTGGATCCTGAGAAACTTAACAGGAACCCATGGGGGG
>NW_024412400.1:66464696-66469322 GCF_014898765.1 Herpailurus yagouaroundi | reverse complement strand
AAAAAAAGAGGTTAGAGTGGGAGAGAGCCAAAGCATAAGAGACTGTTGAGAACTGAGAGCAAACTGAGGGTTGATGGGGGGTGGGAGGGAGGAGAGGGTGGGTGATGGGTATTGAGGAGGGCACCTTTTGGGATGAGCACTGGGTGTTGTATGGAAACCAATTTGGCAATAAATTTCATATATAAATTAAAAAAATAAAAATAAAAATAAAAAAAATAAAAAATAAAAATAAAAATAAAAAATAAATAAATAAATAAAGTCTGTTTTGTCTGATATAAGCATAGCTACTCCAGCTTTCTTTTGATGCCCATATGCATGGAATATCTTTTACTGTCTCTTCACTTTCAGTGCTATGTGTATGTACCATTACATCTAAAGTGAGTCTCTTATAAGCAGCATACAGATGGGTTTTGGAATTTTTTTATCCATTCAGCTATTCTATGTCTTTTGATGGGAGAATATAGTCCACTTACATTTAAGATAATTATTGATAGGTATGTACTTATTGCCATTTTGTTAATTGTTTACTGTTTTATGGTGCCTCTCTGCTCTTTTCTTTTTATCTTGCTCTCCTCCTTTGTGGTTTGATGACTTTCTTTAGTATTATATTTAAAATCCTTTCTCTTTATGTTTTGTGTATTTACTA
This sequence comes from Herpailurus yagouaroundi, assembly GCF_014898765.1. Lineage (NCBI taxonomy): Eukaryota > Metazoa > Chordata > Mammalia > Carnivora > Felidae > Herpailurus > Herpailurus yagouaroundi. Next base: position 66,468,676 of record NW_024412400.1, on the reverse strand, counting down.
TAGGCTTTTGCTTTGTGGTTACCATGAGGCTTACATATAACACCTTCTATCTATAACAGTCCATTTAAGTTAATAACTTCAGTTTGACCCCATTCTGAAGTTTGAAATTTTATTCTTCTCTCTCCATGTTTTATTTTTTGGTATCACATTTTACATCTTTTTATTTTGTGTATTCCTTAACTAATGATTGTTATCATAGCTATTTTCACTAATTTTGTCTTTTAACCTTTATATACCTTTACAAGTCATAAATCTACTACTTTTACTACATATTTACATTTTCAGTGAGATTTATTCTTTCATGTTTTCTTGCTACTAATTAGTGCCTTTTCTGTTTAGCTTAAAAGAGTCCCTTGAACATTTTTTGTAAGTCCAGTTTACTGAGGATGAATTCCTTTAGCTTTACTTGCCTGAAACACTCTCTCTCTCTCTTTCATTCTGAATAATAATAACTTTGTCCAGTAGAGTATTCCTGGCTGGAAGTTTTGTTTGTTTTGTTTTTGTTTGTTGTTGCTGTTTTTAAGTCAGCACTTTGAATATACTGTGCCACTCCCTCTGGCCTGCAAAATTTCTGCTGAATAATATCCTGATGGTTTTATGGGGTGGGGCTGAGGGTTGTTCCTTCTAGTAACAAGTTTGGTTTTTTTCTTGACACTTTTAAGATTCTCTCCTTGCCTTTAACTTTTGAGTTTTAGTTATTATGTGTCATGGTGTGGGTCTTTTTGGACTCATCTTGTTTGGAACTTTCTGGGATTCCTAGATCTGCATATCTGTTTCCTTTCCCAGGTTAAGGAAATTTTCAGCCATTATTTTTTCAAACAATATTTCAATCAATGTCCCTTTCTCTCTTTTCCTAGGATCCCTATAATGCAAATCCAGATGTTCGTGTTTTGATGTTGTACTATAAACCCTTTAGCTATCTTCGCATGTTTATGTTCCTTTTTTTCTTTTGACTTATTTGACTGGGTGAAGTCCATCACCATGTATTTGAGTTGACTGATTCTTTCTTCTGTTTCATCTAGTCTGTTGTTGAAACCCTCTAGCATATTTTTCAGTTTAGCTATTGTATTCTTCAGCTCTGTGATTTCTGTTTTGTAGTTTCTTAAACTGTCTATGTTTTTATTGAAGTTCTCACTGTGCTCATCCATTCTTCTCCCAAGTTCAGTGAGCATCTTTATGAACATTACTTTGAACTCTTTACCAGAAATATTGGTTATCTTCATTTCATCAAGGTTTTTCTCTGAGGTTTTATCCTGTTTTTTCATTTGAAATACATTCCTCCATTTCTTTATTTTTCTTGATTCCCTGTGTTAGTTTCTTATAGAAGATCAACCATCTCTCCCAATCTTGAGGGGGTGGCCTTAGGTAGGCATTGAACCTTGTCTTTCAACCCTGTTCCAACTCTTTGTTGCCTCTCAAACTTTTGTGTTTATCCAAGCAGCCTATTATTTTATTGTTAATGGCTTTCAGTTGTTGAGGATGTGCCAAGACCTGTCAGTGTCCCTAAGGAGGAAATCTCAGCACCTAGATTCATGCTGCTTGTAAGCCAGACCCTCAGTCAGTGGCTCTTAATGCAAATATATACAGTCCTATGGGACTACCAGCATAAGCTCCTCCGGGCAGGTGATTGGGCTGTATTCCCTGGGTGATACTTACAAAAATGGGGCTCAACCTGCTGCCTTGGAAGTACCTTAGGGTGGTAGCCTGCCAGAAGTGTCTTTCTGATAGCCATGGTCCTGTAGGACCCAGAAATTTAAACCTACCCCCCCCCAACCCTGGCCACCAGAGCCAGGTGATCAAGGAACTTCCCCCAGAAAGCAGGTGCACACACTGGAGCACCAGATGTAAAAAGCAGGGTATGAGCCACATATAAGGGTCCCCTCCAGGAGATACTGGTGCTCTGAAATATGGCAGAGGGAAAGTTCAAAGGCAGTGCCTACCCTCCAAGGTCCCTGGAAAAGATTATGGTCAGCCCCTAGATATTTAATTAGAAGCCTGCCCCTCAGGCTTCAGCCATGATGATTAGTTAATAGGTCTCCTTCTCAGAAGAACAAGTTCCTGACTCTGTTGCTTCTTGTTGTGCCCTGGTGGTAGTAGCTATTTAAGAACTCTTTCTCCATTGGTTACAGTCTTGTGGGATGGACAAGCATAAGCATCACTGGACTCCAAAACCAAATGATACAGAGGTGTACCTTGACAGCAACCATAAAAATTGGAATGCCAAACAGAGGTATGAGCTTCTTTCTGGGTGACACCAATTATTTCAGTCCCATGGGACCAGGAACTCAAGCTCTACTCTGACTTCCAGAGCCAAGCAGTCAAAAGGTGTTCCCCTGGATGGTAATCACAAAGATCACAGCACCAGACAAGTATAAAAGCTTCCTTCCAGGAAATAGTGGTGCTCCAGCAAAGGGAGAGTGTGAAGATGGAACAGTTCCATTTATGAGAACATCATGATATGAAATATAAAGAGATAAATTTAACAAAATGTGTGAAAGACCCATGAAAGACAATGAAAACCACAAAGCACTGCTGACAGAAATTAAAGAATTTCTAAATAAATGGAGCAATATGACATGTTCATGAATTGAAAGATATCTATCTTCCCAAATTATTCCATAGGCATAATACTATCCCTAATAAAATCCTTGCAGCTTTTTTTGTAGTAATTTAAAGCAAATTGTAAAATTTATATGCATATACAAAGAATTTGAACACCCAAAACGATTGACAAGTTGCTTATAAAACTTATACGAAAATGCAAGGCATCTAGAACAAAGTAATTGAGTAAAAGCATGAGAGGATTTACACTATCTGACTTTGAGAGCTCAAATAATGTTACAGAAATCAAGACTATATGGTAGTGGCATAAGAACTGAAAAATATATCAATGAAACAGAATAACAAACCCAGATTAAATTTCCACTTATTTAGTCATCTAATATTTGACAAATATGCAAAAGTAATCAAATGAGGAAAGCCTTTCCAGTAAGTGGTGTTGCAATAACTAGATATTCATAAGAAAAAAAATGACTTCAGCCGCTATATGATATCATACATAAAAATAATTTAAATCACACATTTAAACATAAAATCTAAAATTAAAAGTTGTTAGAGAAATACACAGAACATCTATGTAATTTGAGGGTAGTCAAGATTTCTTAGGTAGGTCACAGGAAGCAAAGCAAACGAGAAAATAGAAGATACATTAGACTTGATCAAATCAGAAAATTCTACATATTAAAAAAAATTATTAAGAAAATAAATAATAAAGCAAGAAACTGAGAAAAATATTTTTGACAATATCCCATTAAGGACTAGTATCCAGGATATATTACAGAACACTTACAATTCAATAATAAGACAAATGACCAATAAGAAAAATGAGCAAAAGACCTGAAATAAAACACTTCACTAAAGAAGATATACAAATGGCCAATAGGCACATGAAAAAATTATTCAACATCATCACTCAGAAGACAAATTAAAAATTAAAATTACAATTAACCAAATTAATCACAAATTAACCAAATTAAATCCATTGACTAGAATGACTAAAACTAAACTAAACAATGGCAAAACACCAAACACACACACACAACTAGTGATACTAAAAACTGACAAAGATGTAAAAGAACTGAAAAAACAGGGACTAGAAGAACAAGTTGAAAACACACACAAGCCACTAAACAGACAAGTCTGGATTTTTAGAACATTCTGTAGATCATTATGATATAGCAGAGCACTGTAACTGTTGAAGCGAGGTAGTGACTAAACGGAAGTTTGTTATAGTTATTTTTCAATTTTTATAAATCTTTAGAACTTTCAAAAAATTTTAAAAACAAGAATATTAACCCCAAGGAAAAGTTGGTTTTATATACATTTAAATTAAATCATTCACTATGCATGTTTTAAGACTTTTTTTTGAGACAGAGTGGTGGGGGAGAGAGAGAGAGAGAGAGAGAGAGAGAGAGAGAGAG
>NW_024412400.1:66317225-66464596 GCF_014898765.1 Herpailurus yagouaroundi | reverse complement strand
GTGGTGGGGGGAGAGAGAGAGAGAGAGAGAGAGAGAGAGAGAGAGAGAGAGAATCACAAGTAGGCTCCACGCTCAGTGCAGAGTCTGACACAGGGCTCAATCTCATGACTGTGAGATCATGACCTGAGCTAAAGAATCGGCCACCAAGGCAGCCCTTACTATGTATGTTTTAAATGTTTTTCTATGTGTATTTGTTTTATAGAGCAGTGGCCTGATGTCTAAATTCTTGTGGTTCACTGCTTGTATTTTAATTCCAATTTTCCATATACTGGTTGGGTGGACCTAGGCAAGAGAATTAACCTCATTATGCTTCAATTTCTTCATCTATAAAATATAAGTAATAAGAGTACCATTTTCATGTGGTTGTTATAAGCACTGAAAGAGTTTACACATGTAAGGCACTTCTAACTTTGACTGGCACAGGGTAAATACTTAACCGCATTAGCTATTATGATATTATTACATACATACATTAATTCATGTACATCATTCGCTCCGTATACATTTGCAACAGACAAGAATACACACTAAAGTTAAGTAACTGATCTCCATTTTTATTAGCAGGTTCAATTGATTAACACAAATTGCAGTTTGTTATTAGATGCTAAAATTATCCCATTTTATTTTCTTTGGACCAGGGAGCATGTAAAAATGAATCCCTTCACTACTTAGGCAAAATATGGCACATATCCAGAAGGCAGAGACTGTGGTTCATACCTCATAAACACGCCTGGATTGAATTCTCAGACAAGTGACTCAACAGCTGTGTAACCTGGGGCATGATATTTAATGTTGCTGAACTTCAATTTCTTCATTCGTAAAATGAGGTTGATAATACCCACAGGCATATATTGGGGAATAAATGAAATTTACTATTTGTAAAACTTTACTACGGAGTATGGCATATAATATAAACTCAATAAGTGGAATTCTTATTTTTTTTACTACTTGAGAAATACGTATTGATGTATAATAATAAGATGCCTCAGGGACTGCTGACAATGACCCACAGCTAGAGGATAAGGCAGAAAGATCCAGAAAGTTCCTTCTATTAGGACTTCTAGAAAGACACTCATTTTGCCATGCTAGAATGTCAGTATTCCAAGTTTTAAGCCCCAAATAGAGGGTTGCATTAAGACAATTAAATTTTCAGATATAGAAAATTGCATTTGCATTTTAACTAAGTTACTGTTATAAAACAAACTAAAAAGCTGTGCAAGTAATTTTCAGAGAGGAATATGGAATGGTTAAAAATAAATTCCTGAGAAAAATGGAAGGATTATGCTTAGAACACTATAGTTTATATGAATATTGTTTGAATATTTTATTACTAGAGTTGACATCATCTTCTTAGGTAATTTATTTGCCTCTCCAGAATTTAAAAATGAAGTATATTTATCTGGAGAGATATGAGTATATATATATTTTTAAGTCTGTGCATTTTAATACCAACAACAAATTTGGGAAAATGTCATTCTTGTTGCCTAGTTGCAAAGTGCTGTAAAACCAGTTTATTCATGCAGTCATTTTGTTTAATAATTCAGTGCAAATAATTTAATCAGAAGTTACTTTTTCCTTTATTCTTGGATGTCCTTCCAGTCTATTCCACTTTTCTATTGGCTCTCAGATACAGTGAACTATTATGTTTGCAACAAATTCTGATTTAATATGTTTAAAAAATCTTCTCTTGCCAATTATATTTCTTATTATGTACTTATGACTAATTCACTGCTATACTCTAATCTCTTTATAATTTAATAATTTTAATAGAAACATGAACCAGATATATGCACACTAATTTTAACCTTGCTTAGAAAACATCCAAATATACAGGAAATCCTATGATAAAAAATGCTATCATTTATACATTTCATCTCTTTCTGCACGCAAATATTGCTTTTTTGACTCATAAGTGTACATGTACCAAAACAAGTTAAAATTCTAAAACAAGTTGAGATAATACATAAAATGGTGAGGTGGTAGTGATTAAAGTTAAATAGTATTCTAAGATTCTTATATTGTTATAAATAAAAGTGTAGTTGCTATTTAATGTTAGGTACTGTTTTGGCAGGAAAGAATGTTTAAAAATGTAAATATAATACTAAAAATTAGCAATAGAATATAAAATGTACAAAATAAGATAAAGAAAATGTCATCAAACACAAGACAGGAAAGAAGAATTAAAAAAGGAAACAAAACAAAATAAAACAAAAGGAGAAGAAAAAACAACACACACAGAAAACAACAACAAAATAAAACAAAAACTTGTGATTAAAGAAGAAATTCAAATGGGTCAGTAACCATGATAAATATACATTAAATAAACATTATTCCAGAGATAGAAACCCTTAGAATGTATTTAAAATGACAGCTGTGTGCTGTTTAAAAAAGAAACAATCAAAACACATGACGGAGAAAGTATAAAAAAAAGGAATGAAAAAGAAGAAATTAGGCAAATACTCAGAAAACTGGTGCAATTATATTGATCTCAAAGAAGATATATTACATGGAAAAAATATCAGAGGTAAAATGAATAATACAGAGTGATAAGAAAGAATAATTCACTAGAAAGACATAATAATATTTCACCTTTTTGTTCCCAATAACATTGTTACAAAATACATTAAAAACCTTGAAAGACTTATCAGGAGAAATCAACAAAAATGAAAACTGAATTTGTCAATTTTAACATAAGTATCTTAACATTTACCAGACAAAACAAACAAAAACAATGCTAAAACATGGAGAGTTTAAAAAGACAAATAATTCTATCTAATGAATAAGTACAAAACTCTAGCCAGAACAATTAGTGAATTAATATTATTTCAAACCCACATAGAACATCTACAAAACTGCCCACAAAGCAGATCTTAACAGACACCAAAGGATTGATATAATACAAATCACACTGCAACAAAACAAAATAAAATAACAAAACTTTTTAATCTCCTAATCCCCTTATCATGATTTGAGAATTTATTTTTTTTTTCAAATTTTATTTTTTTTTTCAACGTTTATTTATTTTTGGGACAGAGAGAGACAGAGCATGAACGGGGGAGGGGCAGTGAGAGAGGGAGACACAGAATCGGAAACAGGCTCCAGGTTCTGAGCCATCAGCTCAGAGCCCGACGCGGGGCTCGAACTCACGGACCGCGAGATCGTGACCTGGCTGAAGTCGGACGCTTAACCGACTGCGCCACCCAGGCGCCCCTGATTTAAGAATTTATAAATGTACTTTTAAATAATTCACGGGACAAAGAAAAAATCATAAAGGTAATTAGCAAATATATAGATTTGAAATGATAATGAGAATGCTACATACATTTTGTTGAATACATCCACAGCAGTACTAAGAGGCATATTCATAAGCTTAAATGCATATATCCAAAAATTTTAAAAATAAACTAAATTTCTAACTTAAGCATTAGACATATTTTTAAGAAATATTAATTTGAAATTTTTAAAAGGAAGAAAATTCTGTTTGACCAGAAATTAATGACATATACAAATTAGTTAAAATAGAATAAATCAGACAAAAGTTGATTATTAGAAAAGAAACTGGGAAAACAGAAACCCCAAAACCGAAAAGGACACTCTTGCTCAGGTATGAATCTTCAGCAGGAAACAGCCAGCCACAAGTGTAAAAGGATAAAATAGTGAAGAACAATTAGAATTATATTTTGCTTCGCTCCTACCACTGACTAGAGCTCAATAATACCTTTCTGAGAGTCACAGTGATTCAGATCTCTAGTTCAGGTATCCAGGAAGTAGCATCGGAGGGTACAGAGCCCTTTGATTTTGGAGGGATAAAGACAGAAGGGGAATTAACGAGCTTTATGAAGTCTTTTCTCCACAACTTTTGCTCCAAATCCCTAGACTGATGACTACAATCTAAGGTTCTTAGCTTTTGTGTGCAATGAACTTCTTGACAGTCTGGTGAACCTATAACTCTCTTCTCAAAATATCAAAAAATACAGTAAATAAAATAAAGCATTACGAAGGAAAGAAGTTAAATTGAAATTCAACCATATTTTCCAAACTCTTTACATAGCACTATGTGTGCTTTAAAAAAAAAAAAAAGTATAGCATTAAATATGATAGCTATAGGCTAGTACTTACTGTAATTCCAAAATAATAAGCAGAAATAATATCGGACGTATCTCCAACTATAAATGGCATGAAAATATCTGATATATACTGTAATGTCTACATTCATTATTTAAAGAAATGTTAAATTTCAATTAGATAATAGTAAAAAAAAATGTGATTTTGTTTCATGTGCTCATGGGCCCCCTGATCTGATGTCTTCTCTTAATGCTGCCTCTCCTTAGGGGAAAGGAGTATAGCCTTAACCTGAGGATTTAGTCTGTGGAGCAAGATAGATCTTCTTTGAGTGTGTGTTGTTTGGGCTTCACTCTGCTCCCTGTGGTTCACCCCCTACCTCACTGCCTAGCTGACTGGGGCTAACTGGGACTGTCATCTCAGCCATCCCCATAAGGAATGCCAGACAGAGTAAGCCATACTCCCAGGGAAAAAAGGGATGTGGGGAGGGGGAATGAGAGGGAGGAAGAAAACAGTGACTTTCCCTGAGCACTCTATCTAAAACAGCCTCCAAGAGAAACATTAAAAATAAATAAATCTCATTCAAAAAGCCAAGGGATTTAACCCATTTTTTTAATTAAAATTCCTATGTGATATTTTGAGGAAACAAAATTTTTCCTACAATTCACTTGGACAGGAAAGCCCATACAAATATCCAAGTGTATTGATAGTGTATTGAATCTGTAAAGATGTGGGCAGTGAGGGCTAGGAATACAAAAGATTACAAAAACCAGAAGAGACAGGTAAATTCATATGGAGAAAAAAAAATCAAGTATATTAAACCATTACATTGAATAAGTTAGTAATTTCAAAAGTACTTTGAAAAGAAATGTGAGTTCCTCCTCACACCTTATATAAAAGAAAATTTCAGTTATATTAAAATTTTATTATAAAAATGAAAATGTAAAACCACCCAGACATGTATACAGATTAATACATTCTAAGAGTAAGAAAGATATTTCCATACATACCATCAGAATGAAAAATAACACATAAGTGTCCACTTGATTTGAGTACACACAAGTGAAATGTCATCTAACATCACCAGAAACAAAATGGGGAGACCAATGACAATTTAGAAAGGATGGAAAGGGATTTGAAAAACAAAATCACTATGTTTAAATTAATAAGAGATAAATAATAAAAGACCTCAGCAATTCATCCAAGAAATAAAAATGACTAACAAACGTTAAAAAAAATGTTTCAAAAAAAGTGTTTAAAGTACCAATGAAATTTAATTTTGTCACTTATCAAAGTGTCAAAGATTTTTAAATCGAAACTTTTCATGCTAATTAGGGTGTGATGAGATGAATACTTTCATACTCTGCTGGTGAGAATGCAAACTGGCATAATAATATTACTGTAGAGCAATTTTGGAGTACCCTCCAAAGAGCCTTAAAAATCTTCATGTATTCTAATTGAGCAATTCAACATCTAAGTAACTATCTTTAAATTTTTTTCAAAATACATAACAATGATCATCACATTATTAGTTAAGATATTAAAATACTGGACTCATAAAATACCCAACAATAGAATACTAATTTAATATATCATGATACACCCATATGAAAATGTTATATACAGACACATATTGATTTGAAGAACATGTAATGACATATAAATATATGTGGTTCTCATGAAATGTTAAATGAAAGAAACAGAACAAAAAATTTTAAATTTTATCCAAATTTTGTAAAATAAAAAAAATAATTTCATAATAAGAAGGAAAGAACAAAATAGACCCAATCGATAACAGCTGTTGGCTCTGCACAATAGTGTATGTGTAATGTTTAATTTCTTTTTTAACTTTTCCATGATGATTCATATAACCTTACAGTCAGAAAAATAATAAATGTTTTAAAATACTCCACTGCAAATATTTCTTTAGTTGTTATGAATCATTACTGAATCTTAACAATTCTGGAAAAATATGAAATTCTGCATAGAAAACTTTTTTAAAATAGCTTATATATAGAATATAATTATTGCATCATCAGGAGCATGGATTCTGGAGCCAGACTGCCTTGGTTTAAATGTCAGCTTTCATGCCTCGGTTTCCTTATCTAAAAAACCAGAATATGACCACTGCACTAGTAATGATAACACCAATAACTATCTCAAGGCATGTTTGTGAAAGTTAAATGAGCTAATATATGGAAAGTATTTATAAGACTGACACATAATAAACACCATGTCAAGGTTTGGGTCACACTGACACATACATACACGCACACGATGTCATTGTGCTCATGAAACATTAATTACTCAATTACTCAATTGATCTTATTTTACTTCCCTTGTTATGAACAAATGAACTAAACACTGAAGTTTGGCTGCAGTCTAGGTAGTTTCACAGGCTCCATAGTTGCTAAATTCAAGTAACATTTATTGAAAGCGCTTAGAGACCTAGATAAGTGATTGACTAATTAAGTGGAATAATTAAAAAGCAAGAACTATCACCTAGCCAGATTATCTAGAGATTTCTTATTGATAAATTAGAAAATTTACTACATTTGCTGCAAATTTAATCAGACTAAATCCTGTTGATGTCCTTGATTGGGTAATTATGTAATGAGATACATAAAGCAACTGCTATAAATCTGTCTTAGTATCTCTCCAGACTCCATGAGTAACATCTTGGACCTCTTCCTCTTCTTATATTTTCTATCAGTTTATTCAAATCTGAGGGTTTGTGTGTAGAGCATCACCAATATAGCAGGTTCATTTTTAATATATTTTAAAACTGGAGAAAGGAAAGTGAACTTTGGTTTATTTTACATTTTCCATTCAGTGGAAGTTAGATATTAATTTCAAATGGAAAACTATTCTTCATTTCTTTTCCAAGAAGCAAGTCATGCATTTGTCCTCTATATCACTTTAACGTCATTCATCCGATTCGGAGTCTGCAAATCCATAATGTAATACCTAGTTTGCGGCCAGCCTTGGGATTCACATTTCAATTGTATAAATGAAACATGAAAATAATAGGGGGTCAGAGGAGTTGCCTTAACTCATACAAAAATATATGGCAGCACTAAAATATACTCTAATCCCTCTGAACCAAATCTAGTATCTTTTCAACTATCTTACAAAATAAACACCCTACAACTTGTCCATCACTTTACAGATCCAGGTCAGATTCCTTTCTAGTTCTCTTCAATTGCAAGTAGAGTTGCAAATTTCCATCACTGCCCCCTACTTGACTCTAATCTGTCTCATTTTTATAATTTCTCTTTCAACCTCACATATACAAAATAACAAATAATAAATATAAACAAAAAATAAAAATAAAGATGATTGTGTATTCATTACCTCGATCTTAAGCCCAATCTCAAATTATACCAAATCTTCTTCATTGAGGACAGATTTTTCCCTGTCCCAGATTGTTTTGATGGTTCCTCCCCATCCCAATCCCATCCGCTGTGGTCTTGACTGGGTTGTCAACCACAGTTCCCCACCTCCACCTTGTCTGTAATCTGGGGCAGGCACATGGCCAGGAAAAGTCAAGCACAGAACTCCTCTGGTTTGATATTCAAACATAGGGAGTAGAAGAGTCTTTTTCCATGAGGTTGCCAAAATGAGAGGAGTGGGATCTAGACCTCTCAGTGACCACCAAACTAACGATGTGCCATGAGAGACCATGACTGTCACAGCTGCAGTGACTTTGATCCTTTGGTTCTAGCTCTATGGAAGCCAGTTTGAAACCTGAAACACACAAGTATGTGTCAATAAATTCCCCTTTTTGCTTGTGATATTTTGGGTTAAGATGTTATTATATATATCAGTTCTATCTCCTCTTTCTTCCCCTCCCCCACTTTCTCCCTCCTTTATTTTCTTAGTTGCTTCATCTTCACTCTTACTCAAGGCTAGATATATATTGACCTGTATTCTGGATTTCATTCCTTCCATTTCCTGAGGAACTCTGCTTCACCAAATCATTTCCAATCTAGACTTTATTCTCTATGTCTTCAAATGATGCCTTGTATTATGTATTTTTTCTATTGCATGCAAACACATACAATTCCATGACATAATTCTGCTCTATTTACTTCCTTCTCATTCTACATTCCTTTAAAGTAAGCTTCTTGAAAGGATAGCCTATACTTGTTTACTCCACTTTTGAAACTGGTTTTATCCTTGTTTACTCTGTTGAAATACATTATACAACAGTCAAAATAGACATACTATTTCTCAAATCCAATTTTCACTTTTCTGTCTTTGTTTTACTTGGCCTATCTCTAATACATGAATATATTGATTATTAATTCTTTGAAACATATTCTTCCTTTGTCTTCCATGCTTCCATTCTCTTTGCTTTTTATCTTTTGCTATCCAAGTGCAGGTCCCTTCCGGGGCTCCCTTCCTATGCTTATCCCTTAAAATGCATCATTATTTAGTGGTTCATTCTTGGTCTCATTTCATTTTCCATGCTTCCTCATATATGTAAATGACACCCATGTCCACTTTTCCAGTTCAGACCTCTCTCCTGAATTTTGAGCAATATATCCAATTGGCTGACAATGCCCATTCCATGTAGATGTTACACAGATACTCAACCTCAAAAAATAAAAACATTAATCTGCCAAACTCTTTCCCAACCTGTTCTTCCTCTCTTCCTTTTCTCGGTTAGGGTTACCACTATTCATTCCTACAATGAGCTTGACTCAGATAACACTTTAGATTCCTCCTTCTTTCTCCAACTCCTAATAGGTACTATGGACTCTACCTTTTATATGCAGATAAATACATTTTCCACCTCTTCTAGAACATTCAATATTTTATTACTGGTCTGTCCCTGGTAAAGTATCCACTCACCCTCCATAGAGATGTCAGAATGACCCTTCAAAATACAACTTTAATTTTTCACTCCACTTTTTTAAAAAAAATTTTTTTAATGTTTATTTTTGACAGAGAGACAGAGCATGAGTGGGGGAGGGGAAGAAAGAGAGGGAGACACAGAATCCAAAGCAGGCTCCAGGCTCTGAGCTATCAGCACAGAGCCCGACGCAGGGCTCAAACTCACATACTGCAAGATCATGACCTGAGCCAAAGTTGGACACTCAACTGACTGAGCCACCCAGGCACCCCTTCACTCCACTTTAATGATAGATAAAGCACATATTTTTTACTTAGCACACAAGGAACTTTCATCTTCTGGCCCTTCTTACTTCCTTAGTCTCATCCCATCACCTATGATATAGACTTATTACACAGTTCCCTAAATGCTGCATGCCTCTAGACCTTTACCCATCGTATTTATTCTTCCTGGAGCCCCAACTCCAGAATCAAGCAGGTTTAAAACAGCCAAAAACCCCATAGTTTTTAGAATAATTTTTCAAGTACTTGAAAAATAGATTTATAATTATGTATGCAGTTATCTTGCCTAATAATTTTAACTCCTAAAAGCTGCAATGTTAAGCTTATCCAAACCTTTCTTCCATATACAAATTAATAGATGAAAAATCATTTTATATAGTTTATAAAATTTTGACTTTTGCTAATACTTCCCTGGAAACCCATATTCAACTTTTAGTATTACTGCAATCTGTAGAGGACAAAGTGCCTGCTCAGGCTGTGCTCCACTGGTCAAAGGGAGACATCGGCTTGCTTCCAAGTTGAATTATGTCTTCCGGCCACATGGGGTTTTTGTTCTCTTCTTGGCCTTCTCCTTAGGTAATTCTCCAGCTTATCTCACGCTACTCTCAAGTAATCAATATTTATGAGACACTGGAGGCAGAAAACTACAGTCATAAAATATCATAACACTATGTCGACTTCACTAATTTCTCAGAGAAGAAAATGACTCCCTTCCTGCCTTTCATTCCATTAGCTAGACTGAACGCCAATTCTTTTAAAGCACAATGCTTGTTAAGTTAATAAATGGACCCAGTTAACTGATTTCTAACAACACTTAGCAGTTTGTTTATTTTAGAAACTGTTTCTGATACAAAGATTAAAGTATTTACATCACTTCCAAAATTTTATAAGTTTACTAAGGCTAATGTGCTTAGTCAAAAAAGATTAAACATAACTTGAAGAATGACTAGTAATAATTGTTGTTCATTAAGTGAATCAATCATTCATTAATGTGTGCTGCAAATATCTCATCATATATCAATCATCATGCAAGGATCTGAGGAGTCAATGGTGGACAAGATGTAGTACTTGCTGCCACAAAGTTTTGTTCTAATACGCAGTCAGGTTTAAGCAAAAATTAGCATAGTATATGAGATGTGCTGCTTTTGATCAACTCATTCTAATTCCTACATTTTGTTGGAGATTTGGAAATAAAAACAATAATGAACAACTCTACATATTTAAATGACAGGTAAGAGAGCTGTGATATCAGATGCTAAGAAGTAGATACATACATACATACATACATACATACATATATGCAAAGATTATAACTATCTCACATAAAGGATATTATTAATTAATCAGAAAACAACATCGTAATTCATTTCAGAAAAAAGTTTAAAGCATCAGACACATGTAACTTGTTACATATATAAATAGCACTGACCACACTAACAGTTATTGCAATAACATTACATGAACTAAATTCTATCTTTCACAACTTTTAATAATTGTAGAGGTGATCACCTGACAGTTTAATTAATGAGTAAAAAATAAAGTGTCGTTATTTTCTATTCTTATTTGGAAAATTTATTAGCCAGGGTATAACTTTATTTCAGTAAATTTGATTCTGCATTTAAGATAATGTAAACATTATTTTTTTGGTTTACATATAATGTCAGAATATCAGAAACCATGCTAACTTGCTATGCATAATGTATACCATTTCATGAGGACATATTATAAATTAAATACACATATGTACAACCAAGGAAAACTGCGACAATCGGTATGCATATATTAGTCAAACTGTGTCAGAAAAACTTCTAAAATTTATATTAAGCAAGTGGTTCTCAAGTTTTTCTGTTCTATTCTTAAAAGTAATCTTGAACATTTCATTAAAGTTGTATATTTGTATGTATGGATATATACTTTATATATGTAAATATCTATATGCTTACATGGAAATATCTATATTTATGAATATAGACACAGGTATTTTTAAGAAAATTAAATATAATTAACTTTTTTAGGATGATACAATATTCTGCAGAATATGTGGCACTTTTCCAGTGTATGAATTACAGAATAGTTTGTTGAATAAAGTATTAATTCAGGTTTATTTTTTTGTTTGTTTTCATGTAAAAGAAGGACAATTCTTTTATAAAGCACTAAAGATCTGGGGCGCCTGGGTGGCGCAGTCGGTTAAGCGTCCGACTTCAGCCAGGTCACGATCTCGGGGTCCGTGAGTTCGAGCCCCGCGTCAGGCTCTGTGCTGACAGCTTGGAGCCTGGAGCCTGTTTCCGATTCTGTGTCTCCCTCTCTCTCTGCCCCTCCCCCGTTCATGCTCTGTCTCTCTCTGTCCCAAAAATAAATAAAAACGTTGAAAAAAAATTAAAAAAAAAATAAAATAAAGCACTAAATATCCTACCTCATGCTAGTTGAAGGCAAACTAAACTTCAAAATAATAAGATGATCAAGGAGGAGAAGGAGGAGGTGATGAAGAAGAAGAAAAGTTACACAGAGATCTAAACTTCGCTAGAGACTTGGTCTAGGTTAACAACATATTTTAATTCCAGTCTGTTCTAGGTTTGAGTCTAATAGTGGCACGCTTTTTGCTGCTACTAGAAGAATTTTTATAAGGAAAAGGCAACCCTGTGCCAAATTACTGCAGAGACCAACATTCTTAATTTTCAGAGGTAAGAAATCTGCCACCTCGTTAAAGGGAGCGCTGTGTTATTAGTCCGCTGGCATCTCAGCAGCTGTAGAGTACACAGCAGGCTTGTCCTCTTGACCAGGAAAAAGATGCTGAGAAGCTGACTTAGGAATACTTCTTTGGGGACTGACTAGGGAATGCACACATTAAAACAGACTAGGAATTATTGCCTAATGCAAAAAGAAATCTTTTGTTTTATTATATAATAGTCCTACTTACAAACGGACAATTGAAAGTGAGGAAATTGAAGGGGAAGAGTAACAGTTTTCTGGAAGACACCATGTTGTATCACTATCTGAAAGGAGTAGTATTCAAGGTTTGGATTCCTTAAGTGGAAATTATTTCACAAAAGTTTCAGACATATAGTTTTTGCTTCCTGGATTCAAGGTCCATATTTGAAGGTCAAAGTAGAAAAAGTGGAGTATATTCTAAACACTTTTCTGCAAATCAGCATTTATAGAATTTCAATGCTCATTTTCCACAGTGGAGAATTAACCTCTACTTTTAACCCAATGGCCAACATTCAAAATGAACAGAGTAAGCAATGCCTTCTTTGAAACTTTGCTTCATTATTCTAGAAAGCTCAGGTACTCTTTCTGAGACAGTACAGATTCTCAATTTGCAGTAATGGTCAATACAGCTTTTTAAATATTTCTTTTACTTAGTAATGGCTTAAATTCTCAAACTTTAAGACATTTAAATTTTTCATAGGAGATCTTAACAGAAGGAAGGATAATGGATCTTTCATGGATTTCAGTTATGTCCTTATTGGCTCTGGCTATCAAAGATTTTGATTTCTCATTACATGAAAAAATACTTCATACTACACACTTGAAAATAAGCTTTATATAGATTTGGCACATTTGCTTCCTCAGTATATCTGTCTTTTGTGAAATAAATACTAATCTCTGAGATATTGTGTTTTGATGGAATTTACAATCCAACACTGTTTAATTATTCATGATGAGCGATACATCAAGCCAAAAGATTCCTGAGAGGAAAGATAAGAACAACTTGTTATCTTATTTGGGTCAAAAACTCAGAATTGAGTAAAAATGCCTTAACACTGTATAAACAATGGATTTTTTTTAAGTTGATGATTGAAAATACTAAGAACAATACCGTAGGCACAGTAATTAAATTCACCAAGAACTTGCGTGCTTGTGACATTTCTTATATGTTCACATTCCAGGTAAGCCTATTCCTTTATTAGTAATAAAAAAGCAAAATATTAATTTTTAGATAAAAATATTGAATAGAAGCTCATTTTAATAAGTCCAAGGGGGTTGGAAATATTAATAAATTCTGTCTACCCAAGGCACAATGCTAGATACTGGAAGTTCCTCAAGGTTAACTCAAATATAATTTGCTAAATGAAGCTAATTCTCCATTTTAACTATTTAATATAAATCCTAACTACAAATTTTACTCTTAAATATCCTCTCTGGGCAAAGGATATCATTTCCTGTATAGCTCACATATGAATATTCTATATAGGGCAAGATTTCAGGATATAAAACAACAAAATCATTCAAAAAGACATTACAAATTAGGACAAAATAATAAAAAGGACAGAGGAGACTTTTTTTCTTTTTAAGGAAAAAGAAAGCAGAAAAAATAGACATGTTTTTAAGTTTATAGTCAAATTGTAAGAGATCTTACCACCGGACACAGTAAGAAGCTATGCTTCTTCGAATTTATCTTATACACTAATGTAACCAGCATCCCATCTCTTTGCTTAGGGACCGAGAATGTTATGTTCTTTCTTTTGGATGTAACTATCTTTTCTTAAGAGTAGGATTCTATGTTCCCCAAGTCCCTGAGTTCTATGATACCTCCACAGTTCCTCTAAATATTTTACTTTCTTGAGTTTTCTATTAACCCAAAACACTTCTGCATTAATAATCAGATTGAGTTTCTGGAAGTTGGAATTCATTACCTTCTTTCTTGGAATGTCAACACTGCTAAAATTTGCAAACCTGCCTGCTTCAGCAAAGTTCAGGTTCATGATCTCTAAGCAATCATAAACCTATCTATTTGGATAGGAAATTTCTCTAGTCCACAGAAATATCAGGTATCATAGATACAAGTTTAGAAACAATAAATGTGTTTACTCTTGGCACTTAAGCTCGGAAAAACAAAATCAAAAACAAGGTCATTGAAGATGCAGTAGAATATAACCAAATACACTGAAATTCTGCCTTTACTGAATTTTAAACATGTTCTCTAATGTCTATTGTTATGGGCTGACGATGTCACTCCAAAATATGTATGTTGGAGTCCTAACCCCCAGGATCTCAGATTGTGACCTTATTTGGAAATAGGGTCTTTGCAGACATGATAAGATGAGGTCAAGTCACACTAGAGTAGATTGGGGCCCTAATCTAATATGACTTGTGTCCTTATAAACAGGGAAATCTTAAACACAGTCATGCACATGGAGAGAATACCATGTGAACATGAAGGCAGAGAGAGGGGTGATGCATATACAAACCACCAAGATGTCCAGCAAACCACCAGAAGTTAGAAGAGAGTCATGGAACAAATTCTTCCTCACAGCCCTCAGAAGGGATCAACCCTGCTGACACCTAGATCTCAAACTTCCAGCCTCCAGAACTATGAGACAATAAATTGTTATTTAAGCCACCTGGTTTGCAGTACCTCGTTATGGCAGCCCTAGAAGACTAATATATCTATTAGAGATTTTGACCTTAGTTACTGTATGATTCTGAAGTGCTACTGGCTTATTGTAAATTTTTATTCTAATGGATGTGTTTTTTGTAGTCTATCTCCTTCATACTTCTGCCATCTTGACTGCACTAGAGTCTTTCCTGAAAATTGCCTTTATTTCCTTGAGGCTGGCCTGAACCAACAGGTGTATCCCAAAGTATAATGTCTTCCCTCAATAAATTGCTGAAATGATAAGGTCTTCTATTTCTTTTTCTGGAGATCAATTGACATACCTATTTTTTTCCTAAAATAAATGACAATTCTTATTTGCTCATTATAGATTATATGAGTAGTTATAAGCTAAAGACTCCTCAGTGCAGATCTCGCTTTTATTTTAGGTTGTGTCACCTTGAGATAACTCTTGTAATCCACTCTAAGAAAGGCATTACCTGTAGAATTAGCAGTATTTATTACCCAAGAGTCAACTGTACTGAAGGCTGGGCTGGAGATATGAAGATGAATAAACAAGATTTTAACTATTAAGAAGTTCATAATTTACCATGGTAGACTGATATATATTGAGCTATGTCTGAAATATATTGAGCTATGTCTGAAAAAACATGCTACAGAATGCTTACTATTTTCCATAGACTATTCCAGACACCTAAAAGTATTATCTCATTTAATCCTATAACAGCTTTGGGAGGTTAGAACTGTTATTATTCTCACCTTACAGGTGAACAGTAGAAAAAAGACAAGGAAATTAATAAAACTCACAAGGCTAAAAAGTGACAGAAACTGAATTCAATCAGACAAATCCATGCTTTAGTCCTTACACTATAAGTGCTAACAGTATTAGGGGTTGGAGAAAGAGGTCAGGGAAGCTGTAACAAAAATATTTAAGCTGAGCCATGGATGAATTTGACAATGAGATAAAGAGATGGATATATCTGGAAGAAGGAATCTCCAGAAAAAATGATGCAAGACATGGGTAATCAGAAGCAGTTCACTATAGGAGGGGCTGATGACAGATAAGAGAATGGTGGCACCAGACTAGGTAGGACACAAGATTGAAGACAGAGTGTGGAGCACTCTGAATGCCCTGTAGAGTGGTTTGTAATTACTCTGTAGAATAAAGGAGTCTTCATTGGATTTTGAGCATATGAGAGAAACAGCCTCATCTATGCTTTAGATGCACCCTTGCTGGCTTGTACAAGAAGGTAAGTCAGTTCTCAAGAAGGCAAATCTGTCGATACCACACAGGTGTCTGAGGGTTACTTTCTTTTTTTTGTTGTTAATATGAAATGTATTGTCAAATTGGTTTCCATACAACACCCAGTACTCATCCCAACAGGTGCCCCCCTCAATACCCATCACCCTGAGGGTTACTTTCAAAATGGTTCAGAAAATAAATTATACCTAGATATATGTATATATAATTATACCTATATATATAAGTATATATATAATTATAAATAAACACATCTATCATTAACATATAATTATAATAATAACATATATAAAGAGGGAAGTAAAAGGGGTAATAAGTTAACAATAGGTGAATCTGGATACAGCATATACAAGTGTCTTTTGTCCTAGTTTTACTTGGCAACTTTTTGTAAATTTGAAATTATTTCCAAATAATAAGTTTTAAGAAGCACAGAATTTAGATTGGTGGTTGCCAGGGTCTGGGGAGAGAAATGGGGAGAAACTTCTTAGCGGGTAAGAGATTTTTACTTTGGAATAATGAAAATGTTTTGGAACTAGACAGAGGTGGGGGTTACATGACATTGAGACTGTACAAAATGCCAATGAATTCCTTTAAGAAAAAAAAAGAAGTGTTTTGGAGTATATTTACCAACATTTTGAAGACTTAATTCTCTTCACAAACATCCCTCAAATGCCAGTTCCAATCCAACTACCCTAAGAATATTCTCCTGAATCTTTAAAGGTTATAGGTACAAGTGCTACAAGCCAAGAAGCGTTTGAAATGCCATAGTATTAACTGGCTAACTAAACATATATTAGTCTATGTAATGGTGCTGCTTTCCCAGGAATCATCAGAGAAGGGGAGGCAACCATCAGGGTAAGTGGATGCGGGAGAACTAATTGACAATCAGGGAGGTATTGCTATGTTTCTGTGGGCCAACTCCCAGGCAAAGGCCTAGTTGGATGTTGAAAATATTGCTCTCTTTGAAGAGATATTTTAGAAAATATTTTAAAGGTGCATTATCTATTATAATGTCAGGAATAAATTATTGTAATTTTGTGTAAAATATATCCAAGTAGTTAGAAAAATTAGATGATTAAAAATTAAGAGCTTACAAAAAGTATAAATAGCATATTATTTAATAAAATAGTATTACCTTAAGTTTTGATAACATTTTTTCTTTTTTTTAAATTTTTAAAAGTTTATTTTTTAGAGAGAGAGAGTTGGGGAGGAGGGAGAGAGAGACAGAGAGAGAGAGAGAGAGAATCCCAAACAGGTTCCACACTGCCAGTGCACAACCCAATGTGGGCTCAAGCCTACCAACTGTAAGATCAAGATCCTGAACCAAAATTAAGAGTTGGATGTTTAACTGACTGAGCCTCCCAGGCACCCCACACTTTTTATTTCTTCTGACTACTTTGTCTCACCTAAGTCTGACAACCTTATGATGGAGACAGAACACTTTAGTATATTATAAAACACTTTTCAGATTAAAACACCTAGTAGTAGTGGAATCCAAAGTAGCTCTTTCTACCATACCTTAGTCATTTGTTCTCTCTTTTTCTTTTAATGTTTACTTATTTTTTAGAGAGAGAAAGAGTGTATAAGTGGGGGGGAGGGGTGAAGAGGGAGACACAGAATCCGAAGCACGCTCCAGGCTCCAAGCTGTCAGTGCAGAGCCCTATGTGGGGCTCATATGCACGAACTGTGAGATTATGACCTAACCCAAAGTTGGACACTCAACTAACTGAGCCACCCAGGCACCCCTACCATATCCTAGTCATACACCAAATAAAATTGGTTCAATTCCAGAATACATAGTGAATTTCCTTATTATATGCTAATTTTTAATTCAATTGCAGTGGACATTTAGAACATATTTTATACCTAGTTTTTTCAACCATAATATGAAATTGCATTGCTTGAACTCACTTATTACAGGTGCACTATACAGCATGGTTACTATAGTTAACTATAATATTGTAATATATACTCGAAAGTTGCTAAGAGAGATTTTAAATGTTCTACACACACACACACACACACACACACACACACACACACACACACACAAAATAATTATGTGAGGTGATGGAAGTGTTAACTAACTCTACTGCAGTAATCACTTTTCAGTTATAAACATGTACCAAATCATCACATTGTACACCTTAACTTTATACAATGTTATATATCAATTATATCTCAATAAAAACAGGATTCTGAGACCCTGAGTAATGGTAGAGCCAACAGATGGAAGAAACCTGGATTGCTGAATGACTACATCAAGCAGATTCTTCACTGATCCGTAATGAAATGTGAATAAGAAACTTTTATTGTGTCAACCATAACTGTGACCTAAGTAGCTATTTTATAATTAGTGACTATGTGCCAAGGAATATTCTAGGCGCTTTCCCTTTCATTATCTCATTTATCTCACTTACATACACAATGATGACTCTGAGTCATTATAATATGTAGCACATGGCTTGAAAACAATGGCAAAGACAGCAACACTTGCTGATGGCAAGAACGTAGAACAATGGGTACTCTCAGACATTTCTTACAGAAATATTAGTTATCAATATCTTTCTGAAGTCAAGGTTTGACCAATTTGTACTAACATTTGACCAACTGCACTAAAAGTCTAAAACAATATCTTTATCTTTTGACCCACTAATTCCACTTCCAAAAAAATTATTATTAAAATAAAAATCTCTGGGGGCAAATGGATGGCTGAGTCAGTTAAGTATCCAACTCTTGATTTCGGCTCATGTTGTGATCCCAAGGTTGTGGGATTGAGTCCCGCTTAAGATTCTCTCTCTCCCTCTTCCTCTGCCCCTCCGGTGCTTGTATTCGCATGCATGCACATACACATGAACTCTCTCCTTCTGTCTCAAAGACAAAAAACAAACAAACAAACAAAAAAACCCACTTCTACACAGTGGAGGAAACATCAAAACTAAAAGGCAACCTATGGAATTGGGAGAAGTTATTTGCTAATGGCATATCCAATAAGGGGTTAGTATCCAAAATATATAAAGAAGTTCTAAAACTCAACACCTCCCAAAAAACAAATAATCCAATTAAAAATGCACAGAGGATATGAACAGACATTTCTCCAAAAAAGACATAAAAATTGCCACCAAGAGACACATGAAAAGATGGTCGACATCACTCAACATCAGGGAAATACAAATCAAAATTACAATGAGATATCACCTCACACCTGTCAGAATGCCTAAAATGAACAACAAAAAGAAACAACAGGTGTTGGCAAGGATGTGGAGAAAAAAATTCTTGCAGTGTTGATAGGAATGCCAACTGGTGCAGCCACTCTGGAAAACAGTATGGAGTTTCTTCAAAAAGCTAAAAATAGAACTACCCTATGATCCAACAATCTCACTACTGGGGATTTACTCAAAAGATACAAAAATACTAATTCAAAGGTCTATATGCACCCCAGTGTTTACAGCAGCATTACCTGCAATAGCCAAAGTATGGAAACAGCCCAAGTGTCCATTGATTGATTAATGGATAAAGAAGAGGTAATACACACTCAAAGACACACACACACACACACACACACACACACACACACACACACAATGGACTATTACTTAGCCATAAAAAAGAATAAAATCTTGCCATTTGCAACAATGTGGATGCAACTAGAGTATTGTGCTAAGCACAATCATTAGAGAAAGACAAATACCATATGATTTCACTCATACCTGGAATTTAAGAAACAAAACAAGCAAAGGAGGGGGGAAAGAGAGAGACAGAGAGACAGACAAACCAAGAAACATGGTTACCAGAGGGGAGGTGGGTGGGGGGATGGGCTAAATAGATGATGGGGATTAAGGAGTGTGCTTTTTGTGATGTGTTGTATGGAAATGTTGTATCACTATATTGTACACCTGAAACTAATATTATGCTGTATTTCAACTAACTGGAATTTATTTTTTTTTCAACGTTTTTATTTATTTTTGGGACAGAGAGAGACAGAGCATGAACGGGCGAGGGGCAGAGAGAGAGGGAGACACAGAATCGGAAACAGGCTCCAGGCTCTGAGCCATCAGCCCAGAGCCCGACGCGGGGCTCGAACTCACGGACCACGAGATCGTGACCTGGCTGAAGTCGGACGCTTAACCGACTGCGCCACCCAGGCGCCCCATCAACTAACTGGAATTTAAATAAAAACTTAAAAAAATAGCAATTGACAAGATATATCATCATTCGTGGTAAAAAAATAAAATAAAATTTCATTTAACCAGTAAAAATAAAAATAAATGTCATAGATCTACACAGAGATATGTGAGGTTATCCACTGTAGCATAAACTATAATTATAAAAAAATGAAACAACCTAAATGACTAGCAGTATTCATATATTTAAAATAATTCTAATATATCTATTTGATGAAATATTATGCAGCTGTTAAAAATCATATGTTCCAAGAATAGTTAATGATGTGGGAAAATGTTCACAAATTTATGTGACACATACTAGATACAAAATACTTCGGTTTTTTCAAAATATTAAATTAATGCAAATAATAAGATGTAGAGGAAATAAACCATCATGTTGATATTAATTACCTCTAATGATGGGATTAGAAATATGCTAATATCCTCCTTTATATGTCTCTATTTAAAAATGTTCTATAATGATCATGCATTATTTTTCATTCAAAATATATATTATAAAAATAAAGAAGGCAAGGAATTTGCTAACCCATTTTTAAAAAGTTTCCATACAAACTGGTGCTTAAATCTGTAATTCTATTTAATAGGAAAATTCACTTATGTGAAACAGCTAATTCCCTGATGATGTTAGATAAGTGAGGTGTTATTACAGTATTTCTAAAAGTTGTCTACCATCTGTGAGTTTATTTTTTTAATTTTCTGTGGTTTTCCACAGCTAAATTTAAAATTGTTTTCACATATAACGATCTATGACTTGTGGTGATTTTTTGATAGCTTATATTTCTTTCTCCAGTTTTTGGTTCCACCAAAACTATTCAAAAATAACCTCCTTCCTCATAATAACTTAAAAACATTTTCTCCATTTATAGGCAAATCAAGTAAAGGCAGAGATATGTTAATATATCTAGAACACAAAACAGGACATGGAGACAGCATGGTATCATGTTCTACCTAGAAATTGGCCAATGTGTGAGTATTTACCTGTATCAAGGCTTTTTTTTTTTATCTTTTTTTTTCCTGTTTATTAGCAAACCATGGCATATACATAACAGGATAGTGCTTCTAATGGTGCTCAATTAGCCTAAGTATTCAAAAAAGATGTCAGGCTTCACAGCATAAAGATTTTGGTTCATATTTTTCAGTGGTGTATGCCAAGTACCTAGAAGAGTGCCTGTATGCCACAGGTGCTCAATGAATATATGTTCTATGTGTCTAGTAGACAACCTGAGATGATGAAACTTTTCTTTCAAGTCAACTATGCATCATTGTAACCTCATTTATCAGTCTTTTCTATAACCTTGTCAATTTTCATATCTTTATTTGTAATGGTTTTCTTTCCATTAGTTCCTGAAGTTATCATCTTATTTCTATTCTTGTGTATCCTGACGTAGGATCTAGCTCTCACATCAACAACTCACAAGTCACCAATAACTTCCTTATTAACAAGTATGATATTCTCTTCCTTTCTTTAGTCTATCTTCTCTGGAACGTTTTATACTGTTGATGAAATACTCTTTTCCAAAACTTTTTTCTCACTAGACCTTAGAGGCACTTGCATATTCTAATTGCATGTTCTACCACACTTCATTTTCTGCCATTTTTATCTTGTTCCTTCCTTCAGTCTAACATAGGATTTGTACAAGATTTAGCAGTCATCTCTTTAAGCTAGATCTTTATGATTTCCATTAAAAAAAAAGTATGGCTTCATCTCTCACCGCTAATTTAAAACATTCACTTCTATAAATTCCATCCTGTTCTTTCCCTAAGCTCAGTCAGAAATTTCTGCTTATTTGACATTTCCATTTGAAAGTCTAGCCTTTACATCAAAGTTGGCTGAAACTAAATTTATTACCTTTTTTTACAAATTCCTTTCCCCAGATTAATCCCGTGTTTTTTGTATGCTAGGTTGGGGTATTTCTCTTCTCTCTGCTTCCCTCGTGTCTTACCTACCAAGATCTTCCCCAGCACAAAGTTTATATAAGGTTGCTACAAGATGAGTCAGTTGTCCTGCAGAGCTCCTTCCTCCAAGAAGTTCTCAGGAACAAATAAAATCAATTATTCATTCTTTTTTTTCCCTAAGCATTATGTCTTCAACGTTGGCTCAGTCTACAAAAGCCAGCATCCTCTGTGATGCTGTGTCAGTTTCCTGAGTTGCAGGACACAGCACCCTGCAAGCATGGCAGCAGGCCAGTTAATTGAACAAAGCTTAATTATGCACTGATAACTATGAAAATCTTAATTCTTCTGTGGAGAAATCACTAAGTATATTATCGGGAAATGGAATTATGAAATGTTTCCAGATCAAGTTAAGGATCTACTGGTGAATTAACATAGAATTAAGCTTCAAAAGCTTACTTCAAGTAGAAGTTGAATGAATTGTGTTCATTCTTTGAAATCTATTGATTTGCAAAACCTCACTGCCTACAGGAGGCAATCCAGACCTGAAAATAATTCAGAGGAAAAAAAAATAGTTCTAAAGAGAAATATCATTTGAAGATTGACCTTTGCCGTCAATGGCTCCTGAAAAATGGGCTGTCCATATGTATTCAACAATCATTTTGTTCATTAACTCTTTGTGTATGGAGTTGTAACTGGTGGTCCAAGAAGTAGTTTCAGGAATAATAAGCATTTATAAAAAGTAGTGTTAAATAGTAAAAAAATACTAGGAATTTGGGGTCAACCAGCAGTCTTGTTCTACTACTTAGTTTCTGGGAAAACTTGAGGGATTCCTTAATTTCTCTAAATCCCAGTGTCCACATCTGTACAACTAGAATAAGAAAACTAATTTATAGGTTTACTGGGTGGATTAGAGATAATATATATAACATGACTCTCTATAACACTGTCAGTAAAAGATATCTATGATTACTTATGAAACTAGGGAGTATGAGCAGATATATAGTAACAAAACATCCCTTACATCTTAATGCTAAAGAAATAGTTCTCAAGGTTTTTGGCCCCTGGACATTTTTAGACTCTTAATAATTGTGGATTATCTCAAAGATATTGTGGGTTCAATTCTGGACCATCACAATAAAATAAACATCACAGTAAAACAATTTTTTTTGGTTTTCCAGTGTATGTAAAAGTTATATTATACTGTAGTCTATTAAGTATGCCATCACATTATGTCTAAAAATAATGTATATATCTTAATTTAAAAATACTTCATTGCTGGGGCGCCTGGGTGGCGCAGTCGGTTAAGCGTCCGACTTCAGCCAGGTCACCATCTCGCGGTCCGTGAGTTCGAGCCCCGCGTCGGGCTCTGGGCTGATGGCTCAGAGCCTGGAGCCTGTTTCCGATTCTGTGTCTCCCTCTCTCTCTGCCCCTCCCCTGTTCATGCTCTGTCTCTCTCTGTCCCAAAAAATAAAATAAATGTTGAAAAAAAAATTAAAAAAAAATACTTCATTGCTAAAAAATTATAACCATCATCTGAGCTTTCAGTGAATTGTAACCTTTTTGCTGGTGGAGAGTCTTGCCTCAATGTTGATGGCTGCCGACTAATCAGGGTGGTGGTTGCTGAAAGGTGAGGTGGCTGTGGCAACCTTTTAAAATAAGACAACAATGAAGTCTGCCACATTGATTGACTCATCCTTTCACAAACAGTTTATCTTTAGCATGTGAAGCTGTTTGATATCATTTTACTCACAGTAGCACTTGTTTAAAATTAGAGTCAATCCTCTGAAACCCTGCTGCTTTATCAACTAAGTTTATGTAATACTCTAAATCCTTTGCTGTCATTTCAACAATCTTCACAGCATCTTCACCAGGGGTAGTTTCCATCTCAAGAAACCACTTTGCAGCATCTGGGTGGCTCAGTCAGTTGGGTGTCTGGTTCTTGATTTTGGCTCAGGTCATGATCTCGTGATTCGGGAGTCCGAGCCCCACATCAGGCTGTGTGCTGACAGCTCAGAGCCTGGAACCTGCTTCGGATTCTGTGTCTCCCTCTCTCTCTGCCCTTCCCTCACTTGTGCGCACTCTCTCTCACTCTTGCTCTCACTCTCAAAAATAAACGTTAAAAAAAGTTTAAATGGTAAATAAGTATTGGCTTCAACTTAAAGTCACCAACTGCATTAGTTCCTAACAAGTGAGTCAGCCTGTCATATGAAGCTTTGAAGCGAGCATACACGTCTCTCTAGCTATGAAATTCCTAGATGGCCTCTTCTTTCAGTAGAGGGCTATTTCATCTACATTGAAAATCTGTTTAGTGTAGCCACCTTCATTTCTTATCTTAGCTAGATCTTTTGAATAACTTGTTGCAGCTTCTACATCAGCACTTGCTCTTCACTTTGAACACTGTGATAGAGATGGCTTCTTTCCTTCAACCTCAGCTTTAAACTTTTCCTCTGAAGCTTCCTCAGCTCTCCCAGCCTTCCTAGATTGTAGAGTTAGAGCCTCACTCTGGATTAGGCTTTGGTTTAAGGGAGGGTTATAGCTCATTTGATCTTCTAACCAGACCACTAAAACTTCCTCCAGATAAGCAGTAAACTGTTTTGCTTCTTTATCATTCATGTGTTTGCTGGAGTAGAACTTTTAATTTCCTTCAAGAACGTTTCCTTTGCATTCACAGTTTGACTAACTGGTACAAGGAGCTAGCTTTCCACCTATCTTAGCTTTCAACACACCTTCCTTACTAAGCTTAATCATTTCTAGAATTTGATTTGAAGTGAGAGATGGATCACTATTCCTTTCACTTGGACACTTAAGAGACGATCACACAGTTATTAATTGGCCTAATTTCAATATTGTTGTGTCTCAGTATATAGGAGACCTGTGGAGAGGGAGACAGAGAACAGCCAGTCTGTGGTATAGTCAGAACACACACATTTATCAAGTTTACCTCTTATATGGGCTCCCAAACAAGTACAATAGTAACATCACTGATCACTGATCACTATTCACCATAACAAATATAATTATGAAAGAGTTTGAAATATTATGAGAATTACCAAATGTGTCAGAGACATGAAGGAAGCAAATGCTGTTGAGAAAATGGTGCAGATAGACTTACCTGATAGAGGGATGCCAAAAACCTTCAATTTGTAAAATATGGAATATCTGCAAAATGCAATAAAGCAAAGTGCAATAAAATGAGGTATACTTCTACTCCAAAGAGTTTTTTTTTATATTTAGGATAAATCTATGGATATTAACCAGAATAGAAAATAAATTTTGAAAATTTTAAAATATTTGTGTATTGCTTCACCTTTAAATAACAATAATGAATCCATTGCCTATTAATATTAACAACATATTTTATATAAAATAATGGTATTTTCAGAAACAAAAATATTCAGTAAGAAGATAAGTATTAGTTTATACTTTTTTAACTGTCTTTAATGCTGGGCTTCATGTAAAACAGCTGTATTGCCCTATATACTTCTGCATTCAGTCTGCTGTGATATGTTGTTTTTCTTGATATGTTAGAAGAAAAGCTGGCCACACATAGATATGCAGTTGAAAGAATATCAGGAACACTGAAGGATTCGATTACCCATTAAAAACTGCTTGCCTGAAGTTAGTCAAGATACTTTCCCCAGGAAATGAGTCATAGGTCCATTCAGTGATGATGAAGATGAAGATGGCAATAATAATAATAATGACAATAATAGCAAATAAACCCTAATCAGAGAAAAACTACAAGAGAATATTCTAGGCAATGATAACATCTGTGGTTAAAGTTGAAATGTGGAACTGAATGTGCCCAATGTAAAATATCATGAGAAGATTATATCAGCAGGAGAAATAGATCTGTACTGAAGAGAACAGAGAAAAAAAATCAGAGATAAATTAGGAGTTTTAATGGTGGAGGAAATGTGGAATATGAAAACGTCTGAATGCAATTGGAAAAAAAACCATATTTTGATTTATATTTTGCACTGATTTATTTTCAAATTATTTACAATAAACAATGTGCTACTGAGATTTTTGAGCAAGATGATCCTTATTAGTGAAAGTGGAGTTTTAATTATTTAGAATAGTTAGTAATACCAATGCTTGGGGATACATATAGAGTCACAGACCACCTGGAAAAAATTCTAGCACTCCACAAAGATCTTCAGCTCCTAGTTTGGGAAATCTAGCTCTCACAGAGCTAGATTTGAGCAAAGAAAATGTCCCAGAGGGATTAAGGCAAGGTGGAGATCATGTCTCTCCTACATAAAACAATTGTGCATGACCAGAGTTATAAACAATTTTAACACAAAATGTGAGAGATGAATGATGGATGGGTGGAGGAAGCTAAGAGATGGATTTTGAATTCTGAACAGAATATTTAGGTACAAAACTTATTGCTGGAGTTAAAATAAACCTCAGGAGAAAACAAACACCCCATAGAATTTCCCTGGAAACACCAAGTCATCAACTCCTGATAGAAATTTAAGAATGAATGAATGAATGAATGAATGAATGAATGAATATCATTTAAAGCAGAGATGGGGTACTAAAATGGTGGGATAATAACCACTGCATACAAAATAATTTGAAACAGAAATAAAATGATGGTAGAGAGAGCAGTAGGAGGTTGTTACCTTAATCTGGGAGTATAATAACAAGGCTGAAGATTAAAGTCACCTTGGAGGCAGAATTACCTGAGTTGGAGACTGGGTATGGGAAGACACATAACCAAAAGAGGAAGCAGAAGAGGCCAGGACGAGTGATTTGGTGATCACTACTGGAGTGATTAGGAGTGACCTTCTAATGAAATTAACAATTCAAGGTAATGCATGTAAAAAGAGAGTCTCAAATCTGAGAGTTAAATTTTAAAGAATTTTCAAAATAAATGAGCAAGAGCAATAAAGGTGTTGAGGAAGTGGTACAAATCTAATAAGAGAGAAACCTCAGGGAGTAGTTTGGATGACAAAGAGCAAGAAAAGTATGAACTAAGAGTGTCATGGGTACCTTGTTTGCTTACAATGGAAATGCAAACACATATGGAGCACTTAATATGCTGGGTACTCTTTTTGGGACTTCACATCAGTGTCACTCAAAATGGGGCCAAAGGACTACTGCCCTTCAGAAAACTATTCTCTATCAGCCTGCAATGAAACCAGTACAAAAATGAGAGTAGGCTTTGAGAAATTTCTACAGCAATTTGACATTTAATTATAATTTTTTTAATTTAATTTTTTACTTAATTTAATTTTTAATTTAATTTAATTTAATTTTTAATTTTTCCTTAAGGAAAATACTCATTCCAGAAACAGTACTTCACCATTGATAGTCTGAGAAACACAACTTTACAGGCTTTATCTAATTTATTTCTCACAGCTATACCATAAAGTAATATTCTTTTTTTTAATGTTTATTTACTTTTGAGAGAGACAGAATGCAAATGGGTTAGGGGCAGAGAGAGAGGGAGACACAGAATCGGAAGCAGGCTCCAGGCTCAGAGCTGTCAGCACAGAGCCAGACGCAGGGCTCGAACTCACAAACCATGAGATCATGACCTGAGCCGAAGTCGGACGCTCACCCCACTAAGCCACCCAGGCGCTCCTCATAAAGTAATATTCTTATGCCCATTTTACAAAAGAATTGAGGCACTGAGTAAACTCATACACCTATTAGCTATTTAAGTGGTAAGAAATTCATATAGTTTTCAAAAATTTAAAACAATGGGTGAAGAGAAGAAAAGGAGAAGCAAGGGAAGGAGAGAGATTTTTCACACAATATTACAGTACACTTTCAAAATATAAAAAAAATCACATAAGAAGAGAAATTTCCTAGTTTCTTTTGTGAGTGTATGGCTTGTGATTTGATAATATTTGTGGATTAAATCACAAATGTTTATAGAACAATCCTAAAACCAACTTGAAAATGAAAAGAATGATATTAATGTTGACTTCTGAGTTATTACTCTTTTCCTCAAATATGTATTGAAAAACTACTACACGTATGACATAGTGCTATGATGAAAAGTAGGCACTGGGGTCAAGTGATGTTCTAACTGGGTGAAATTAAGTAAGCTAACTTTTCTAAACCTCAGTTTCCATATCTCTATAATGGTCATGATAGTAGAATCTTCCGCATATGAGAATTAAGTGATGTGGTCCATGTAAAATGCAGCACAATGTCTGGCTAATGCAAGGGTTCAAAAAAAATGAGAATAGAAATAAATGTGTTGTTAGGTACAAGTGCACACAAGTTCATTTTCCCAAGTGAACTAGAAACCCATATGGTTAGCTAGAGTGTAAAATTCCCCAAGTACTCACTAAAAGCTCTAACTGAATTTGGTACTTTACCATCCTTTCAATTCAGAATCAAGGATTTCAGCCATGCATAGACAGTTCAATCTGTTTGATTGATTTCCTTACATCAAAGCTCATATAGGTGTTAACTGCTTAGAGTTGACTGAGAGATGTATCTGACTTGCTTATAATGGACCTCCCTGGCACTCAATAATGTCTAGAGTAAACTCCTGTCTCTCCATACTCCTGCCTTTCTCTCTGATTCATCTTGGTGAGGGGATGCTGTCTAGATGTCTCTGGGGAAACATCCTAAAGTCCCTGTCAAACTCAAGTCTGTAAGATGCTTACAGAATGGGCTGAATTGTGCTTTAGGTGTAGAAAGAGAGAATTTCTAGACAGCTTTTTACATTGTGGGAATACCAAAGTCACTTGAGACCAATGTTTATCCCTAAAACTATTTATCCCTGAAAATCTCTCTTTTATTATCATATAGACACCAACAAATCTGATTACAACCAAATTAAAATTTATTTACCCTTGGTAGATTCAACTTTTGTCTGGGACAAGAAAATATAAAGTCCACAATATAGACTACATCTAACTTTTGGCAAACAGTACAAATATAAAGAGAGAAAGAAAGAGAGAAAGAAAGAAGGAAAGAAAGAAAGAAAGAAAGAAAGAAAGAAAGAAAGAAAGAAAGAAAGAAAAAGAAAGGAAGGAAGGGGGAGGGAGGGAGGGAGGGAGGGAGGAAGGAAGGAAGGAAGGAAGGAAGGAAGGAAGGAAGGAAGGAAGAAAGAAAGAAAGAAAAAGAAAAGCACAAACAACCAATTGCTGAACCTACTGGTTAGTACTTCTACCTCTAATGGTTCCCAGGGGGGGAAAAAAAAATCAATTAATTGTGCCTTCAGTCCTTGAGCTCTGAGGTAATATTTAGGTCACAACCTCCAACATTTTAATATATCAATATTAAGTACTTTGAACCAGCACAAGAGGAGGGGATGCCAGTGTTTGAAAAGAAAAAGATTAGAGAATGCTTTCTTTGACTATCCCTTTTTTTTTTTTTTATCATTTTTATATATGTCTGATCTCTTCAACTAAGCACTAAACCCCCTTAACTTTCTGGAGGCCACACTGGCTGTCTTAGTTATGAAACATGTTGGATCCTTTAATTCAATATAATTTGTTTATTTCCTTAAGTCTGCCTTCAGCAAACTTAGGAATATTTCACAAGTAACTAAGAATGTCTATAATACACTGTTATAAGTTCAAAGGGTAATTACTGCACATAAAAATTCTTACATGATTTATAAAAGTATTCCAACTCTGAGTTTTATAATCAACACTTATTGCCACAGTGCCTGGCTTACATTAGTCGTTTTCTAAATATGTGTTAGTTATTATGTTAATTAATAAATATTGATTTTTAAAATTACTATTTAAGGTATGTATCTAAGAATTCTCATTGCAAAAAATAATTCTGCGTTGCCAACTTTCATACACATACACTAGAAAAATAATTGCTTCTCATGTATTTTTATTTTAAATAAAAGCTCAAAAATTTCCAATAACCCTGGATAACAGCTTTATAAATAAAATCCCTGATTATAATTGCTTTTTAAATAAAATAAAAATACACATGTGACACCTTTACAAAAAGTGCTATTATAGTATTTAACTCCTAATTATTCAAGACTTGCCTCTCACTCAAACCTATTATAAACACTCTTTTGAAATGTATCTGTATATTGGTTATCATTATAGCATAAAATTATCATAAATATAGTAATGGTAATAGTTTTATTTTTCTTCTTTAAGTGCAATCAGACATTAATATTTCTTCAGAATACTTCAGTTATGAGAAAAAAATGTGAGGAAAGAAAACTCTGCCATAATTTTCTATGATCTTCTCTTCAATAAGAAATTAAATAATATCTCATTGATCTAGAAGCCACCTATTTGTTAATTTGTTTACCATAACAAATTCAGGAATGAGAAAATTAGCATGTAAGGCTTTGATCAACCAAATAAATGTCACAGAATTTGTGCATTAGTTACAATAGTTGCCAATACTTCTTCCCAAGCCAATTTGCCATGACATTCATCACACACACACACACACACACACACACACACACACACACCTGAAAGGGCTTGGGGATCTGCTTAATCCCCAGCAAAGTAGAAACAGAAAATTAGAATTGTGGAAGTAGTTAATTGAAAGACATGAAATTCATTGTTTCACTCATTAAACAACTACGTATTTAACTGAGTTACACAATGAGTTGAGTTTTCAGAATAAAATGGTGAACAAAACAGACACTGCTATACGATCAAGTAGTTTAGTCATTCATTGGTAATCTAATAAATATACAAACTGATGAAAGGAATAAGATAAAAGTACAGTAAACTATAATACTGAAAGAGGGGGCAGAAGAGAGGAGGTCAGTAGGAGCAAATGAGGAAATCGTTCCTTGATGAAGTGACTTTTGAACTGAAATTGGAAGATAGGCATAAACTAGATGAAGGGATGGGAAGAATTCCAGGTAAAGACCAAATTGCATGTAGGAAAGTGTTAAGGTTAGTGTGTGTGTGAAAGAAGATCTGTGTGGCTGAAGGACAGAAATCATGGCAGGGGATCTAGTCATGAAATGCACAGGCTGGTAGGCTAGGTTAGGGATTTGGGTTTATCCTAAGAACAATGGGACACCATTGAGAAGTAGACAATAAGGAAGGAATGCAGAGCGTGGTGCTCCTGAATCCAAAGGATGAAGCTATTTTCTAAAAAGAAGGGAGGTCAAGTGAAGTAATTGATGTGAAAACTCTTGGTGGAGGGATCTAGTGGAAGAAATATTGGAGTACTGTGGCAGCCAGCATTCTGTTGCCTATCCAGCAATCACTGCCCTCTTCTTTCTTCCCTCTTGACAGAGCCTGTCTCCCACCAATGAGGCTAAAGATGCTAGAGCCCTGCTTTACCAGCCTCCCTTGCAGCTAGAGAATGTAGTGTTGGCCAGTGGAACCTGAGTGCCCTCTACTGGTGGCTTCTTGAAAGGTTTTCCTTTCACATTTCACTTAAACGTGAAACAGTGAGAGATAAAGACATGCCCTATGTGAAAACCTACCCTTAAAGTTGCTAGAGCTACCTTATACCCATGAGGAAAAACCCAAAAAGATCACAAAGCATCAACACTCCTGAATTGTTGAATTACACATGTAGTCTCTTTTTACACTAAAAAGTAAATCTTCATTTTTAAAAAAGTCACATTTAGCTGGGCATTTAGTAACTTTCCACCAAAAGAATCACAACTCATTAACTGGATTAAGAACTGCCTGGTTGATAAAGAACTAGAAACTGAGAGTTTACACAGCTCTTGGAAATGACTGAAATACTGAGGGATGGGGAAATTGCTGGATCTGGAGTTTGGGGACAGATTTGCAGTTTTGGGTTTGGTTTGGCTTTTGTTTTTGAGAGAGAAAAGATTTGAATACATTTAAGTGATGATTGCAAGGATCCAATATATACCAGAAGGTACATGATATAGAAAAAGAATTATCTTCAGGGTAAGCTTCCTGCGACTGAAAGAAGGAGGTAGTATGTCCAGCTCCACAGGACACAGGATACCACTCCATCATTCTTGAAACATTTACATGTCATGAACACTCCCGGTTTCCTTCCTACTTCACTGTCAGCTTCATCTCAAGCTCCTATGCTGTGTACCTCTTTGTTGTATCTCTCAACATTGAGGTAGACCCCAGGGGCTCAGTCCTTAATTCTCTTAACTATACTTTGTGTAGCTTTAAATACCATTAATATGCTGAAGACACCTAATGTGTATTTGAGGCCTTAATTCACCACTGACTGTGGGACTATCTCCTTAATATGTCTACCTGTTTGTCTCACAGACATATCAGAACTCTTAATCCTACAATTACTATGTGTTACCCCTTCTCACTCCCCCACCCCCTGAAAACACACATGCAAAACACATATATTTCTTCTACTTCCAGGCTTTAACTTTTGGTAAATGCCAATCTCTTATACCTAGTTACTTAAGCCAAAGTCCTGAAATCATCATTGATTCCTCTTTTTTCATCATCTCCAACCCCCCCCCCATTCACAGTCAATCAGAAAGCCTTATGGGCTTTACTTCCACATATTCGGATTTGATCCACTACTCTCCACTATAGTCTAAGCCACCATCATCTCTCACTGAGTCTACGATGGCAACCTTCCCGCTTCTACACCTGCTTCTAAACTTCAATTGTGTTGAAGCTCACAATTCAATCTCCAGGTAGTACCCAAAGTTGTCTTTGATAAATACAGATCAGATCAAGCCACTTTCTCATTGAAAATCCCCAGGGTCTTCCTATTACATGTAAAATAAAATTCAAACTCCTTAACATGAGCTATAAGGACCTAGATGACCTGGTCCTGCCTATCTCTCCAGTTGCAACTCTCCTTCCATATACCTTATTTATTTTATTCAAACCACACTTATCTCTCTCCTTTTGTGGACACAGCCTCTAATACCAGCTGTTAGAGTTGTATGGCACAAAATCTGCACAACAACAAGTAGCAACCTTTCTTCGGGGCATTGATGTTCTCTCTTTCTGGCACTATTCCCCTGATCTCTGAATTACCTGACTTCTCAGGTCAAGTATCTGATGATAGCTGACTGCCTACTCTCTGCCCTTCTCTTCCTTACTCTGTGCCTTGGAGGTATGACCTCCACTGACTGCCTCATCTAGCCTCCGTTATCCCCTGAATTCTGGTAGAGTGCACTGCTGAAAGGTTAAATAGGAAGAGAGAGGTCAGGGCATTATACACGCTTCCCTTCCCAGCTTCCTCCCTGCCAAGCCACTCTTTAGACAGTGGCCAAGTTTCCCTATGACTACAGCACTTGTTGGGGGGGGACCCTCTACCATAGATAGCTATTGCATCTTCCCATCATTTCTCTTTGTCTCTCCAGACAAAGGTAGTAATTAATGGATTCCCACTGTTGCCATTACCTGAGTGATTTGCCATCTCCTGCTGGTTCCCTTAGCTAAACCCATACCTCTGTAAATGCCCCCTTCCTCACAACCTCTTCAAATGAACTCTTTTGAGGAGGCTAATTGATATTTGCCAGATACAACTGAACATTTCCTATAATCCAAGCACTATTCTAAACTCATTGCATGTATTTAATCTTCACATTAACCCCATTATAAAGGTCTGTTAACGTTCCAACTATTTACAAATGACGAAACTCAGAAACACAGTTTAAGTAACTTGCTTAAGGTTATGCAGCTTATAAGTGGTAGAATCCAGATGCCAGGCTATGCCCTAACACCATGCTATATTGCATCCCAAAAGGCATCTTCCCTTGCCACCCTAGTATGCTGCCTTCTCCCATCCCAGCCACTGTGCTTCCTATCACCTGCTTTATTCTCTTCCTAGAACTTATTTTTTAAATAACCATTTATATTTAACTCCTATATGAGTGTACTGTCTGTCTCTACTATGGAATGATAGCTCCATAAGACCAAGAAACTAGTTTAGGTTTTTCATATGTGTACACAATGTCTAGAACAAAGTTACCTAGCATGAGTGTTCAAAAAGGATGACTTTGATTTTAATGCAAGACTAAGAAAAGTTGATTGTGAATGCTGGCAAGAAAGTTTACCAATTTTATATATGATTTCTTCTCTCTATAAAGCAGAAAGAGGGGTCATCTGCTCATAATAAGACACAGAGTGAATAAATCACATGTCTGCTGAAGGTAGAAAAGTTTGAACTTCTCATTACACAGAAGGGGAAACCAGAGAAAGGCAGTAGAATTGCTAGATTGTGCTGAGGGCTCAGCTGTACTTGGTCAGTGTGAATTTAAAGTGTTCCCAAACCTCCCCGTTTTGTGATTTCCTCCAACAGTGCTCAGCTGCCCT
Source organism: Herpailurus yagouaroundi (assembly GCF_014898765.1). Lineage (NCBI taxonomy): Eukaryota > Metazoa > Chordata > Mammalia > Carnivora > Felidae > Herpailurus > Herpailurus yagouaroundi. Next base: position 66,430,504 of record NW_024412400.1, on the reverse strand, counting down.
GGTGCAAGCACAAAGAAAATAAACCCTAGCGGAGTCAACAAGAATGAAGAAGGCTGCTGATCTATAAAAAGCACAATGCAAAGGTTTAGTAATCTGAAGCCATTTAGTGTGAAAGAAAACTATCTAAAATACCTCAGCAGGTTCTAAAAGCATTAGTGTATTAGCGCAAAGGGCAAAAACTGACTCACCACATGGGAAGGGCAACAAGCTTAGAACTGGAGTTAGTTTGGGCATTTACTAGCTGTGTGATCATTGGCAAATTACCTAATCTCTCCAAGTCTCAGGTTTTGCTTCTATAATTTGAAACATGTATGCCTTCCTTGAAGAGTTGTTTTGCCTGGGAATTAAGCTCTAATTAACCTGGGAATGTCATACATGTGGAACAGATCATTCTACTCTAATATCAGATAAAAGAAAGGTACTGATTGACAAAAAAAAAAAAACAAAACAAAACAAAAACAAAAACAAAAAACATGATGGTTCTTAATATGAGCTTTTTATATATTTATTTATAAAAAAGAAAATATATATCTTTATGGTTTGCATTTCTGAAACAGCAGGATAAGACACCAAAAATACATTTTTATAACTTTAAATAACTATAAAATATAACATATATGTGTATATATGTATATAATGAATTAATTATCTCACTATGATCCTGCAGCCTATAGTGTGAACATCTAGCCTTTGAAGGCAGGGAGCATAAAGAATACACTAATATGATAAGGGCATTTTCAGAGTTTAACCTTTTTGATCACATCAAAGCAACCAAATTGAAGAAAGTAAAAAAGAATATGTATTTTTTGGTCTTTGATTTTACTTTTACAAAAATGATAAGAATCAGGGGCAGGCAGGTTTTAAGGACCAAAATATAAACATCTGCACTTAAAGTAACTGCTGTAATATCCAGATAATAGGTCAACTATGCAAAAGTTACCTTGTCAGGACTGGAAGAAGAGAATGGCAGAAGTAAAGATGGAATAAATGTATACTGGACTTGCATTAAATTACATCAGTGGCTCATTTAATTCAAGCAGAAGCCTAAGTTTTATCTTCCATTTTATGGATATTAGAACCTATCCATTTTGATGAGTAGCGTTACCTGCTCTCCTTCTGCTGTACAGACAGGTAACCCCAGAAATCTATCAATCATTTTATCTGGGCATACAACATAATATCAAATATGAAATGGACTCTATAATAACCTTAAAAAAGCAGACATCTTTCTGAAAAGATGTTTTAAGTCGGAGTTTTATACACAAGAGTGTATTAAAATTTTGAATTTCTACAATTTGAGTGTTGTATTCCTATAATGTTGCCAAGACCTTTAAAAAGGTGCCCGTCGGTGCTATTTTTCAAGCTGCATTTTTTGCAGGTTTTTTCAAGTTAAAAATATATATAGATGTTACCAAAAATAAACTGGAACATAAATTATGAGCAAACAAATACCAATGTCAATACAATCACATATAGCTTTTTACCCAATAAAATATATTCACTGGTCAGTTAAGTGAGTTGGTATTTACAGAGTGACATGCTGTCAATGAATAAGTATGAGTAGGTACAAATGATCTATTTCAAAATTGCATTACCTGGGAAGAACTTGATCCCTTCTAGTTCTTTATAGCATTACAATTTTCAATACTTAATGGTTATGAGTTTAACTTCCATAATAGTCTTTCCACTGAGAAAATACAATGAAATTGTTTGCTAGAAAAAACCTAACAGTAATGTTTATACTTTTTCCCCCTAAAGCAATGGAAATTCATTAATCGAGAAAAGTAAATACTGAGGAAAGTTGGAAATTAAATATCCAAAGTCCAAGTCTGAAAGTAACGTTAAAAGATCTGTTATGAACCAACAAAAATACAGCAGTTCTACAATCAACCATAGAGACTTGATGTCAAATCTTATCGATACTGCAAATACAAATACGTATTACTTTTGTTTTCTCCCTTCTCATTAAATGCTTTCTTAATTAGAAAACAATTTTTAGAAAAACCTGAAGGCAATGAAAATCGTGATAAAGTTGTGTTGCACAGTATTGGGAGTAAAGTCCATTTTCAAAAAATAATAATTTAGTCACAAAGAGCTTCAATGTCTGTCATGAATACATATATTATTAAAGGGAAAAAAATAAAATTTGGCATTCAATTTTAAATCTTGTGTTTCCACTTTAAAATATACATATAAAATTAATAACACATATATAACAATATAATATAAAACATATAATAATATAATTATAAATCTAATATAATTGCCTCCCCTAGAAATATAAATGATGCCAATGCTTTATTATACACTGACTTCAAACCACCATGTCATTTCTTGTACACTCCTTATACAGAGTATAAAATTACATTTTATTAATACTGAAGGTTCCTGGCTTACTCAAAGATATGTATGTGTGTGTGCGTGCATGTGTGTGTATGTGTCTTAGGGTTAAGTCTTACTATAATTAATCTGACAGAGTGTAAATTTTAAAAGATATACAACTACTACTACTAGCCAAGTTATTAATATCCTGAGATTCAAGATCTCTAAGTTACACCATCTTCCATGGTATTTATCTCGTAAAACTTGAACAGAATGAATCAAGCACCTTTCAAAAAGAATGTAATTTTTAAAGTTTCAATATAATCATGAAAATAATATTTTATAGTTGTTTTGAGTCTAATGTCGACTCAGTAATTACTGAAAATATACGAGAAAACTGAAATGAAATTTAAACACTTTGACACAGACATCTGTACACAGTCATTTATGTGGTAACAAAGTACAGTTATAAAAATTAGTCTGTAGGAGTCTATTCGTCCTTGGATTACACAATTTGAATGCTACACATTATTTTTAGTTGAATACAAGAAAAATGTGGTCTACTTTATTAAAAGGAGGGACTAAACCAAGTCAACACTAGAATGAAAATAATTAGAATTAGATGGGATAGAATTAGTATTTCAAAGGGAAAAATAACCATTCAACAAACTTTAAATACAACTACACATAACTCAAAACCCTTCATACATTCAACATCCCCTCTAGTTCTTTACAGTACTACAAATTTCAATATTTAATGACTTTAAAAGCAATAGTAAGTTGACAATGTACTCAACATAAATCATTGCATGGGGGGGGGGGGGTGCCTGGGTGGCGCAGTTGGTTAAGCGTCCGACTTCAGCCAGGTCACGATCTCGCGGTCCGTGAGTTCGAGCCCCGCGTCAGGCTCTGGGCTGATGGCTCAGAGCCTGGAGCCTGTTTCTGATTCTGTGTCTCCCTCTCTCTCTGCCCCTCCCCCGTTCATGCTCTGTCTCTCTCTGTCCCAAAAATAAATAGACGTTGAAAAAAAAATTAAAAAAAAAAAATCATTGCATGGGGGAAACCCAGTAACAGAATTAAGCTCCCAAATGTTGTTGGCATTTTTCCAACCTACAAGGACACTTTCATTCCTCCAAATTTAAGTTAATTGCTGTTTAGAGATATTTTTACATAATTTGAATGCAAGTGTCGTGATTTTGAATTTAAAAGGGCTAAGATGCACCTTGACTTTCTATAATAAAAATTTCTTGAGGTTTATTTCACAGTACTAAGATTAATGCAGAAGGCATCCAGGCATTTACGTCATGGGCTGATAGTTTAATAGATTTTACACTTCATATACATTATTTTGCAAGTGCATGAAGAATACTTTTAACAGTATAAAATAAACCTAAGGTTCTCCAAATATGTTAAACCAGTATATTTTCCTTTGTGTTTACATCCTGGTACACATATTTCATATGAATAGAAGCATAAAGCATTCATGCAACCTCAAGGTAATTTCTTTGTATAGTTTTGTACATATTTCTTTTAATTCCCATTCATCCCTTGGATTAAATTCCACAATTTCATAATGATTTCTTAATATAATCTTAAAAGCCAACAGTGAACCTCAACAGGTTTGGAAATTCATTCTCCAGGCTTTAAACCAGTGCTTCCTAAACAGGCCCCTAGAGGAAACTAAAGAATATGATGTGCGCTGACAGTGGGGGAGGAATTCTTCCCTGTGCACATAAACTGTGTTGCCTAAGCATTAAACAGACTTCAACAAGTTCCTACCTTTCCAGGACTTCTCAGAGCCTGCAACATGCTAATGTGTATTGCTAATATCCAAGAAGGGAATATAATATGAAACATTTCCCGAACATCTTTGACCATGGGAACCTTAGAAAAATGAGTATCACTGAAAAACTGTGCTTCTACTGAATGTAATTTGGGAAATGCTGGAAATTTTTTCCAAATAAGTCTACTTTTGAAGAACTTCAGAAAAGAGGTTTCTAAAAATGTCCACATAGAAACCATGGCTTTTACTTTTCTTACTAACATATGCTACTCACTGTTCCTTCTTCTTAACATTCAAGGGAAAAAAGGAACATTTAGTGCCCATTAACCCCCTAAAGGCAAGTGTGCCTTCATCTTTTCTCTCCACTGAATAACTCTAATTCCTTTAAGCTTTCTTGAGAGGTCCCATTTTCAAATTTTTGAGTCACCCTTCACTGTTCCTGAATAATCTACAGTTTGTATTTGACTTTCTTAAAGATGGTAACCCTGAACTTTGAAAGTAAAACTATAAAAACAAATAAATTTTTTCTCCACGATTCCTAATTATTAAGAGAGCTCAGGATCATGTTAATTTCATTTTTTTAAAATAAATGTTTTATATTATACACCGCCCAAGAAAGATCATATACTAGATCTGCGATCCCAGAATGGTATAGCCCAGAATTTGGGGAAAATTTTCTGAAGAAAGTTGGCAGGTCTCTCTTTTGGTTCTTTCCTTCATTTCATAGTTCTTTTTTTATACTTAGGGTTTTTTTTATTATTGTGTAATTTGACTTAAATTAATAGTGCCAGAGAAAAAGTGAGGGGAAACTAAACAAAACAACACTGAACAGTTGATAAGGAGGTTACTTAATTCATCATTTCTCACTAGAATCCCTATAAACAAGGAATTATCACAAACTGGAGTTGTAGAAGATAAAGATGTAATTTGTGACAATTTTTATGTAGTTTTAGTAGGAAAGACAACATGTATAAGACTCAGTTTTTTCATCACCTTATTTAAACTCTACTCCTATCTTAACCAGGAAATTGAATTTCTGTTATAGAAACTTTACTGCACAAAACATGTATGAATATAAGGTATAAGATTTTCTCCATTGTCAAATAAATGGGTTTTTGGTTTGTAAATAGAGTCCAAAGGAAGAAAAAAAATTAACACTATTAAAATGAAATTTATCTCATAATAACCAAGTGATCAAAGGTGTATTCCTATTTTCTCAAGAGAACAATATATTCATATGCACCTGCTATAACTGCCAAACTAATGAATCCTTGAGGACTAGGTTCCTCTCTTTATTATAGTAAGTCTGCAGTGTTAAAAACAAAGTCCAAAATACCAAACTTCATTATCAATGGGGACTAGATATTTGGGAGCTCAGTTTAAGGGCTGAAATAGAGAAGGAAACAGGCTGTTCAATTGGCAGTTGGTGGAAAATACAGAGTTGATGGTGGAGATGATGGTGGCTGCAGGATGGCACACAAGTGTGTGTGATGGGGGTGGAGGAAAGTGTGAAGGGGTGGGGATGGTGATGATCAAAGTGAAGGCATTAGCAGAGGCCAAACCAAGGACGATGGTGGCAGGAACAGCACTGGAGAAGACAAAGATGGTAGCTCCTGTGTTAGACTTGGCATATTATGGTCTGGGGGTAAGATTTAAAGGGCATCAAAAGTGAGTAGCCAAACAAGAGGAAAGTCCAATACACTAAATGAAGAATCAAATCAGAGCAGGAAAAGCCAGCTACAAGCTGAGAACCAGAGAGCACAACTGGGATTAGAAATAAAGGTTCAATAGTAAGAGGAGTGCTGGATAAATTCCAGCACAAGTTTTACTGCAACTTCAACTGTCTTTCATTTACGTTCCTGAAAAAGCCTTATCTTCCCTCATCCCACTTTAAAAGGTTTCTGATCAATGTATGCCATGGGGTCCTCACTATAGGAGTGAAGGTCAAAGAGTAGCTATTGCCACAGTAAGCACGGTGGCATTGGCGGTGACAGGTGATAACCAGCAGCTGAGAAGCTGGTTATCGTAACTGGGAAAGCAGGAGCTGAGAAGCAACACAGAGCAAAACTGAAGCTATTTCAAATATAAGTACTTTCTAGACAGATCGCATCTTAAGGATCTTCCTTAGGTTTCCCACTTTATTTCTATGTCCAAGAACTTAACAATCAAATGTGTTATACAGTGTTTCTAATTGCTATTACATGCTGTGTCAGTCATTCAGGAACCAGAATCCAAACTAAGATTTTAATACAGAACCACTGATAGAGTTATGGGCAGGGTGAAGGAAACCAGAAAGGAATGTTGCAGCACCCAGAGAATAGCAACTGAAAGAGGCATTTCCCTAGGGCACTTGTTGCCCTAGGGAAAGAGGAAGAAAAAAAAACAAAAACAAAAACAAAAAACAGTGTTACTGGAGTACAGTTAGAGCTGGAGGCATGGACCTATGCCAAGGTCATAGTCCATAGTCATAGGAGGATACAGGCACTACTAGAAACCATGGCACACGGTGGGAAAGAATGGCGAAAAAATAACCCAAACTCTCTCTTACTACCCTCCATTCCTGTCATTGACTTGCCTGTGTTTAAACAGGAAGCTAGCTTTGACGTCAAGGCAGCTTGGGTAAATGCTCATAGAAGACAAGGTCAGCCTTCTAGGGCATAGTACAAGACAGAGAAAGGCAGAATGTAGATGTGGATAGGGCAGGGTCACAAACAGATAATAATAGATACATTACAGCATTACTGGGACACAGTTAAACCATCCCTAGAAATGAATTCTGGCCACAAATATAGAGATCTCCCCATTTGTCTTCCCTATAGCATGAAATCCTCAAATTATGAGAGACAGGTATGAGTGGTAGGAAACCCAGAGTTATTAAAATATATTCCAGAACTTCTATGTGTGCCATGTGTTATTTGCAAAGTAATGGGAGCAGCTAATCACAGCAAAGAGAAAATGTGTAGTGAGTAGCAGTCTTTGCTTCTAAATACTGTGAAACAATTTGAATATTGGGAAATATATCTGGATGTTTTCATTAGCATTTTGAATAGTAACGATGAAAAATTATTTTGCTTTCAATGGGGGTCATTTATTTTTTTTAAATCTTTAAAACCTTTATTTTTTTTTAAATATGAAATTTATTGTCAAATTGGTTTCCATACAACACCCAGTGCTCACCCCAACAGGTGCCCTCCTCCATGCTCATCACCCACCCCCCCTCCCTCCCACCCCCCATCAACCCTCGGTTTGTTCTCAGTTTTTAAGAGTCTCTTTTAAGAGTCTCTCCCTCCCTCTCTAACCTTTCTTTCTTTTTTTTTCCTTCCCTCCCCCATGGTCTTCTGGTAAGTTTCTCAGGCTCCACATATGAGTGAAAACATATGGATGGTATCCGTCTTTCTCTGTATGACTTATTTCACTTAGCATAACACTCTCCAGTTCCATCCATGTTGCTACAAAAGACCATATTTCATTCTTTCTCATTGCCACATAGTACTCCATTGTGTATATAAACCACAATTTCTTTATCCATTCATCAGTTGATGGACATTTAGACTCTTTCCATAATTTGGCTATTATTGAAAGTGCTGCTATAAACATTGGGGTACAAGTGCCCCTATGCATGAGCACTCCTATATCCCTTGGGTAAATTCCTAGCAGTGCTATTGCTGGGTTATAGGGTAGATCTATTTTTAATTTTTTGAGGAACCTCCACACTGTTTTCCAGAGCGGCTGTACCAGTTTGCATTCTCAATGTGGGTCATTTTATAGCAAAGGCTATAAAATAATCATTTTTTTTTTTTTTGTGAGTGCTGGATTCACTTGGGATTTGATGAGTTGATTTAAAAGGGGAGTTTTAGACATGCTCAAAAGTAAGAATGACAAAAAAGTAAGAACAATACTGCTGTGTTGTTTGACTTTGTCTTTTAGGTTTGTCAGTTTCTTAATAATAGTTATAATGAGCAATACCAGTTTGGTACTGGTGTTTCTGTCTAACCCCAAAGCCACTATTTTCTCCTCATAATATCTCTCCCTCATTTAAAACGTTAGCCTCCTTTCTGGACTGAATGCATGGCATGGACTATACATTTCTCCCTAAAAATGACTTTCTTTTATTGAACTGATGCTGAAATATTACAAAATAATGTTTCAGTGAGCATGGGGTTTTTATATGTATCTATACTATTTTAAAAGAGGATCTAACTTTATAACATAAAACACCATATATTTAAAGTGAAAATAACAGCTTAAAAGGCTAAAGAAATTTTTAAAAATAAAATCAACTTTTCTATGGCAGATGATGGGGATAGAAGGAGGAAAAATGTGCGAAATAGTGGCTTACACTCAAAACACCCTTAAAGGATTATGCCAGTTTATGAAAACCATACCATAGATTACATGGAGAAAACTATTAAAATTATCTGACAAAAAAAAAATCCATGGAACAAAAGATGTAATTCATGAGTAGAGAGGACTGTTAAGAAACAAGACTGCTGTTTTCTGTGGGAGCCTTTGTTGTTACTTTTCTAACACTTCAGTGGCTGAAAGGAAATCAAACTGGGAGGACTTACTGCCAGTCCAGTGAGCCCTGGGGGATTTGTCACAAATTTGGAACCTGAGTGGCCTCAAGCATCACAGCTCTGGTCCTCAGAAGTGACAGAAAGCAAAGGGACCAACAGAGAAAGTGGAGCATTAGTTATGCAGAATTGAACACCAACATATTTGAAATTATTGGGCAAACTTCAGGCCCCCTTTTCAGTTTCACATTACACCAAACGACCAAATAATTTCCTCCCAAACATGTGCTATACTTAGGAGCTTACAAGGAACAACCACTATTTTGTAGCTATTCACAGGTAATTCTGAACTTACTCTTGCCTGGAAGAAAGCTTCTTAAACACTGAAAATTGGATAAATAACTAAAAGCAGAGTAGCTCTTCAACTCCTTTTAGATGATTTTATATAGTGTCATTTTACTAAAAACCTAAGAAAGGATAGGAACATTCAAGGAACTTAGCTCTTAGTCTCAGAGAAATGAACATCAACAGACTCTTGTGGAAGTAGAGTATATAGAGTGCAGTTGACTGCAACCACACGATGCTCTCCAGTCCCTGGATTCTAATCTCCTCACTAGAAAACATGCCTGTTTATCTCCACTTGGAACAAAAGTGAACTAGTTGAAACATTTACTTAAACACTATTTCATTCTAAATCAATGTTTCTTAAATGAGGCCCATGGACCTGGAATCACCTGGAGTGTTTGATTAAAATGAAAATTCTGGGGCCCCTGGGTGGCTCAGTTGGTTAAGCCTCTGACCTCGGCTGAAGTCATGATTTTGTAGTCTGTGAGTTCAAGCCCCGCATTGGGCTTGGTGCTGACAGCTCAGAGCCTAGAGCCCGCTTGAGATTCTGTGTCTTCATTTCTCTCTGCCCCTCCCCTGCTCATGCTCTGTCTTTCTGTCTCTCTCAAAAATAAATAAATTTAATTTAAAAAAAAAATGCAAATTCCTAGCCCCTATATGTAGGTAATTCATACGCATGTTAAAATTTGAAAACCATTGCTAGAAAGAGCTCATGTATTATTTCAGGAGCAAGAACATGAAAATTACAATCTACTTTGCTATGCTGTTGATAACTTTAGAAGACTTTAGGAAATGAATGGAAACTTGAGGAAGGAATCTATTGATTAATTCAAGTAGGCCTAAAACTGTCTAATATGAATCAACAATAACAAATTGTTTTATTTTCATAATTCCCCATCCTACCTAGTCTTACCTTCTGGTTAAGGATTTTGGATTAAAATCAATTTTAGAATTCTTTGTAATTGTATATTTTCTACTTCTATATGTGGAAATTAATGTTATAGGAAAAGTCCAATTACATACATATGAAGAAGCAAAATGACCACTATTTAAAGATAAAATTATAATTCCAAATTGAAAATGATTAAATCTATATATAAGAGTTGGAGAACTTGGTTAGTTACAAATTAAGCATTCAACATATAAATAAAACTTTCCTAATATACCAAAAATTAGATGAAAATAGAAAATAAAATAAATGTTCACAATACAAACAAAAACACAAGATGGCTAAGAATCTAACAAGAAAACTAACAACAAAGTATAAAGTTTACTGAGGGACATAAAAGATCTGACTCTTGGAGCACCTGGGTGGTTCAGTCGGTTAAGCATCTGCCTCTTGATTTTGGCTCAGGTCATGGTCTCATGGTTCGTGAGTTTGAGCCCCACATCCAGCTCTGCACTGACAGTGCAGAACCGGCTTGGAATTCTACCTCTGTCTCTCTCTGTCCCTACCCTGCTTTCTTTCTCAAAATAAATAAACTTAAAAAAACATAAAACAAATAAAATATCTCTCTTCCCACTCCCTTATTTTCCTTATTAAACAATTAAGTAATCAGGTAAGGCAGAGGAAATACAACATCCTCATGGGGCAAGGAATGAGTCCAAAAGGGCCAAAAGCAAGGTGTCAGACCCTGGCAGGGTGAGGAGGAGTTTAACAGGGATGCAACCCAGTGTGGGGAGTCAGAAGATGAGCAAGGTGAGGAGGGCATCCATAGAGGGGCAAGCCCAGACATGGACTGTTAGGGCCCAAACTGGCTGAGGAGGGTGTCCGCACAGCAGGGAGGCTAGTGAGGACTTTCAGAGCCCAGGTGGCATAAGGAGGACATCTATTCAAAGCAAGGAGTACTGGCAGCAATAGGAGATTGGTTTCATGCAGAAGACTTGATCAAATGAGTAAATATCTTTAAAATGCTGGGAGACTCTTAAAAACTGAGAACAAACTGAGGGTTGATGGGGGGTGGGAGGGAGGGGAGGGTGGGTGATGGGTATTGAGGAGGGCACCTTTTGGGATGAGCACTGGGTGTTGTATGGAAACCAATTTGACAATAAACTTCATATATTGGAAAATAAAATAAAATAAAATAAAATAAAATAAAATAAAATAAAATAAAATAAAATAAAATGCTGGGAGCTATGTTCCCAGTAACAGATAACAAATTTGCAAATATGGAAAGAGAGAAAACCAGAATGAATTCTATGCTGTTTGATCAGAATTTGAAGTATTAATGTAAACTCACTGCTTTAAATAGATAGGTAGAAAGATATGGAAATATTTACGTAGCTGTGTGTGAACATGTCCATTGAGACATGTCCCAGCTCTGTCCATTGAGAAGCCTAGAAGGAGTCATGCCCCAATAGTAACAATTCACACCCAGATTCTGGCTTTTAAATATTATTTTCCTCTAAAAGGGAACAATCACTCCTGATTACTTTTTAAATACAAGACCAAAGCCACACTCTATGAAAGAAATAATTCATTAGCTGGACTTCATTAAAATTAAAAACTTCGGCTCTGCAGAACATTCACACTGTCAAAAGAATAAGAAGACAAGCTACAGACTGGGAGAAAATATTTACAGAAGACATATCTTATATAAAGGACTACTATCCAAAATACACAAGGAACTCTTAAAAGTCAACAATAAAAAAACAAACAACTGGGTTACAAAAATCGGCCAAAGACCTTAATAGACACCTGACCAAAGAAGATATGCACACGGCAAATAAACACAGGAAAAGATGCTCCACATAATATATCATCAGAGAAATACAAATTAAAACAACAATGGGATACTACTACATATCTATTAGGAAGTCCAAAATCATTACACTGACAACACCAAGTGTTGTTGAGGATGTGGCACAACAGGAACTCTCACTCTTGACTGGTGGGAATGCAAAATGATACAGCTACTTCGGAAGACAGTTGGTCAGTTTCTAACAAAACCAAACATGGAAAAGGAAAAACTAAGGAGACAGTAAAATGATCAACAGTTGTCAGAATTCAGCGAGGAGAGAATGATGAATAGACAAAGCACAGAGGGTTTTTAAAGCAGTAAAACTACTCTGTATGATACTACAGTGGTGAATATGCATCATCACACATTTGTTAAAACCCACAGAATGTACAAAACCCAGAATTAATCCTAATGTAAACTATGGACTTTGGGGAATAATAATTTATCAATGTAGGTTCATTGAATTGAACAAATGGACCACTCTGGTGGAGGATGTTGAAAATGTGGGAAGTTATATATGTGTGGGGCAAGAGTATATGGGAACTCTCTGTACCTTCCACTGAACTTTCCATTGAAACTAAAACTGCTCTAAAAGTTAAAATACATTTTATATAAAAAAAATTCATGCAAAAACTATTTACCAAAATGGAAAAAAATCTAACAGATGTTGATTTCATCAGATTTGTCAATAAATGTGCAAATAAAAACATTTATATATATGAAATATGTTGTATATTACAGGTATCCTACACTTTTCAAAGGTTCATGTTACGGCAATTCACTGTTACAAAACACCAACAGTAGTACTTGTGTTCATTAACCAAAAGGAATCTGAAGAGGATTTTTGCTTTTATGAATAAAAGGAAAGGTGAAAGCTCTCACCTTTTATTCATAAAAGCAAAAGTAACATTCACTGTTTGATTTGCAGTGAGCCATTACAGAAGCCACAGGTCCATAGCAGCGAGAGTAGCCCCACCAAGCTCCTTCCCCAGGAACTACACTCAGCATGAAGCATCACCATGAACTGTGTAAGCATCTGAACATTATCTCAATTTATTTTGTGTATTCATGAGTAAGATGTATCCTAAGGTATCAGAAAAGCCCACAAGAGGTTATTTTGGGGGTCTGGGAACACTAAAAAAATTTTCCACTCCATTAATGGTAATGCTCCTTCACTTAATGCCATTTAGGCTTACAAAAGTTTTCATAGGAACGCTCTACTTTCAGCTAGCAGAGGAAACCTGTATCTATATTGGCTAGATTTGATAAGAAAACTAGCATGACTAAAACCAGATATTAGCTTCCTACTTGCCCCAAAACTGCTCTCTTCCCTAAGGAAACAAAATGAAGTATAAATAACCAAAAGAAGAAAAAGGAAAAGAAGGAGGAGGGAAAGGAGGAGGAGGATCAAAAGGAAACAGGGCTCCTTGGAGAAATGCTTGGTTCCAGGACAGAAGTGAAAATGCAAGATTAACTTGGAACATCTTACTGTGTCAGAAAGCAAGGTATTCCTCCAAGCATGATAGGGACATGCCATCCACCCTGAAGTGCTCCCACTAATCAAATATGGGAAAACTGATCTGAACACAAAAAGAAAAATGAGAGTCACATAACCTATTAAATAAAAGTGAATATCTTGAGCACTTCCTGATTTTTAAAAAATTAATTAATTAAAAGTTAGCTGGGAATGGAATATTTACAGTGTTAAGGTATCTCCTTCAAAATACTTTTTAATTACAAAGGGGAAAAGAAGAACTTTACAGGGAAGGAGACCGGCAAACATCACTTTAATCAAGTGCCGCCAGTGATGATGCAATGGGAAGAGCGCGGCATCACTTCCCTGATATACCTCCCAAAGACGCATGCGCTAAAGCTAAACACTAAGAAAGACCAAACAAACACAAACTAACAGACTACCAAACAACTGCCCTATATTCCTTAAAAGTACCAAGGTTATGAAGTCAAAGAAAAATTGAGAAACTACATCAGGATGAACAAGGTTAAAGAGACAAGGCAACTAAAAACAGGATTCTAAACTGAACCCTTTTGTTATTTATAAAGGATATTATTGGAACACTGGACAAAAAACTAAGAGTCTGAGAATTAGACAGAATCATGTATCAACCTTAATTTCCTGATTTTGATGGCTGTATCGTGATTAAAAAGAACAATGTCTATATTTTTAGGAAATGCACAACAAAGTATTTGATGGGAAGATGGGCAACTTACTTCCACATGGCTTAAGGGAAAAAAAGCCATTCGTATTATGCTTGCAACTTTTCCATAGTAAAATTGTTTCAAAATAAAAAGTCTTTAGCAAAAATTATTTGAAAAATGTGATAGACTGGGTTCCTGATTCTGAAAATTCAACAGTACAAAGATTATTTAAAATTTGCTTAATAAAATCCAATACTATTACTTTTAACTTATCCTACATTACAACTGAAGAAAGAGTGGACATGATACAAAGAAAATATTTGAAAAATAAGACTAATACACAGGACCCATATTGCTCAATATTATAAAGTACGAAAAATTTATAATAAACTAAAACAATGGAGAACTTTTCCAAATAAACAGATTAATGAAACTGAAGAAAAAGTCCAAAAGATGCGAGTACATGTAAGTATTTTGTACATAATAAAGAAAACATTTCAAATTAGTATGGAAAGATGGGCTCATCAATACTGCTATTTAGAATCTTATCTCCTATTTCACAACAAAACAAATTCCAGATGAAATGAAAATTTAGTGGTAAAAAATTCAAAACATAAAGGTATCTAAAGAAAATATAGATTAATATGCATATAACTGGCATCACAGAACCTAAGCTTGAGGTCAAAGAAAAAACCATAAAGGAGACCTATATTCCCATAAACAGAATAAACAGACAGTAGATTAGAAAAATTAGGCAAGTCTTAAAATATGGAGTTCATGTGGCAAATAAATATATTTTCAAATGTTTAAATCATTAGTAATCATAGTTCTGCCAATTTAGGCAATGAGAGAGAAGACTACACCTACTGGATTGCTAATATTATAAAGACTGTAATGTTAGTATTGAAGAGGGCACCCTGAATTTTTGCCAGAGGGATTATATATGGCCACCACTATTAGGGAGGACACATTGGGAATATTTATTCAAAGGACTGAAAATGTGCATATCCCCCAAAAAATAAATAAATAAATAAATAATAAATACTTTAAAAATAAAGAAAATGTGCAAATCCTTCACCCAAAAATTCCCCATCAAGAATTGTTCATAAGGAAATAATCAACTGTGCAATGTATATGCAATGCTTCTTGCTGATAATAGGGGAAAAAGCTAGAAACAATTGTACAAATCAAGTAATTAGGTGTTAAAGTATGTCATTAAAACAGCCAGCTAATAATTATGTCATCCAGTATTTGGCATATAATTACAAGAAATGAATGTATGACAGAGCATTAACAGATCATCTTTGTATTTAAAAGTGTGTGTGTGGATACACACACATTTTCAAATGCTGTACACACATAAACTCTCAGAGGGAGAAAATTAGAAAAAGAAAGTCAAAGAAAGAAAATGGATAGGTAAAAGTAGTTATATCAGGGTGACAGGATTCTAGGGTTTTTCTTTCTACCTGTACAACTATTTCTTATCTAATTATGATTAAATAAGCATGTGTTTCTTATTTAATAAAAATAATAAAAGTTATAAAAGTTGTGGGGAATATTTAATCTGAGAATTCATAAGGAGGGAGAAAATTTATCAAAAAAAAAGTTTAATGAAAGAAGAAATGAAACATCTAAAGAATGTAGTTACTTTTTCATATTTCGCATTCTCTTCATATTTTGTATTATAATATCTGCCTTGCAATCTCCGTGTAGCTCCATTTAGCTACAAAATAACTACATAACTGATAGAGATCCAACATCACATATTTAAAACTGCAAGTCATTGTTGCAAGCAACCTGTTATAAATTTGTACATTACTCTGTAGTATAAAATATAAAACTAAGCAACCCAAAAGAATTAGCATTAGTATTTGATAAATATTTTCTAAGAATTTAAATCTATATAATGATAAAATATGAATTACTGACTTCATAAAGAGACTGATTGTTTCCATAAAATTAGGAATGTTTCTATGATTCAGATAATTAAGCAAAATAGGAAAACACTTTTTAAATATAAATAATTTAGAGAATTCAGTTGAATATCATATCAAGAACTATTTTAAAAATTTTTTTTCAACGTTTTTATTTATTTTTGGGACAGAGAGAGACAGAGCATGAACAGGGGAGGGGCAGAGAGAGAGGGAGACACAGAATCGGAAACAGGCTCCAGGCTCGGAGCCATCAGCCCAGAGCCTGACGCGGGGCTCGAACTCACGGACCCCAAGATCATGACCCGGCTGAAGTCAGACGCTTAACCGACTGCGCCACCCAGGCGCCCCATGAACTATTTTAAATAATTGTAGTGAACTTTTAAATGTCTAATTCCATAGTCTTAAAAGGGAAGAACACCAATTAAAAAAAAAAAATGCATCAGGGACTGCAGGGCGGTTCAGTCACTTAAGTGTCTGACTCAATTTCAGCTCAGGTCATGATCTCATCGTTTGTGAGTTTGAGCCCCACGTGGGGCTCTGCACAGACAGTGAGGAGCCTGCTTGGGATTCTCTCTCCCTCCCTCTCTCTCTCTTTCTCCTCCTCTCTCTCTCACTTTATATTTCCACTCTCATTCTCTGTCGGCCCCTCCCCGCCCCTCTCAAAATAAATAAATAAGTAAACTTTTTTTAAAAAAATGCATCAGAAAAATTACTTTTGATTTATTTACTACTGCCACAAACTCTTTTAGACATTTATAGGATATTTAAATGCAATGACATAAGTGACTAATACAAACATAACGTGTGGCCACAGGGAATACCTTGTGACATGGAAGAATATGTCCTAATAAATATCTAATACAAAAAGATAGGTTATCTTCTATAAACAAACAAACAACACAAAGTACTAATTCCAAATAAGGGATTCCCAAGGTCAGCAGTGTGTAATCACAAATAATCTTAATTTTACAATTATAATAGCATACATTGACATGGACATAGGTGTTAAATTAAAGCAGACAGGTGACAATGTTACAGTTCAACCCATGGTAACAAAAGAATTTATTAGAATTAGAAATCCCAAGAACATATTTGTGGACTTCAAAATAAACACTTGGGTTTTCTTCTCTTTCAAAGTGCATTAGACTCACTTCAACTATATATTTTAAAGTGATGTAATCTTTGTGCTTGAACCATGCCAGCATCTATTTAATCATATTAAATTCCAAAGGATATAATTATTATTTGCATCCATGTATCTCCTCACCCCTCATTTCCAATATTGACTCCTACATGTCCTGGTAGGATATCCAAATAAGGAATAACGTATTGTTTTGAATGTAATTTTTACATGGCTTTTCCCAGGCAAAGTCTCAAGGGTCCCAAAGACCTGACAAGGGTCTGCTTTGTGATCAAAGGAAATACTCTTTTTTATTTTTTTAAATTTTATTTATTTATTTTGAGAGAGAGACAGAGAGAGCAAAGGGGGAGAGGCAGAGAGAAAAGGAGAGAGAATCCCAAGCAGGCTCCTCCCTGTTGGTGTGAAGCCCAATGCGAGGCCTGAACTCAGGAACCCTGAGATCATGACCTGAGCCAAAACCAAGAGTTAGATGCTTAACAGACTAAGCCACCCAGGTGCCCCAACGGCAATAATTTCTTAACTGAAGCAATCATTGAGTAGTTTGGAAAACAGAGGAAGTGTGAGTCAAGGAAGAGACTTCATGGAGAGGAAGAAGCTGTCCCTTGGTGCCTGTTTTTCCTTTGGTTTTTTATTGGCATCTCTGATGTTGGGCTATCGTGGAAAGAACAGAAGGAAATCAAACCAATGAAGGGCCACATATTCTATATCCATTACCTCATTTAATCCTCCCATACTAAGAGGAATATATTTTTATTTCCACTTTATAGATGAAGGATGAGGCTCAGAGGGATAAGGAGCTTACGGAAGGTTCATAAATTCGGGGGACAGAATGTCTATCTTGGGCATTTATCTTTGCTTACTCCTTTGGTGATCTAATCCAGTCTTGAGGATTAAATACTATCTGTATGCCAACAACTCCCCAACTCCAACCTCAGCTGCTTCCTTGATGCTCACACCAGGCATGTTCTCACTGTAGGAATTTGGCACTGACTGTTGTTCCCTCCACCTGCAATGCTCTTCTCCCCAGTACACCTACGGATTGCCCCTTTACCTCCTTTAAGTCTTTTCCAAACCACCAGTTAATGAGGCTTACTCTGACCATCTGATTTTGAATTCAAACTGATTCCTTCCCTCCCCAACATTCCCCACACCGTTCCTCTGCCTTATTATTTTTTCCATGGCACTTATCATCTTTTAACACGTTATACAAATTATGCACTCATTTTGTTTATAGTTTATCTCCCCCAAAGTAGGACATGAGTTCCATGAGCACAAGGATTTTTGCCTGTTTAGTTCACTGGTGTAGCCCAAGAGCCTAGAACTGAGCCTGGCACCATAAGTATCTTTGACAAAATGAATGAATCAATCTAACTTTAGATTCTAGCCAGTTTTCACTATTAATCCTATCTTACCACACTTCTTCCTCTTTGTCTCTCACTACGGAGGATTTTACACTTCGTTTAAATATCTCTGGATTGATCACCACAAATTCCATAAACATCTGATTATTCAACTGCAATGGAATCTTCATAAAAAACATGCCATGAGTTAGCCAATCCAAATCAAAATATGAAAATGTGTTCATCCTCCACTGAGGAGGATTCATTCATCTTATATGAATCTCAAGGAATAAGAATGTATGACCCAAAGAACAAAATAAAAGTAAAACGGTGAAGTATGAAAAAAACTGGTGAAAAAAAATAGTAGAGTGAAAAATAAATGCAAAGATAAACCAGAAAAGTTATTTACAAAACTTACCAACAAAGATGTATGCCCATGATATGGAAATTAATGTTTCAAGATCTGGATCATGAAAAAAAAATCTGCAAAACTATGATGAGTAAGAATAAAAGATAAAGGGTAGTAGTCACATCACCGGGAATATTTAGCCTATCAAGTTGCTGGTAAAAGGTATCACAGGGCACCTGGGTGGCTCAGGTGGTTAAGCGTCCAACTTTGGCTCAGGTCATGATCTCACAGTTCGTGGGTTCGAGCCCTGCATTCAGCTCTGTGCTGACAGCTCAGAGCCTGGAGTGTGCTTTAGATTCTGTGTCTCCCTCTCTTTCTGCCCCTCTCCACTCATGTTCTCTCTCTCTCTCTCTCTCTCTCTCTCTCTGTCTGAAAAATAAATAAACACTAAAAAAAAAAAAAAAAAAGTACCAGAAACGTTCCGGGAAAGCATGCCAGTATCTGTCCATGAAAAGTAGAGTTAAGAATGAAAGGCAATGAACCTTTACTGAGATATCAGTAACATATTGCACATTTAACAACATATTGATGCTCAAAGAAGTTAGTTAGCAGAGATCATAAAATGGCCAGAAATAGTGAATTAGAAGCCATTTCTATCTCATTCTAAAGCTTACTCAGGCAATTCAGAAAGTAATACCTTTTCTCTGCTATAGGCCAAAGCAAAACTTTTTGGAACCAAATAGCAAAGACAATTGGGGCTTAAAAAGAAAGAAAAGAAAAGAAAAAAGAAAAAAGAAAAGAAAAAAGAAAAGAAAAGAAAAGAAAAGAAAAGAAAAGAAAAGAAAAGAAAAGAAAAGAAAAGAAAAGGGGGGTACCTGGGTGGCTCAGTCGGCTGAGCGTCTTGATTTCGGCTCAGGTCATGATCTCACACCTCCTGAGTTCAAGCCCTGCATCGGGCTCTGCGCTGATGGCTCAGAGCCAGGAACCTGCTTCAGATTCTGTGTCTCCGTCTCTCTCTGCCCCTAACCCACTTGTATTCTGTCTCTGACTCTCTCAAAAATAAATAAACATTGAAAAATTTTTTTTGAAAAGGAAAGAGAGAAAGAAAGAAAGAAAGAAAGAAAGAAAGAAAGAAAGAAAGCAAATGAAAGAAACAAAGGAAAGAAGGAAACACTGCATTACCATGCTACAGGTCCAAAAAAATCCATGCTTTTATTTGTCTTAATACCCCATTCCAGGACTCCAATAACTGGTAAACCCCTACTCTTCTTTAGAGACTGAATTGAGGTGCCCCTATCACATTATCACTGATCATCACTGCATACCATTTACTACCCTGGCTATGCAAACCTACCAGCAGTAGAGGTTGAGAAAAAGTCTTCCAGTAGAATGGCAACAAACCACTGGGAGAGGCAGTGGAATGGTCCAACAGTCTTTCAAACATTTACTGAGAACCCACCAGGGCTAAGCTCTCAATCTGCTTGATACTAGGAATACAGGGCAAAAAACCACAAGTCCTCCTGTCTTAGTCTATTCAGGCTGCTATAACGAGATACCACAGATTGGGTGGTTTAAAATAACAGAAATTCCTCAGTCTGTAGGCTGGAAATCTGAAATCGGTGTGCCAGATTGGTTCAGTGAGGGCCCTATTCCAAATCACAGACTTCCTGAATCCTCACGAGGAAGGGGCAAGGGAGCATTCTGGTGACTCTTCTTAAGTCTCATGATTAATTCACCTCCCAAAGACCCCACTTCCTAATACCACTGCACTGGGATTTCAACATACAAATGTTGGGGGTAGGGAGACATAAACATTTGGACTGTTAGTACCTCCCTTTCATGGCATCTGGATAGAATGAGAAAGGGAGATCTCAATGGGCTGCAAAAACTCAGAGCAACATTTGAGAAGGCAGCGTTGGGCATGGCACATTGCTGGGAGGGACTCAGGGCCAAAAAAATATCCAATGCTGGGGCAGACATGGTGACAGGGAAGTTGGAAGATCACAAAGATGAAAAGTTAGCTTGAAGATGTGCTGAGAGCAGGCAGCAAGACCTCAGTCTCTCAGGTAAGGCTCAGGGGCACATGCCCTGACAAAAGTATCTATTTACAAGGAACCCGACAGATATCCATTTACCAACTGAAGAACAGTAAAATAAGAACGGGCCTCAGAAGTCAACCAAAGGTCAAATTATCACTTAACTTGTTGCATCCCCAAATTCCCGAGCTCTTTATAAACCTATGTTATGCTCTTGTGCCCTCAGGAAGTAAAGTGGGATTTTCTATAGCTACAGCTATAGCTATTCCTATATAGCTATAGCTATAGCTATAGCAAAGCTATTGTACATTAGCTTTGGAAAAAAACGGTAGAGGCTGAGAATTAGGAGCGGTCAACAAAGACAAAGGTAAAAAATAAATTTTTCATTCATTACACTTCTAAGTATTTGTTTGCAAAACTGCCAAGTCATAAGCAACTGTAAGGAAAAAAACTAATTGGCAAACAATAGTAGGTATTCAAAATGTATAAGTAATATTTATAATGGTCTTTAAAAATTATCTAAGCTAATAATAAAGAAGGAGAACAGATAGGGAAAATGTGGATAGGGCCAAGTACAAGGTAGAAAAGAAAAGGAGAAAAGAAAAATAAAAAGCAGATAATGGCAGAGTAGAAAAAGAGAGACAAAGAGAAAAAAGAAACACCTCTTGCCCTTCTCTTTTGTAAACCATCTGTGAACCACTGGATTTTGTGTCCTCATGGCTATAATAAATATGGCTGGGGTCATAGAATGGGAAAGAGGTGTTCTCAGGATTCGTTCCTCTTGAACAAACAGGTCTGTCCATTACATGATGTTCATTGATCCTTCTGATGACAATATGACACAACAGGTGAGTGCTGAAGGATGCAGCAATCCACAAAACTAACTAGATAGATAACAGATAGATCCCAATAATGCAATGCTAAATTCTGGGTCACCAAATTACCCAAGTGAAAAAAAGTTAATATACTTCCTGTACATTGTTAGCTATATAATACACAGATTTCAGTCTTTGATATTTAAGTTATATACTTAGATAAATTGATGTGAATGTGATATAGAAATACAGTGCTTGGACTTGAAGATCCCTTTCTGTGAAGTTCATTGGTTTATTATTTCCAAGATAAATGAACTCAGTAGAGTCGACCACAATAATCACACCTAGTAATAGCTAATCTTTATTTTACTATGGACTCTCATGTGTCAGGCTCCATACCAAGCACTTTATGTACACTCTCCTTTAGTCTTCATTACTTTGTAGTACACCAAAGGGAGACCTACCCTTATCTTCCTTCATAAATAAGGAAACTGAGGCATAGAGAGGCTAAATAGTTTGATGGTAAAGCTGGAATTCACATGTAGACTCCTCTTCCTAAAAGGTCTATGCTCTGATTCCCTCCACTGCCTATAAGATGGTGCCTTCTGCTCTGTTATATTCAACAGAATCCTATATTTATATAGAGCTTAATTGTATATAAAATGCATTTTCAGACTGTGACCCATTCTAGCCTTACAACTATGCTATGAAACAGGCAAAGATACGTTGCCTTTCCCATTTTATAGGTAAAAAACATTGAGATTCAGCCAGGTTAAGCAGCTGAATCTCAATGTTTTTTTTTTTTCACCAAATCACCAACACATGGCAAAGTTAGAACTTTTATGTACATCATCCAACTTCAAGTCATGTACACTATCCACTGCATCAAGTTCTTTAACATCCTTCTTCTTCCAGAAACAAGCAAGATTTGTCTTCATACTGCTAAATTACTTGTTGAGGACTAAAAAAATAAGGATCAGAGAAAGAGATATAATGCCTGTCAATGGCCTGAAATAATCATCCTTCCCACCCCTGCCATCTTATTAGATTTAAATAGCAATCCCTATATAATAGGGAGCTATAAATTTGCCTGATTTGCAGACGACAAAGAAGGTTCTCTGAAAGCATTACTTGAATGCCCAGAATTTAACCATACACCACTGAGTTACTATAATTATTTGGAGGACTGTTAAATCTAAGTATTTGAAATCATCCTTTAATCTCAATTATTTTGCAAAACAAATGTGGTTAAGATACTCCAAATGTTCTGACTTTGCTTGATAAACATTGAGCCAAAGACCAAGGAAAATTTTGCTCACTTTGCATTTTCCTCCTTGGTCTTCTTCTGGATCTTATTGTGAGATCTTATTCCAATTTGTTTGTTTAGAGGTCCCAGATGGACTTATTTGATAGAGCTTTTTCTATGTGGGTCTTAGGGCCTCTCCACTGCTATGTCCCAGGATCTCTTCCCATGTCAGACTGTTTCTTACTGTTTATCTTTTTAGGGCCTACACCTTCAGCCTTTTCAACATCACTCACTCCACTCCTTAGGGTCCTGCTCCAACAAATCTGACTTCATCACGAGTGGTTGCTCCCTAAATTCTCCTTCTTTGCTCCCGCTAAAGACATAAATGTTGAGGGTGTTTTTCCTTTCAGGGCTTTACTCTTAATCACAAGAAAAGAAAGAGAAGATGGAACTAATCATGGAGAAATTACACAGCTACACAATGCCCTTCTAATTTCTTATCTAAAACTCCTGATTTCCTTTGAGGAGGCAAACTGAAGCCTCCATGTACCCTCTGCTAATTCTGAGAAGATTACAAACAAAAGACCACTGATCCCTTAAATTTATTGGTATCCTAGCTGCCTGGGGATTGCTCTTTCTCTAGTCCAATCCAAATATAGCCATTTAATCATTCCTGGGTAGGACACTGGATCCTCTATTCACCCAATCCCCTGCCCTTGCCTAGCTTCTCGAGTATTACCGATAAGAGGACCACTACAGACTGAATGTTTGTGGGCTCCCCACCACAGTTCATATGCTGAAACCTAATCCCCAGTGTGATGATATTTGGAAATGGAAACTTTGGAATGTGATTAGGTTATGAGGGTGGAGCCCTCATGAATTAAATTAGTGCCTTTACAAAAGAGACCCCAGGGAGGTCTCCTTCCCTTTCTGCCATGTGAGGACATAGCAAGAAGATGGCTGTCTATGAGCCAGGAAGTAGGATCTCCCCAGGCACAGAATCTGCTGGTAACTTGATCTTGGGCTTACAGCCTCCGGAAGTATGAGAAAAAAATTGCTGTTTCAGCTGCCCCTCTTTGGTAATTTTGTTATGGCAGCCCAAGTGGACTAAGACAAGTAGTATATACTATCTCCTTTGTCACACTCAAATCAATGTTCAGGCATTGACCCCTCTTTCTCTTACGCCAGTGATACAGCTACCATGTTGCTGCCAGACATAGCTTGGAGACAACAGTATGAGAATGACCGCTTCAGGCCCTACATGCCCCTTTTGTCTGAGGGCTTTCTGTTCGAATATGTCACATCCCAAGGCAATCGAAGTATGGAGATGCCACTGAGGCAATGTGGAGGCACCCTCTTTGTGCAAAGCTCACGCCAACCTTTCTATGCCTTTGAGGGTGGCCTTGCACACCACTGCCACTACTGCTTTCTCCCTCACCTTCTTCCCAGAGAGAAGAGGTATTTTTCTACCTTCTTGCCTATGGGGTAGGCAGATCAACTGATATCTTTCCGTACAGGGCTTCCCAACTGACCCACTGTCCTCACACAGCACTTCTCTAGAACATCTGGGGGCTGAGGCTCCCTGAAGAAGTGCTAGTCCTGCGGACTCTTTCCTCAGTAATGGTACCTCTTGCTACACTAAGAAGTACTATTTTAAAAATTAAAATAAAATACACAGATGCAAGGATGGATGAATAAATACACAGAAAGTAGGTAGATAAAACAACCGAAAAATATATGTGCTCCTTTGCCTCCGAGGCAAATGTGTACACCTGAAGTCCCATAGGCAGGACATTTTGATCAGTCACATTGCATGCCCCTAACTCCCCACCACCCACCACTTCCCTCACAAATAGATTAGATATAGGCAGTTTGTCAGGGGAGCAGTTTGGCTGGGTGGCAATGCAGGAAAAGAATGAAAGGCTGTTATAAGGAAAGAAAGATAAGTACTGCCAGAGTCAAGTGCAACTAATCTTCACTCTCATTTTCTCCTTTCCATCTGTAGCACAAACCACAATAAATACTTTCCTGAAGAGAATGACTGTTATAAGGACAGGAACCTAAGAAAGCATTCTGTATCAATATTATGCACTGCAGACTTTATTGTAATCAGATCAACGAAGTGCCATTACATGAGCTAGTGGAGATCATTTTATTTTATAGAACATTCTTTCTTGTGATTATATATAATGAGATTTACCTGATTCTATCAGAGCTGGGGGGTTGAGGAGTATTAAGCATAAAGCACTTTTGTTTAAAGAACTACAGCAATTCTGCCTGTCCAGTTTTTTTTATGATTTGAGTTAGAACTACTAAAGATAAAACAACCAAAGACCTAGAAATCTCCCTTCCAAGAACAGACAGTCGGAATCAATACATTTTCCTGAAATATTCTGTCAGAGTGGTAATTAAGAGAGTATCCCCAAGACTGCATAGACTGTTTCTTTATGAAAAAGGTCAGTGTGCTAATAAAGACACGTGCCTATTTTTCTTTAGGTGTACTAATTTTCTCTTTCCTACTAGGGGACCCAAAGACACACTTATCTGATGTCCATACAGCAACACTGCTTCTACTGATTGATAACAAATACTAGAGGAAATATGCACACGTGTGTGTGCATGTGTGTCACAAAGAGGGGCAGCAGAATGTGTTTGAGCACTGGCATGTGCATCCAAAGAGTTTATTCTTCATTTTTATTTTTGGTAGCATAATTTACATTACAAAAACAGTAAACTGGCATAAGTTTCAAACATACAAACTTGCTAATACTATTCTGTAGAGGGACAATGACAGGATCAGAGAAAATACCTCTTGCTCCAAATACAATTTTACATTTTGAAATATGATTTACTTTCTGGATTGCAGCCAGGCAATTACCATTCACAAATATTTCAAGTGGGAGAAATGAAGTGGTTGCTGCTAGTCCCATAATCTGGAATTGCTGCTAACAGATTTTATATATCATCAACTTTTCTGCCATTCTTTTTAGAAAATACAATAAAAATCTTAATATTTCTGCATTTCAACCCTTATAGTTAGCTTTGCTAATGCTTGAGACAAACTGTGTAAGTGGCTCCCTCTGGTGATGCTACTAATATTCATTATTGTTTTGTTTTATTTATTCTTTTTTATTCACAACCATAGATATAAACCAGATTAGCTGGGAAAAGTAAGTAAAGTCATGGCCTGCATAACTACAGATGTCTCTTGGGATACAATTCCACTTGGAATCAAATTAGATGAAAGGTGATATCTTTCACAGTATAAGAATAGACACAGGAGAGCCTGGGTGGCCCAGCCAGTTAAGCTTCCAACTCTTGATTTTGACTCAGGTCAAGGTTCTTGTTAGATCAAGCCCCGAGTCAGGCTCTGTGCAGATAGCGCTGAACCTGCTTGGGATTCTCTCTTTCCCTCTCTCTCTATCTTTCTCCTGCTCATGTGCATGAGCTCACTTGCTCTCTCTCTCTCTCTCTGTCTCAAAATAAATAAATAAATAAATAAATAAATAAATAAGCATAAAAAGAATAGATACAATATCTTCCTTGCCCTTTTTTCTTCATTTAATATAAACCAAAGGAAACTGCAAAAGGTAAAAGAAAAGTCATGTTCACTAAACCCTGGCCAAAGTCCCCAAGAAACTACTTAAATAATACTCAAAGATTTCATTTAAAGACTTCTAATGGACCTCCGAGGCCATCAGTCACCAGCCCAAAGCTCCACTTTAACCTATGACCTACATAGCAGTGATTAGAGCAAACATGGGGTCATAAAATGTCCTTTCCAAGAGGCAACCAAAGGCTCCAGAACGGCATTTCTGAATGACAACATCTCCTTCCATGGCTCTGATCCATCATTGTCTCTGACGACTGCTCTTTCAATATTAAGTCCTACCCAAAGACAGCCAATGTTTGAAACCAGGGCTCCCAAGTCAGTCACCACAGTTAAAGCCACAGGGATTTTTCTTAAGGCAATTTGCAGGCTCCTTCATGGTGATCTTGTCCTCCTTTCTGCCCAAGAGGCAGCACATCCTCCCTGATGTACTTCTCTAAAACAGCGTATCCTCTACCACCAGCCAGAATGTTAATGCATTATCACTCTGTACACTGAGAAAACAAGTGACCATATGTAGCCTATGCCAACAGAGCTGTAACTGTGAAGAACAATGGCTCTGAGTCAACAGCAGAATTAAACTACTCCCTCTTATGAAGCTCTTCTGAATATTTTAAGTGTTGCCTTGAAAGTGTGGGATTATGTGCAAGCATAAACATTAGCTTAATGTAATTTTTTGGTTTGGAATATGCCAGAGTTTAAAAATCAGAATTGAAATGCAGAAAATAACTTTGGTATAAATTTAATTTTTTCATGTGTGATTAAAACATGATTGAAGAGGCATACTTTATGTATAATTAAAGTTGCTTTGTAATTAAGAGATTTAAGCATGTATAGAAAATGATACAGCTTAGTTTGGAGATTTTACAAAGGCGCCTATTAAACACTCACTTCCTAGCAAGCCTATGACTCAAATGTTTCCACATCCTAATGCTGATAGAGTCCTTGAATTTTTTTAAAGCTGCCAATTTCACCATTTCTAAATGCTTTATCCTTCCTTCCATGTGTTAATAAAATAAAAACAGCCCTATCTTCCTTGCATTAGGCAAGCCAGGAATATAGAACATTCTATATCTGAATTTCAAAAGCTCTGGGGGGAAAAAACAAGTATTCCCAGGACATTTGAGACAAGGTTTGACTTGTCTTTGCTGTCTTCATTGCGACTAGCACTGCACGGCACACAAAAAGTGTGGGATAAATGGTTATTATTGAGTGAGCAGAGAACGTGTTTGTGTACACGTGTGGAGGGTTATCATGATAACAAGAGCACTCAGAGACATTGTCTATGTGCCAAGCAAAGGTACTAAATACATTATTTCACTTAATTCCACAACAGCCCTACAAGGTTGACATTATCAACCCTATTGGACAGATACATAAACAAAATCAAAGAAAACCTGAAGGCTACAAAAAAACACATATTTTAATACTATCGTAGCAACAGGATCACCTTTGGGGCTAAGAGCAAGACAGAGGTTTGTTTGCCTCAGTCTTGTTTATTTTATAGTCCTTTTCTCACACCGAAGTTTCTCAATCTCCCACCTTCTCCAGGAATTGCCTCCTGTCCTCCCTTTGGGGCTCTAAAGCATCCTTCTGGTTAACACTTGGCATGAACCAAGGTTCATCTCATTGGCAATTGGTCCTGGTTTAAACTAATATTCCTGGCCTTCCCCATAAATACCTATTTTACATTTCATTCATTTTAAATGAGTATCACATGGGGAAGGAAAGAATTCAGACAAATGTATTCATATAAATAAACATAAACACTTATTATTCATGTAAACATATTATCTGTATATATACATATATATACCTGTTTCGCAAGCTTGTGTCTAGCAGAAAATTTAAAGGATATTGCAAACGATGCTCTTTATACTGTCTGTATGTCCCTGATAGACTATTCCATTTCAGTGACTGGGACTTCTCTCTGCCCTGTAGTAACATCACCTCACTCTTTTGTTATTTTCAGGTTTGCATGGTAGAGAGAGGGCCCCACGAGAGGTAGTTCTGTGGCGTTTCATGCTTCTTTGGAGTTTTAGAGAAGACCAGCGAGGGAACGACATTCTACACTGACTACTAGGACTATTCCCAGTGTATTTCTGACTAGCAGAGTCAAAATGCACCGATTCATGAGAAATTACAACCGTGTTTATGGAGTTGTATAGAAAACATGCTCATGCTTTTCTGATGCATTCTCTGTTCTCCAGCTGCTGGTTATTCTAAGCACTGATTCCTAAAATGAGCTGTTTTTACAAAAAGTGGATTGAAGGAGAGTCGGGAGGGACATGTTGATTTCATGTACAATTTAGTAGAAACAGAGGAATATATCTCACTTGAAATTGCACTTCTTAGGTCTTGGTAATATTATAATCCTTTAAGTAATGATGAGGATGATCTCTGGGTGTTAATAGACAGATTAGCACCAACTAGAACCTCTCTCCCTTAAGCAAATGGGACATTTTGATTATAAGTGTCCTGTAATCAGAAGTTCTGAAGGGACTGACTAGAGTATTATATTGAATGGGAGCATGGGAAAGATGTTTTGGGTGCACAATGTCTCTAGTAGTTTCTGGGGAGAGGCTGCCCAGGTTAGAAAACAGTATCTGGGCAAGTTAGGATAAGAAGAATCTTGTTTGGTGACAACCAATGATCTCAAATTGATTTAGTACCTTTTTTTTCTTCTTTTTCAAATTTTTATTTAAGTTCTAGTCAGTTAACATATAGTGTAATATTGGCTTCAGGAGTAAAATTAGTGATTCATCACTTACATATTCAAATTTATTTAGCATTAACCAGTTATATTATTTGACATATACTCAGAAAGTTATATTTTCCATTTTAAATAATTTAATTTGCTTTCTAGTTTCTTCTGATGTGAGTAATATGAACCAGTTTTCCTGAGGAAACTATTATCTCAGGGGAAATACATAATTGACATTTCTGATTTGCAGAGGTCCTAAGCCAAACTACTGAACACAGAATGAGATGTACCTTTTCAATAAGCACCTTTCTTTCTCTTCTACATTAGTACTTCTTAATGTGGGTTGTCTTATTTATTTACTTACTTTACTTTTGAAAAAGCGTAGAACGACCAATTACCTCTGCTACATGTCCTATTCTTAATTTTTTTGCTTTTCTTCAAGCAGTGCTTTGCTCCCTTTTCTCCATTTGTTCATATCTCAATCTCCTTTTTCACAAAACCTTCCTAAAAGTAAAACACCCTTCTTTATAACTTCTGTCAATTATCTCCCTGTATTTACAAACTAATAATTCTATAATCATATATATATATACACACATATATGTACATATATGACACAGATATATGTATTGCTGTCTTGTACATAAAATTGATGCATGAAAGTATTACATGAAGATTGGGATGTTTTGGTCCAAGTTCAATCGTTGTATAAATCCAGCAAAACATTATATATTTTGGCCTGCTTTGTCACTTGCAAACTGAGGAGGCTGGCCTACACTTGTCTAAAAAAAACATTATGGCCCTTTCAGCTTCTCAGATGGAAATACCATTGGATATTTATTTTTAAATTTTAAAAAGGAATTATCCCTTTTAACATCATATTTTTCATATTATCTGGGGTCAAAAACAAGGATTTTCCCCTTTAGTCAAAAAATATTTATTGCAATGGGAATATAACCTCAATACCCTAATTAATGATCTAAAACTCTAAACCATTAAACATTTTAATCTTAAATACTAGTATTAGTTATCACAGATATTTTTATAATAGACCAAGTAACCTAAATAGAGGATTAAAATAATTTAATTAATTAAATTCAATAAAAATCTACTTCTTTGCAGCAATATTATGTATTCTATACTTGACTTGTATGAAATGGGAGCTTCAAGAATATCTCGTCAAAAGAAAAGGTTTTCTTCATGCTCTAGAAATCAACTTACTTTTATGGCCAAAAAGATAGGTGAGAGGCCACAGTGTTTTCTTTGTGGTGACTATACTACAATGAGAGAAAGGAGAGTGGCATACCTCTGCAGAGCTTGTTAGTCATCAGAAAGTAAGTACCCAGCTTTCTGACCACTTAGGAGCAGTGGCAATTTTCAAATACAATACAGAGAACAAACACTGTCGCCTGTGCAATTGCACAGTAAGAACTGTCAAGATATTTCCACAAATAGTAGCATCTGACTGATCCAACCCAAGACTACTCTTTCTTTTATTCATATTTTTTTAATCAGTGGTATGCAGTTGAGTAATGATAAAACAAAAAAAAAGTAAAATTCATTTTTACCTGCCAATTTCCTCTTGCTTTTTACTGATGACTCTTTCTCTCTCTTTTTTTTAATGTTTATTTATTTTTGAGAGGGAGAGAGAGACAGAGCATGAGCTGTGGAGGGGCAGAGAGAGAGGGAGACACAGAATTCCAAGTAGGCTCCAGGCTCTGAGCCGTCAGTCCAGAGCCTGATGCAGGGCTTGAACTCAGGAGTTGTGAGATCATGACCTGGGCTGAAGTCAGATGCTTAGCCAACTGAACTGAGCCACCCAGGCGCCCTCCGATGACTTTCTTTTTAAGCGGAATATTTATATATAGTCATAGTTAATTCCTTGTGTAAGTTTTCTTTGTTCTTGGTATAAAATGCATTTCTCCTTGCCTCTTCCCACTTTTTCACTCTTTATTTGGCTTTGGTATATTCAGTAATCTTTTTCATCCAGTATATTTGAGGAGAAGGGTCCTAAATCCTAACTGTTCTGTTGAAACTTCTGTATTGCTTATAGTTGTTTTAGAGAGCAAACAAGATATATGTAAACCTCCAGAAACTGTAAAATCTTAAAGCTATACAATAAATCTTAAGGCTATATAATATCTATTATATATATTAAACTTACTAGTTTAAAGGAACACTTATCATTACATGTTTATATAATACCAGCTTAATCATATATTATTATTATAAACATTCTTTATTACTGATTGTCTTTACCCCAAACAGTTATGAGAGCCAAAAGACACATTAATTTCAATTAGTCTAGCTGTACATTTTAAACATGGAAACTGAGGCCCAGAGAGCTTACATGAATTATAGGAAGTGACAGTTAGTAAGAGTCCACTCTACAAACATAGGTTTCTTGATTCCTAGTCTGTGCTTTTCTTCATCCTACCATTCTCTCTTTGGAAGACTAGCTCTGTTTTATATAATACAAGCTGGGAGGATAAGTAGAGAATAAAAGGGGATAGAATTAGATTCAATCATTCTGTCTAAGAATTATGTCTCTCATATCCAAATGCTTAGAGATTAATTAGTTGGTTAATTAATAATCATTACTGCATTAGCTCCCTTAAAAAATGAGGACAGGTGTAGCATTAAAGTTGCCACATTTCATTGATTCTGACACATTTTTTGTAACCTTTAACATCTTTGAAATCAGGATGCATTTTAGAATTCCTATAGCCAAGCAGTAGTGGAGGCACAGGTGTCATTGGCTTTGTGTGTAAAAATTGGTTGTGTTCCTCTTGCCATAAACAGACAGCCACGACTTCTGACATTTCAAGACAATTTAAGAAATAAGTATGAGATCTGGTTGTCATCTGAAAATTCTCAGTTGTCACCTTCTAGTAGGATCAACAGAACACCAGCATCAAACTTTTCAGAAGGTATCAGCTGCTTGGAATGAAATGTTGAAGATAATCATGGAGCACTCTTCAGAAATAGCATACCACCGAACACAGAGACTATCATCAGAAAAAACATGGATATGGATACCTCTGAGTCAAAAGAAAAAAAAAGATTCAGAAGAGTGAGGATCTAAATAGAACAAATTTTCTTTAATTCTTAAACCAATGTATTTATTAATATTATGCTTCTTATATATTTACAAGACTGATATAGTATAAAACTATATATCTGTTTAATTTAGGTTGCTCTTATAAAAGTATAAAATAAAAATTCTAAGTGGTAGGAAAGAATTGTGTAATGATTTGAGATGTTTCTTCTTTCAAAGGTGTACTTAAAATAATGTGTCCTGTAATCAGGTGTTCCTCAGTTTTGATGAAACATAGTATATTCATTATATAATTAACCATTTTATTCCCTGAGAGAAGCTTTAGGAACTTGCAATATCTGAGGTCAATTCTGTGCACCATAATTATTTCACAGGGGATTTGTCAAAGTATGAGATACTGCCTGGGTCTAGACAAGAGAATGTCAGATGCTTAGAAAACATGTTCTCTTGGTGGTTTTCATTTGATACAAGAGTGCCCACTAAAACGTGGATCTGTTTAGAACAAAATTTCACTATGGTTCCATTTTTAAACATACCTTCTATTAAAACAAAAAGGAGAAGCATCTGTTTCTGCCCGTAAACACAGATGGAGTTACTAATTATGATTTTAAGTTTGATTCAAATAATAGTTCACCTGGAGGTGAGCAGCCCAGGTCAGAGGTGGTTGCTGTGGCACAAACGGCTTCAGGCATGGAGCCCAAAAATAGAGCACTGGCAATGGAAAGATGAGATGCTGAAAATGCATTCATTCTAAAATGCTGATAGTTAACTCAGGAGATAGATAGCCAATGGCCATCACAACATTTGTGTTAAAACAAAGACAGAGAGATCAAATCCATTCTTTTCTTGCTCATGGTTCTTTTACATGGTGGCTTTGGTGTTAAAGCTTATTTGACCATTTTTATTAGGGAGAAAGTTATTAGATAGGAATGAGATCGTAGAAATTCTTATGCTACAGAGGAAAGAAAAGTTGAAAACCCATTTCTATATGACCACAGAGCAAAATATGTATGATGAGTTCAACTTTTTTACACTTTCTCCACCTACCCTGCCTTAGTTTACCATCAAGCTGTAAACTACAATGTTTATCAAAATGATTCAAGCACTGCTGGTTATCTCCTTTCCCTGAAATCCTATTGCACATGCTAATGGAAGCATAATTCAGCAGTTTATTGCACACAATATTGTCTAATTTCTGAACATGTATTCATTCAGGAGAAGACACTTACTGAGTGATATATGACAGCACTTGTTTGTACATGCACATATACATATATTCTTCCTCTTTCAGAAAAAATTTGAATCACAAATTATTTATGATAAAAAGCCAAAATACAATAAAATCTTAGAGCAAAGTTTAAGTTAAAAAAATAGATTCAAATAATAAAGCAGGGTAGAAGGAGATGGTTAAGAACCCCTTTTCAACTGAACACAAAATTGACTCTATCCTTCCATGAAGTCAGACAAAAGAATGAAAATAAAGCTTTCTTTGTTTTAAAAAAAAGACTCATAATGTTCATTGAGAGAGATACTCCCTGGCATGTAGACTGAAAACCCTCCCCTAGGCCCTCCAAGTAAACAGTTATCAAAAGCAGCAGGGTAGTTTTAATTTGGGCATAACTAATATCAAGTCCTTCATCATGAGAATAATTGGCAAAGGATTCAGTTATTTCTCTCATTATTCCTGAATTATGATTATAATATCATGTGACAAACACAGATAATCTATTTAGTAGAAGAGGAAATGCTTTGATTTAACTACGGCTATATTATATAATGAAGGCATAAGTTGAAAAGATAGGGTTTTGTATTTAGACATGTAATGTAGCATAATTTAGTGTTTGTAATTCTTCTATCCAGGGCCCATTC
Organism: Herpailurus yagouaroundi; assembly: GCF_014898765.1. NCBI lineage: Eukaryota > Metazoa > Chordata > Mammalia > Carnivora > Felidae > Herpailurus > Herpailurus yagouaroundi. The sequence goes on along the minus strand of NW_024412400.1, from coordinate 66,396,540 downwards.
CTACATTTTCTGATTCTCCAGGTAGTGTTTTTTTAAGTCTCTGGAGCATCATGAAAGAATCATTCTACATCAGAAGCAGGCAGCCTGACACGTATTCAGTTTATGTTCATGGATTCAAAGACTGGTTAATGCGTGTGTGTGTTTTCCAATATAGTCATTCCATATTATAAGAAGTTGGAGGAAGACAGAGCATGATGTTTATGGAATACCCTATTAGGTACCCAAGGTTACAGCTATTGCCTCCTTCCTCCCAGTTAACAAAAGCTCTGATTTTAAGTACGACCTTGCCATGTCCACAGGGAAAGGAGACCTCCCCTCAGCCCCAGGGGAAGGACCATGATTAACCAAAATCAATCATGCACAATGCATTATCTCTTTGCCAGTGATCATTTTAGGAGTAGGATGTGTCATAGTTTTAGTCAATCAAGCATATTCTCATTTCCATAAGACTGCAACTCTTTGCTTTGAGTAGGACTGTTTGGCTCTGTGATAGCCATATTGTTTTTCTTCTTCCCAAGATGGAGAGCCAAGAGAATAACAGCAAAGTTTATCCTAGAGCCCTGACATCCTTGAACTTCTGAGTTAGCTGGACCAGTATACCTCCAGAATCTTTGTTTTGTGAGATGTCTTCACTGTTAAAGCCTTTAATCGGCTTACTTTATTCTGTTACTTGAAGGCAAAAGTTTCTTAAGAGACACCATATTTTATATTTCTATATTCTACATAAAATTGAGCAAAAGTTGGCATTCAAAAGACTCATAAGGAATGAACAACATGGGTAAGAAGCAGAAAAAAAAATTGTAATCAATCAGACAAGATTACTGGCCCATCACAGCAATGTTGATATATCTTTGTAAGGTAGAATTCTCCCCTATAATGATATCCAATAGTACTTCTTTACCACACTGAGGTAAACAACTGAGCAATCTAATTTAAAGCTACTATAGCCCATGCTAACATAGCTGTACAAGAAACCATTATTTTATCTAATGCCATCACTAGCATGTGCTTTCCAAATACAAGCATTAGAAAGTTGTATTAAAACACTAGATCTGCATTTTCATCTTCTCTGACAACATTTCTCACTATTGACCACTAATTTATAAATATGAATAACAAACTTTACTGCTTTCTTCAGTAGATTGAAGGGGATGGAGTGCTGTCACTCACACACACACACACACACACACACGTTAGGAAGAGCAAAATGCCTCCATTCTGCCCACTTATTTTCCAACTAAATTAGCATCTAGAGGGAGAAAACACAGTATTATCCAAGTCATTTTGTTAAATATTTAGCATGTGAAAAATTTTACCTATCCTCTTTTATTATTGTTTGCTTTCCTTTTTTTACTTTTCTCCTTTTAAAATATTTAGATGAATTTTCCATATTCATTTATCCTGTCATAGTGGTAAACACTTCTAGTTTCCAACTACAAATCCATTTCCCTTTCTTTTTTCAGATTCTGATTTTCTCTGAGGTACTGGTATGCCACACTAAAAATATTGTTTCTGACCTCTCATGTACCTAGAAGTAGCCATTTGACACAGTTCTGGCAGTGATATGAGAATGGAAGTCAACAGGAAGAATGTCCGCATCACAAAAAAAGAGACAAACTGCCCAAGGAGAAGTTTCATTTGGCCTTTTCTTCTCCCCCTTTTTCCTCTTTTCTTTTCTTTTCTTTCATTTCCTTTTCTTTTTTTCTTTTTTTTTCTTTCCTTCCTTCCTTCCTCCCTCTCTCCCTTTGTCCCTCCTTCCCTCCTTCCTTAAGCAATCACATAAAGAGTCCACTACCATTTATTAAGCAAAAACCAAATAGATCCTCACCACCACTACAATGCAAAGAAAAAGAGGAAGTAGTAACCGGGAATTACCTTCCTCTGACTTTGGGCAACCATTGCCAATCCAGGACAATTCTACCTCTAAGGGCATTTGGCAATGTCTGAAATAACTCCTGGTTGTCAAAACTGGATGGGTAGGGTGTGCCACTGGCATCCAGTGAGTAGAAGCCAGAGACACTGCCAAACATCCTAATTTCCCCCCAATGAAGACAAAGGTTTATCTGGCCCAAAATGACAATAGTGCCAGTTGAAAAATCCTAGAGTATTCTCGTTATCTTTCTTTAGGCCTAGAAAGCAGACATGATGCCAGAAGCACAGCAGCAAATCTTATGACCACGAGAAGAAAAATACCAAGATTATAAAAGAAGTCTAATTCTTTCACCAAATGTTTAAACAACTGTCTTCTTGAGTTTTTATTATATGAAATAAAGGAACCCTTATTTGCTGCTAGCCAAGTTTTCTGTTACCTCATAGCCAAACGGATTTCTAAAGAATACAGTTTTCAATCATTTCAATCATTTTTCAATCAATCAATACAATTTCAATTTCAAATTATTTATTTCATGTTCATACATGGGTCTAAGCATTCTGAATAAAATGATAAATCAAGTATGGTTTTTCACCTATGGGAACTCGCTATCAACTGAGGAAGCCAAACATCAGGAAGTGTAAAAGTCAGGCTACTCCTGGTATAAAAAACGTGTTGTGGGAGCTCATGTCGGAATCCAGGAATGAAGCAGGATGGTGGAGGAAAGGCCACTCTAAGGAAACAAAATGTTCTCCTATCCTACATTTGGGGTGTGTGTGTGTGTGTGTGTGTGTGTGTGTGTGTGTGGCAGGTAGGGGATGTGGGAAAGTAGTCCATGGAGAAATATTAGTATAAGTCAGGTACAGAGGCATAAAATGGGGTGGTATTGGGGAATGTAACAAGTTACAGTCTTGTGAATGGAAAGAGGAAAGTGGGGAGGAGTTCTAGGTGGAAGGTATTTTAACCTAAAAAGTAAAGTTGGGGAGTAAATTGTGCAAAGAATTAAAAGCCATCTGCATTCTGGACATTAGCATCCATGCTATAAGGAATATTGGCCATTGTTAACAAGAGATCTGCAAGACCAGACCTGCATTCTAGGAAAAAAAATAAGTTTGATGAACTGAACTTGGGTGATTCCATTTACAAATAATGAAAATATAACTGAGGAATCATATCTTCCTACTTACACTCTGGCTTCAAACTTCACTTCAAAATACTTTAAAATGTGGCAAAAGTGTACTGTTGAACTGCTGTGGTTTCAAATCTTACTGTTAATTCCAGTTGTGTTTTGCTTACAAAAACTACAAACTGGCATGTTAGGTAATTCATAAAGTAATTCCTTTGTATAAAAATTTTAAAAAAGGATTACTATGCTTTGCTAAAAATACTCAAAATTATTTGTTTCAACACATGGCAACCCAGAGAGGCATTTGTCAAGCATACCTAAATCTGCATTAATATTATCCCAAAGCTGTCAATAACATTAAAACTTATATGGAAACAAAAAAAATTTTTTTAACTCAGAGAGCTTAGATTTGTATCTGTAGTCTCTAGTTACAGCTATTTAATTATCCTATTTTAAAAAATCCTAACTAATTTAAGGAAATTTGAAGGAAGATGTAGATCCTGTCACTGGATAGCCATGTGAAAATAATAAAAGTGGAAAAAATATGAAAAGTTCAGCGTTGGAAGAGGCTTTAGGAAGTCAGGGAACTCACTCAGCCCTGCAAAGAATCACCAAGCCTTCATGCACTCTACGTGCAGCAAATGGAGTTCTCTGCCTACCTTCCATGAGTGTATATTCCAATGTCAATTTCAAAACAAGTGACACATTTTTATTTTGAAAATGTTATACCTAGACACATAAGAAAATTTTCACAAATGAAATGACACCATGGGAATAGAGATAAGACTGACAGAAAGTACTCTGGGGGTGAAGGAAGGGAGACTGTGAAAAGAAGGGGAACTGAAGAAGGCTTTTCTTTACCCCCACGCTGCAGGAACTCTAGGATAGTCTGCTAAAAGATTGACTCCTTCAATTTCTGCTTATGTTAAGAAGACTGGAAAGACTAACTGTAGAATAGCAGGCTTACAGAAAACAGTTACTTATTTTAATCAAACCATGTAATCAGAAGGCCTGAGTAATGATTAACTTCCACTTTCTCTGTAAATCATTCAATCACTCAGCAGTGCAGGTAGCCTTAAATTCATTCTCTGCCAAGGGCACAGTAAACTTAATGTTTTTGTACTTAACATTTAATATCTTAAATGTGTGCATGGCCATTGCTTCTGAGCTCATTTAAAAAGCTGGTGTTCTGCTAGGTTGCAATGGCTGATTGAAATGCCGAGACATTTTATAGCTTTTACACTCAAACACACGTACCCACACCTTTCCTTAGTGATATTTTTATATCTATGTTCTTATTTGTAATTAAGCAAAATTAATTTTGGAGAAATGCATTAGGACCCTGTAATTTTCATACACAGCATAAGAATTTATTTAAGCGAAAATAGTCTACTGTAGTTTCACTATAAGAAAAAGAAAAATGAGAATATTAAGTACCTATAAAATGCAGAGTAACAGATACAGGGTTTGCTATTTGAATTCATGTTTCCTAAATCCTACATGTATCACTATGGCCCTGGAAATGAAAAAGAAATAGTATAATACCTTTGTGGAGGCCGACTGCCCATAATTTAGAATAATCACAAATGAATCGAATGTTAGACACATGATTTCCCTCATCTCTATAACACGCTAACAACCTCCTCTGGAATAAATTATTCCCAACTCAAAATCTCAACCTAAAATAATTTTAAATTCACTGCAGGTGGTTTTTCATTTCTACTCACAAAGCACCGTGCTGGACGGTCAGGAGCCAGGGGAGAACGTTTGAAATGTTTGGACTACCTTGTCTTCCTGGGGGACTTTATTGCCCAATATGCATAATCTATTAGCTGCTCGTCGCGGGGGGATCTAGGGAGTGACATCTTGACTTGCACCACGCAGATCCGAAAAGCTCTTCTCAGGAAATGCGGGGAAGAGCAACTTTCTTATCCCAGTCAAACTAAGAGGCGGAACCACCCCCTGAACTAGCCCGAGGCCTGGGGAGAGCAGGGGGCTGAAGGCAGCTCCGCCGCCCTCCGCCAGGGCTTCTGGGCGAGGGATTTCTTTTGGAGGCGGCATTGTTCCTCCATCTGTTCAGCCTCCGTATCTCGCCAGCAAACCCTCCCCGCTCTTTCGTATTTTTTTCCTTATTTCTTTAGTACCTCTCGGCCGATTTCCTGGCTCTTGGTCTCTGTGGTCCCTGGGCACAGCTCTAGGCTGAAAAGCTGCAGTGACTGGGGCGCCGCTCTAAGGCGTTGGAGGCGACTGCACTCGTCCGCACGAGCTCGGGAAGCGTGCGCGCCTCACACTCGCCCTCTCCCTTTTCTCGGCTCCCTCCGGCTCGGACGGGCTCTCCCGGCCTCGCGTCCGCCGACTACGGCTCGCCTTTCCTGCGGTGTCTCCTCACACCAGCTCCGCGCGGCGTCGGCCGCCGGGTCGTCGGCGCACGACACGACGCCCCCCCACCCGCCGGCCGGGACTCGGGATTGAAGGGTCAAGGCGCCGCGGGGAGGCGGGGAGGAGGAGCGAGGAGAGCTGGGGCAGGTGGGGAGCGCGGGGGCCGGGGCGGGGGCTGGGGGTGGCGGGGCGGGCAGAGGCGGGAGAGTGAGCCCAAGAAGAGCCAAGATGCATCTGCTCCGAAAGCGCCAATGAAGAGAGGACAGAGGGGGGCAGGAGAGGAGAAGAGCAGAAAACACCCACTGACTGGGGTGGGCAAAACGGGCAATTTGCAAACTGCCGGGGCGAGCGAGGGTGAGCGGAGGGGGAAGGAGGCTGAAGGGAGAGAAGAAACACATAAGGGCAAGTTTCCACCTCTCCCCAGAGGTCGAGTCTGAAAATGCGTCCCCTGGGCAGGGAGTTAAACAGGGACTGGTCATGGTGTCAAGGGTGGATCTGAAAAAGGAATTTAGTATCGTGTAGTTTTTCCTACACTAGACTCCGCTCCATCTCGCTCAACTCTGGTAAATGACCCTCCAAGTAAAATGAATTGGCTTAATGTAAAAACGGAAGCTGAATTTCCTCCACTGTGGACTCCCCCTGAGGTATGGGTTTGTTTTTAAATGAAAATAAGCGTTTGGGAGGTTCCATGAACCCCAGTGCTAAAGAAACCACCCAGTTCATTAAAGTTCATTATTTTTTTTATTGCTTTTATTTTCGTCAGAGGAAAGAGGTGAGGGGTTGGCACCATGAGATGCTTAAAACAGCTATCTAGGTAGCGTTCTTTTTCAAAAAGACAAAATGGGTTTCCTGAAACAGCTAAAGGGGGATTGGGAAACTCGGTTACTCGGCTGGGAAAAGAGAGAGAGAAGCATTTAAACTCTAACAGACGATTAAACCTTCAGCACCCCCTCTCCCCAATCCATCGGAACTGAAAAAGGGTTAAGCGTACCTAAGAGAGTGAGCAGGGCAGGGTTGGTGGAAGGTGGGGATGAGGAGAAAGAGGCAGGGAAGTAGGAAGTTCTCGGCAATCCCGGGATTAAGATAAACGCCTGAGGTCGGCGGACGCAGGAAGCTCCCTTACCTTTCTCTCTAAGCCCCGTTTGCACCTGATCTGCAACCATAAATACTTCGTGATGCTTAGTGTGCAGCCAAACGATGGCCGAATGTTAAACAATTCTTCACGCTCCCTCCCCTTTTTTAAAAACAGGCTCAAAAGAATGTTAATACTGTTCTCGTTATCCATCGGCTCCGAAACATTCCGCTTTGTCGGGAAGAGAGACGAAAACCAAGCGCTTGGGCACGCATATATGTATTTACATATTATGCGGTCGATATATAAACATATATACGTTTTCTGCATATAAATCCAAAAAGAAAAGCACCACAGATGCCTCTGGAGAGGGAGGGGACCGGGAAGAGAAAAACTTGGCAAGCCAAATATATCCAAAGATTTATCAGGAGCCACCTGCTTCAATATGCAGAATTCCCGAGAAGATTTACAGGGAGAAGAAAAAAATTTAATAAAATACCCAAAACACACACTTGCAACTGGAAGACGCCTAAGACGCGTGGAAATGGAGAGGATGAGAAGATCTCCTGAGGGTAAAGATCCGCCAGCTAAGTGAGCAATCGCCTCCGAAAATCACAGGCGGGGAGGTGGCTGCAGATCGTCCCCTGCTCCGGTCCCCGCCGCCGCCGCCGCCGCCGCTGCTACCTGTAGACACGCGCACACACACGCACACACACGCGCGCACACACACACACAGCACAACCCTCCTCCCCCCCCCAGCTTCTTCTCCCACCCACCCCCCACCCCCCACCCCCGTGGCGTTGCCGGGTGCAGGAGTCTGAATTAAGCTAGACCCATCTTTCAGACCCCGTCCTGCCCCCTCAGAACCAGGACTCCCCCCCTCCGCCACCCCTTCTTCTCCCGGTTTATTGCTCAGCATCCCCTCCCCTACGCGTCCCCTCCCTCCCCCCGGGCCCGAGCAGCGATCGCAGTGGGGTGGGATTTCGGGGGTGCGGGTCCGGCGGTAGCTAACGTTATGCTAGTGGTGGTCCCTCCCTTTACAAGTTCCGCCCTCCCCCCTTCCTCCTCCCGCAGAGACCGAGCCTCCTCCGCCCGCAGCGCGGAAGGCGGCAGGAGGGGTTAAGGGCTCCGGGCGTCACGTGTGACGTTCACCGAACCACTCGGAGGAGCGTGTGAGTGAACGGGCCCGGCCGCCGAGCCGCGAGGCCTCGGACTCGAGGAGTTTCTGTGTTCCCGGCGTCATTGTGCTCCCTTCCAGGCGTTTTCGTCTTGGTAACTGAACGCGCAGAGTTAGAGGCAAGAGCCTCCTAGCGTGCCTCTTCAGTTTTCGTCCCTGTGGTAGAGCTCTTGCTACCAAATTCCCCCTCATTTTGTTTCCACCAGCCAGAGGCAGAGTAAGCTCCGAATTGTAGCGTCTGTTGTAGCCCCATTTGTGGGAATAGTGTAGATAAATGCCACTGCCTTGGGCCTCTGCCCCCCCTCTCCCCCCCCCCCCCCGCCCCCGGCTGCTCCCACATCTTCTGCCACTGGATAGGTGATATTTAAAAATTCATCATAGCTAACCCGTGTTGGCTTTTGTGATGGGTGTGACTCACTATACCACATCGTTTACCCACCTCTGATCAGCTTCTCTGTGTGAATTTTTGAATGAAAGTGAATTGTGGGACAGGGCCCTGACAACAGAAGCATTAAATTAATCAATTGCAATGTGTCATAATTCAAACAAATAAATCCACCAGTGGGAAATCGCTAGAAGAAATTGTGACACTCAGTGTAGAAAAGGGGTGTTTTTGTCTTATTAAGTGCTTGCCTCAAATTTCTCAAACTCGTGTTTTAATGAGATTTAATGAGTATGTTTTCATCTGTAAAATTTAGATAAAAGAAAGGAACTTTTTTTAGTTTGTAAATATAATTTATTGTCAAATTGACTAACATACAGTGTGTAAAGTGTGCTCTTGGTTTGGGGGTAGGTTCCCGTGGTTCATCGCCTACATACAACACCCATTGCTCCTCCCAACAGGTGCCCTCCTCAATGCCCATCACCCACTTTCCCCTCTCCCCCACCCCTCATTCGCCCTCAGTTTGTTCTCTGTGTTTAAGAGTCTCTTATGGTTTGCCCCTCTCCTCTCTGTAACTATTTTTTCCCCTTCCCTTCCCCCATGGTCTTCTGTTAAGTTTCTCAAGATCCACGTATGAGTGAAAACATACAGTATCTGTCTTTCTCTGACTGATTTATTTCACTCAGCATAATACCTTCTAGTTCCATCCACTGCAAATGGCATGATTTCATTCTTTCTCGCTGCCAAGTAAAGAAAGGAACTTTAAAATAACCAACATTTAGATTGCAGTTGTCCAGAAGTATTACTCATTAATTAATTAATAACACTAAATAAGAAACCTAAGTTTCTAGAATATGTGATCTTTTAAAAAATCATCTTAAATATATCCTTCCTTCTTCTTAGAAGGAATTTGGTTTCACATTTTTCTGACAGTTTTAGAATTTAGTCTATCTTGTCATTTTTTTCTTTTTTTCTTTTAAAGTAACTTTTAGGCGATGTGTTGACAAATAGTAGATCTCAGTATTGCTCCCATGAAAGTGAAATTTCATTCAACTAAAACATGCATCTGATTTTCTTGGTGAAAGATCTGCCTTGCCCAAGTTTGTCTAAATTCTAAATCCTGTGAAAATTCTCTGAAATTTCTAAAATTCACTGGAATTTTCTAGGAAAAATTAGAAACAACGATCTATTCCAATACCAGTAAAAGTACATAAGTGAATCCTTTCAGCTTTCACGAGACTACACAATTGAGGTAGGCTGATAGAGGACATCGTTATCAAAACTGCAAAATCAAACTTTTAAAAGAGAAATAAGGATAATGTGATAAAGCTATCTATTGTACTTTACAGAGATGAAGTTTTGTATACTTTCTTTTAACTCAGGGCTCTGGGACCACTTCCTAAATGCATCAGATGATGTTAATATTAGAACCCTAATGGTAATAATGACTGAATGGTTTTTTTTATTTCTAATATTTGGTATTTATAGTATGAGATTAATTTTAAATAGGTTCTATTGTGTTTTTTCATTATTCTTTTCACAGCTGTACTTTATCAACTGGGCACTACTATCTCATTTTTATTAGTTAGTCTTACAAAAAGCCCAAGAATTTTAACAAAATAGAATTACCTTACAAACAGCATTTATCACAGTCTGTAAATACAGACAAATGAGCCACACTCTTCTTGCCCATTTTTCCCACTTTCCCCATCAAACCCCCTGAGGAAAATAAACCTATCCTATACCATTTGATGAAAGAAAAAAAAAAAAGAATGAAAGCAAGAAGTTTTGTTTCTCTTATGTTTTTCTTCTTTTGTTGGTATGTAGTTAAGAGTTGGGACTCTGGTAACAAATTGCCTGAGTTTGAATCCTGGATCTGCACTTAATTTGTTATTGCCTGGTTCATGTTACTTAATCTCCCTAAACCTCAAATTCCACCTCTGCAAAATGGAGATAATAACAGTACCTACTTTGTATGAATGTTGTGAGGATTATCCAAAATAATGCATGCAAAGCGCTTGGCACATGAGTAAGTAATTTTTCAGCGTTCACTTTATTTTTGGTATCTATGCTGTATCTTTCCTCTTCGGGTTCAAACACCAGTATATGTAGTGACATTTGGGGTTAGGGTTAAAAACTGATCATGACATTTGGTTGCATGGAAGCCATTAGTGATTAGAGAGTAATTGCTAGACCCTTCCTGCCTTCTCTTTTTCTTATGGTACAATATCTGTCTTCTATTCACTAATTTCAGTGTAAGGGATCATACTAAATGTGTTAAATGAGATAGGAAAGAAAACATTAAACACATGAATAGGTGACAAAGGCATCAATAAAACGTAGGAAGTTGAATTCAATTCACATTGCCAATCATGTGATCTTCTAGATTGTGACATTAACTGTGCTCAAGTTTGCTGCCTTAAACCAGGTCAGACACTGTTTGGAATGAATTCTGGAACTCTCTGTAAGGTCAAATGCAAATAAAAACCTTGTGAAATTTGCCCAAATGCATCTGCTCATCTGTAGATTGGGAAGGAGATCTTAACATGACACATATGTAAAGTATTAGCATTTTCTGAAAATATTGGCTCAGAAGAGCCAATCTCTCTTGAGTGAGAATGGCAGAAAATATCACTAAAGGAATAGTGAAATCAACTTTGTAAGTATACGTTTATTCCCTAATTGTTGTGATGGTAAAATTTCCTTTCCCAGAAATAAAAAAGAAAATATTGGCAAATGAAATTAGGCTTGAAGGTAAATATTATAGTGTATTTTCAAATACTCAGTACAGTGGTATATAGACTCAGTTTGCTTTCAGTCCAGAAAGTTATTAAGTGGGAAGATCTTTTCCCCTCGGTAATTACATATATATAATTAAATGGCATGTAAAAAAAAGAAAGCACGAGTACTACTCATTCTTTGGAAAATCCCAAAGACTCACAGCAGGAGATTAATACCCACCCCCGCTTTTTTTTCTTTTCCAAGGGGCTTCAGAAGGAAAAGTATTAACATCATACATATCATGCTTAGATGAAATTTTACTGCAACATTCCTCATAAATCATATGTATATTACTTAAAATGGGTTAAATATAAATAATATACTGAGAACGATTTCATAGGGGCAGTGAAAAGTTCATATTTCAGCTTTTAAAGAAAGAAAAAACAGAGCTGAATAATCTATCAAGTTATGGCATTTGCCAAGTGTACCACCTGCATAGCTTCCTGGCAGTATTTTGTTATAACCTAGACAAAAGACATACATGTTATTCATACAGAAAAGACAGACCTAACTTCTCGGAGTACAAGCATAGTCTAGTTGTATATAGTATCTCTTTGGCCACAATCCACCTGGTCTTCAACTCCAGTCTGTCCACAAACCTCCTCTCCATCCCATGCACTTTGTACAGCATGGCCAATTGATGTTTTTAATCTAGCCTTTACCAAGTCAAACCATTTATTTATTTTGAGAGAGAGCATGCAAGTAGGGAATGGGCAGGGAGAGAGGGAGAGTAGGAGAGAGAGAGGATGCCCAGCAGGGTCTGTGCTCTCAGCACAGAGCCCCTGGACCTCACCAACTGTGGGATCATGACCTGAGCCCAAATCAGGAGTCAGGATGCTTAACAGATTGAGCCACCCAGATGCCCCCTGAGTCAAACCATTTTTGAAAATCCTTAATGAATCTGTAATTCCCATCACATGAAGTGCACACTTCTTATCCCAGGATCCAAAGCCAACATACTCTCAGTTCCATACATCTTTAGTCGGCTTTCTCTCCCATTACTTTTCTACCGCATCTCTGTTTTTTCCCTAAAAGATATAACTCATTGGTCTCCAAGGACAATTCTCAAAATTTCTTCTCTTGGGCTACCAAATCACCATCCCTACCTACTGAAAACTCAAAAATACTACCTCAAAGATTCCCTCAGCCAGAAATTATTTTCTCTAGCTCTAAATACAACTGATGTGTACTTCCCATAATGCAATTGTGCAGTTTATCCTATCTTGTGTTACCATTATTTCTAGATCTTTTGTGTCTCCTAACTTATTTACAGAATACTAAACAATTTCTCACTCCAGGACCTTTGCACTTTCCAATCCTTCTTCCCTGTACTCTCTCTTTCTGATGGCTATATGACTCACTCTTTCATATAGAACTCTTCTCAGATGTCACTTTCAAAAGGTGTCTTCACGGAATATCTAAAACAGCATTCTCCTCCTCATTCACCCTGTCTCCTTAACTTATATTTGCTTCAGTGTTCTTATTATAACCTGATTATATTTATTGTCTGTTGTTTGCTTCTCCTCACCAGAAGGTAAATTCCATGAAATCAGATACTTAGTCTGTTTTGTTCACTGTTCTGTACCAAACACCTAGAAGTATGCCTGCTGCATTATAGTGCTCTATACATAGTGGAAAAAAATGAACGAATGAATGAATGTGGTCAATTTGATTCACTAATAGCAATTTTGGAGGCATGATTACTGACTATCTCTAACTTCAGCCAATAATTGAACATAAAGGCATAAGAATTTGCTCAGATGTTCTTGAAAGACATTTCTTAAAAATATATGTCTTACTTAAAATACATTAAAGCCATAATTACAGAACATAAGCCCACTTTTTAAAAATAATGTTTAGAATGGGTATATATTAGCCCCAAATGTGTTCATAAAGCAATGATACTATACTGTACTACCAAAAATATGCTATTCTTTTGAGAACCAATGCTACTTTGTTATGTATGACTTAGATTCTGCATTTGCTCATTTCCCAGATTTTAATGACTTTAAACTGTGTATCCAGGTAATGTTCTTTATCAAAGGTTCTAAAATTCTTTTTTGTAATTATTTAAAAATTTAAAAATTTATAAGAGCAGTTATATAAACCCAAAATGACATTTATAGTATACTATGAATTTAGTTCTTAAATAGGTCAAGATTGCTTTGTTATTAAGTAAATGAATTCTCACTCACCCATCCTTTGAGTGCCTACCTGTACCCATTACCTCATCATTGAAGGATCAAAAGACATGGTCCCTCTCTGAGTATCTCTGAGGTAAGATCATATCTAAACAATATGATGACTTTGTGCACTATACGAAAAGAGTTTCCAGAGAAGGACATTCCAAGCAGAGAAACAACATATGCAAAGGCATGAGCTCACTTGAGTGCAAAATATATTATTAAAAGCAAGCAGCTCAGGTTAGCTGGAGCATAGGAGATACATAAGGGAATAGCAAAAATGAGCTTGTGTGTAAGTAGGGTCAGATAATGAGGGGACTTGCATTTTAGACAATGAAGTTTGGATCTGACCCTCAGGCAGGGCCAGTGGTGGCAGGGTGGCCACATTTGCCTTTTAGAAAAGTCTGTCCAAAGTAGGATGGGTAGTGGGTTGGGAAGCAGAGGTAAAACCAGAGTCAGGGAAGCCAGTTATGAAATTATTGCAATAGTACCCAGGAGAGATGCAGGTGTCTGAACTACATAGCAAAAACTACAACAAGAAATTAAAAGTAGTGCATTAAAAAGCTTAGAAACTGATTGGCTGTGGAACGTGAGAGAAAGTGTAAAATGATTTTTTATTTTTGAGCTGGAGCAACAAAGTAAATGGTAATGTCAATTACATCAGCTTGATGAAATAGTGATTTTTAGTACACTTATTTCAAGATGGAAAACCTCAACCTCAGTGGTAAAATTACTAGATCCAAGTCAAAACACTTTAAACTTGAAACTGTGTCTTCTGACTCCAAAACCAATTAACTTACCACTATGTCACACTATCCTCCTGAACTTAATAGGAATGAACAGGTATGAGAATATGGCTTTCAAATATTCAAGTTTGTATTTAATATGAGTTCAGGAAGAAACCGTTGAAGCTAGAGATTCCTGGTAAATGTCTGAAATTTAGGTATTCTGTATTGTTAATTAAAAAGAAGTTAATATGTTTGATGCCAAGAACTGTGTAAAACTTTAGTAAGCATACAGGAGAGAGGGAAGAGAGAAGAAGGGGAGGGGTGGAAAAGCTCAATTGAGGACCGAATTTCTAGTTAGTCTTATAGGATCAATCTGACTTAATTACGTGGAAGAAGCATACAGAGCTAACAGCCTGAATAAATTCACCTTCTAGATAAACAGTAGTATTTTTTTTTAATATGAAGGACTTGTTTCTGGTAATGGCTGAATAACATCTTAGACTAGCCTTCCTGAAGTCAAAAATTTCCATAAACTTTGGGCATAACACAAAAAAAGAGCTACAGAAAAGCACTTTATAGCAAACAGAAGCATGCAGATTCTTTTAGTGAATCAACACACAGAGAAGGAATTGTGCAAAGTGAGTTCTCATTTTTCAGATGTTAGCCCGTGGCCATGAGTCAGCATGGTAGGAAAACCAGTGATACCTTGCTTTGGGGGAATCAGAAGTCTGAGGCCAGGGGAAAATGAAAAATAGTGAAAATCTTGGGGAAGGTAAAATAGATGTACAGGAGATACTCAGATTCTGTCTGCTTACATCTTTGGTTGACCCCTGAACCACATCCATGAGCACAACATCATAGTAGCTCAGTTAAAGAAAATTTAAGTAAGTATTGGAATCATTGCCCAGTTTGTAGCTGGGTTTCCCACTAAAGTAAAAGAAATAATACTCTTTGGAGGAAAAACAGTAGAACTCAGAGTTCCCATAACTTAATATTCACAACATTCAAAATGTAATCCAAAATTATCTGACAGACAAAAATTCAGGAAAATAGAATGTGTTCTCAAGAAAAAAGAAAATCAGCTGAGACTAAACACTAGGTTATATAAATGTTAGAATGAGCCAGTCAGGATTTTATAACAGCCATTGTAACTACCCTTTATGAAGCAAAAGCATATATACTTGCAGTAAATTAAAAAAATAGGAAATTTAAACAGAGAAATATACATGATAAAAAGAAATAAAAGGACAATCGAGAACTGAAAAGTACTATGTATGACATAAAAAATTCATTGGTTGAGGGGCACCTGGGACACCCAGTCAGTTAAGCTTCAGACTCTTGATTTTGGCTCAGGTCACGATCTCATGGTTCCAGAGACTGAGCCCCAGAGTCAGGCTCTGTGTGGAGCCTGCTTGGGTTTCTCTCTCTCTCTCTCTCTCTCTCTCTCTCTCTCTCTCTCTCCCCCCCTTTCTCTGTCTGCCCCTCCTCTAATTGTGCTTGCACCTGCGCATGCTCACTCTCTCTCAAAATAAATAAATAAACCAACAAACTTTTTAAAAAAATGTAATCTTCGTATTTATCTTAAAATACAAATCTTAAAGCATTATCATGCTTTAGAAATATTAATCTAATAGCAGAATACATGATAGACTAGAAGAGGAAACGATATGGGCTAAGAAATCTGTCTGGATCATCAGGTCAAACCTTATATGGTAGCAATTGGAATGAAAATCAAGGATGTATCTGAAATATTTCAAAGGAATATACTGATTTTTGGGATACTATTCCCTAAATAAAAGAAAAAATTAAAAGTACTGTACATGAATGTAAAAATAAGATATGAAAGCATTTACCTAAAATACATTATCAGCATTTACCTGTTGAGACAGAGTGAGAAATTACATGTTTTATTTTCCATACTATATAGCTACCCCACATTAAACATTTTTCGGTCACTCTCCATTTATTATCTTTCTTAATCCTCACAACTAAATTATGAGGTAGGTTTACCAACCCCATTTTATAGATGAGGAAACCGAAGCCCATGTTTAAGTGAATTGTTCAGTGAAGCCAGATTCAAATGAAAGTCTGGCACAAAGCCTATCTTTTTCAGCCTTACACTCTACTGAGAGAATAAATTATCACTGTCATCACACACTGTAATGAAGTCAAGAAAAAAGCAAACTGAGAAAGGACCTTTGAATCTAGCAACAATTTTTCAGGAATCAGTTTGAGTAGAAAAAAGGGGAAGACCTCTGGAGTTAAGAAAACCAATCAGAGAACACATAAGTAGAAAGCTGATATAACTGTAATTATCTAATACTTTTATCAGACCTTCAGTGTTCTTCCATCTTTATAGTAAAAACACTGACTACCTTCCAATATAATCCACTCTCTTTTTAAGGCAACTGACAGAAACTCAACTCAAGCCCAATAAGTAAAACAAACAAATTCCTGAAAAGCAAAAACACAGTTTATTGTTGTAACTGAAAACTTTAGACTTTACAGAGTTCTCACCATGACTATTTAGAAGCTTAACTGTGGTCCTTAAATTTTTCTCTTTTGTTTTGTCATTCTTCAGTTTGACTCAGCATTACTTTCTGGCAGCTTCTCTTCACCCCTGGGGCAAGGTGCAACTCCAGATTCCCCTTTCAGCCTGGTGTCCTCAGGGAAAATTACTTTGTTAACTCTAGAAAGAAATCTTATGAAGACTCCAAGTGGTTTTGCTTGGATGACATGTTCCTTCCTGTGACTGGCAATGGAGTTAATTTGCTTAATCAAGCCCAGGACACATGATTTACCTCTACACCAGGTAAGAGAAGCCACCAAGATTTACACAGACAGTGGAGGCTGATGTAAGAAAAGCCCTAGGATGGTTACCAAAAGAAGAAAAGTGAAAAACTTTTCTGGGCAAACCTACACTAAGGTCATAATGGTCGTACACTACATACTGCTCTTAGTTTTTCTCCTGTGAGCTCCTTTTCAGTTCTTTTATCTAGCAAAAATGGATTATTAGGTGTTGCAAAACCACATCTCATGCTTCCTCATCGCTGAGTCTTTGTTCAGTTTATTTATGCTACTTTGAGTTCCTCCCCTACATCTGCCTGATTAAATATAAATTCTAGAAACTAATGCATTGCATATATTAGGTGCTTAATGAATGTTCATTGTGAGGAATTGTCTAAGCAATTCATTAGACATTCAGGAGACAAGAAGACACACAGGGTAGAGTCACTAACCTCAAAGAGCTTTTGATTAGAAGGTTATAGAAAACACATACACAAATATCCAAAGTATGAAACAAAACAATGCACTGAATACAAAGAGTAAAGGAAATTCAAAGAAAAGGATGAAGCACATCTGAGAGGAGGGAGATATGGATTCCAGAATAAGCTTTGCTTAAATGAAAGTATTTGATTTAGCTCTTAAAAGTGATTGAAATTCAGTGCATATTTGTTTTGAATTGAATAGATGAACAAATGAATGAGCTGATGTAAATGAACAAACAGATAAAGCATTTAAATTTTCGATCATCTGTAAAGAAATATTAGGCTTTTAATTCTAAAAGGTAGTAGAGTCAAGAAAAGATAAGTTTCTTTTTCTTTCTTTCTTTCTTTCTTTCTTTCTTTCTTTCTTTTCCTAATTTAGTAGGGAATTGAACATGTTTCAAGCAGAAAAATACGAAGTGGGATATTTTTAATTCATTAAAAAAAATTGGTTAGGTGTAAGATTTTGGCCTAGGAAAGTTGCGAATGAGATACAGAAAATAAATGGAGTTTTAAAGCCAAATCTTTTAAGAAAAAATAATCTTAAATAGATTTAGGAAACCAAAACCAAACAAGAGAAGTTATAGGAAAATACCTTTCTTTAAATGATAGGCTTAACTTTAAAATAGCAAAAATTAGTTCACAGTGGATTTTCCTGTTTATAATGGATTACTGTGTTTTGTTTTAAATCTGTTCAATTGTAACTTATGGACTACGTTAAAGCAAGAAAATACTTCCTCATACAATATCTAGTGCTTATTTCTTAATAATCTACCTCATACAATATCTAGTGCTTATTTCTTAATAATCTACCTCAGCCGATAGTTTAAAAGTGTTCTTCCAGTCATTTATATATAAATAGAGGTGTTAAGTGTCCCTTACAGTATTAGGAAATCAATATAAATATTTAATGTAAAGGAAAGAAGAGATGATTTAAGCATCTTGGGATTCAAGTTGGAGATAATTGCCCTCTCACATTTCTTTCTCGTTTTCTCTGTTTCAGAGAAATAAAAGTGCTATGTTTGAAACCTAAAATAATAATTACAATTTTTAAATTCATGAAACAGATTGCAAGCCTGAAGTAGCAAGTTCTCATTTATTCTAGTGCTCTCACAATGGAAAATACAGCAAAACTCGGTATCTGTGATGTAATTATGAAAAGAAATCTTTTAGGTTTTACCTTACCATATTCGTATATGCCAAGATTTCTGTTTATTTATGTAACAGCCACTTAGAGCTAACTAAAACATTTTGATCACTAGAAGGTGCTAGATATTTGCTCCTACAAGTACAGGGAGGTAATGTAAAGCCTACAAGAATTCCCTAGTAGAAATTTTCTCTTGTAAAGATTGCATGTATGGGGAAGAACCAGGTAAAATGTAATTCTGAAGTTGTTAGACTTGATGAGTAACATGCACTGAAGGGTCATTTCGTTATTCTGGGTCACACCTCATTTTTGCAGAGGCCAGAGGGATCTCTTCCCTCCTTCAATTTGCTAACAATTTCAAATGTGGCCCTCTCTATCTCTGTATGTTCCTAATAAAATAGAGTGTACAGAGGAGGGAATGTGGAAACAATGCACTCCCATGAATCATGTTAAGCATTTATTTCTGAGCTCTTCTAAACATCTTCAAACACCCTGCCTAGTAGCCAGCTAGATTCAGTGATTTGCATACTTGCCCCCCACAGGATTAACTTCATTCTCTTTTCTCCTCCTGGAGCATTCCCCTTCCATGCACTTCCTTTTATCATTTGCAACTCAAAACTCTCAATACAAAAAATGTGAAGTACAGCTCAAATATCCCCTCTTCCATGAAACCTCCTCCCTTCCCGCCTCATGATATAATGCCCTCCTTGCAGACATCACTAATTGATTCATTGTGATTTTTATGCATTTCTCATCTACCCTATTGGAAAAGTGCTTTGCAGATTTTTTTTTCGTTTTAGAAAATTTGTTAGAGTGCCTGGCACATAGGTTATCTTGCACAAATAAATGCTTCATGAGCATTTTGGGATACATAAATATGTGAAAATGAATAACAAATAATATAATTAATAAATAAGTGGAAAATAAATGTGGTAGAAATAAGAGCAGTTAAAAAGTTATTGCGGTCATTCAGTGGTCACACCTTTCCAAGCAGAATGATGGGAGTATATACACTAGGGTGGTGGCAAGTAGAAATGGATATAAGTGGAAAATTGTGAAAGGCATTCGGGAAATAGGGCATGGAGAGGAAAGTGAGGGAGAAGGAGAATTCGATATTATTTTCTGATTTCCTGCTTGAAGCAATGAGCAGCTGATTGTACCATTTACCAAGATAGAGAATTCTGAAGAAATAGCAGTATCAGGGGGAGAAAAATAATTCCTTTTATTTGGATATCTCAAGTTTTAAGTGCATGTGAAATCCGAGTGGAAAAAAACAACAACTAGGGATTGATGATGGATCTGAAATCAGGAGAGGAGTGTGGATATCTATTTTGGAATAGCCTGCGCACATGCATGGTCATTGAAGCTGTATCAGTGACCGGGAGAGATCACTAAGGAGACTTTGTAAACAGGAAAGAGAAGGGGCTAGAATCAGAGAACAACAGCATTTTAAATTCAGGTGAAAAAGGATTCTGGAGACCTAGTAGTGAGTGTCTAAGGGACAGAGAGGTGACAAGCATCGGATCCTGATGAGAGAGATCAGAATGAAAACAAGACGGGGTCCAACTTAGACCATGGTATCTTCAGTGGAAACATTTGTTGTGGAATATTCAGAGCAGAAACCAGACTGAAGTGTGTTTAATAGTTAGAGGAGAGAAAATGAAAACAGCAATTATGGAAAATTCATTCAAGAAGTTTGACTGTAAAAAGGAGGATAAAGATAGATTCCCAGCAGAAGAGGGAAATTTGGTCAAAGGAGGGGCTTTTGTTTTTTGCTTTTAGTTTTTATTATTGGAGAGATTATTTTGAAATATTGATGGAAAGAAGCTAGTATAGAAGGTCAGGTTCATAACAGAGAAGAGGAAGATTGATAAGGTTCCTAAGAAGGCAGAAGGGCCTGGAAAATAAAGCTAAGAGGAAAGATACCACCCTTCTAACAGGGAGATAAGTGCAGATACAGGTAAACTTACAGATTTCCTGGGAAGTCGAGAAGCTTCTGCCTGATGGTTTTATTTGTTCAGTGACTTAAGATTCAATGACATGTATAAACAGTGTGTGTAAGTGTGTATTGTACAGTGGTATTGAAGGTTTGAAAGGACCAAACAATCAATATTTTAAATAGCATAAATATATTTAATGGTCATTAAAACTAAAAATTTAACAATATGTCATTAACAGGTGTATTTAAAATTCCCTCTGTGTGTGTGTGTGTGTGTGTGTGTGTGTGTGTGTGTGTGTGTGTTGTGTGTGTGTGAATGGACTTGTCCATTTTATGGATCTAGGTTTGTAAGGCTAGCAGGTAAAAAACCTAATGCACAATGTTTGCAATCAAGACAGCTGGGATAAAGAAATTAAAATACAGGGCAAAAAGTCCAAGGCTTTTTGTATGATCTTCACAATAATCCTATGAAATAGGTACTATTTACTATCTCCGCTATATCTGAGGAGAGTGAGGCACTGAGTTTAAAGAACCTGAAAAAATTTCAGAAGTCATGAACTCCCATACACTTAGTAACTGCTGGGATTGAGATCTGTATCTGTCTCTATTTGTGAATATATGCTCAATATCTTTGTGGTAAAATCCCCTGAATTATTTCCTATACACAATTATCCAAGTAGCATTACTGGCCCAAATATTTATTTATGTTGGTAACCATACATTAAATGGAAGTAAAATTGATCTCATCTAGATTTCTGGTCAAAATGGCACTGTGGTGGGGTGCCTAGTGGCTCAGTCAGGTAAGCATCTGACTCTTGATAACAGCTCAGCTCATGATCTCAAATTTCATGAGACTGATATGGAGCCCTGCACTGGGCCCTGTGCCGACAGCACAGAGCCTGCTTGGGATTCTCTCCCTCTCTCTGCCCCTCCCCTGTTTACAGTCTCTCTCTAGCTCTCTCTCAAAATAAATAAATAAATAAACATTAAAATTAATGAAAACACTTTTTTTAAAATGGCACCGTGGGTTCAATTTTTAAGTGCTTCTCCCTACATCATATTTATGCCAGTAACAAGTAAAATACATTTTTTAAATGAAATGAAGCAGAGAAATTAATTTTATGTGTTAGCTTGACTGTGCCATGGATGTCCAGATATTTGGTTAAACATATTTCTAGGTGTATCTATGAGAATGTTTCTGTAAGAAATTAGCATTTGAATCATAAAACAGATTGCCCTCCCCAATGTAAGTGGGCCTCGTCAAATCCACTGAAGGCCTGAATAGAACAAAAGGGCAGAGTAACAGAGAATTCTTTCTTTACCTGGCTGTCTTTGAGCTGGTACATCAATCTTCTCCTTTCTTCAGATTCTGACTTGGAGTGGAATGTGTATATTAACCTTCTTACTTCTTAGGCCTTCAAACTCAGACTGAAACCATACCATTGGATCTCTGGGGTCTCCAGCAAATCTTGAGAATCCTCGGCCCTCAAAATCATGTGAGTTGACTCCTTATAATATGTCTATATACATACATATATAGAGAAACAGAACCAATAGAATGTTTCTGTTCTATTGGTTCTGTTTCTCTGGAGAACACTAATACAGTAGTAATACTCAATGACATGGTAAATATCTCCACTAGCTCAAAATAGAAGAGAAACACTGTGGTAGGAAGGGTTAAGACCACAGGCTGCTGGCTTCTAGGTCTGGAAGAACTTAGGAAGCCATGAGGAAGTCAATTCCTACAAACAAAAGGGACTAAAAGCATTCCACATACAATCAAGGGCCAGAGCCAGGTTGTGTTGTGACATTAGGAATTAGGAATTAGAACTGGATTTAGGACCCAGGGATAGAGAGACCAATAAAATCACTTGAGAGAGGCAATGGGCACATGCACACACATGCACACACACATACAGAAAAATCAACTACTCAAAAAATGCTGTAAATTAGTATTCCAAAAAAAACAATTGAACTATTGTTGAGATACTCAAATAAAAACTATAATCCAAGAAATAAATTGACTAAGAGTAAATTAAAAATACCAGCAATCTAAAAATCACTTTAATCTAAGTATATTTAATATTGTCAATAAAATAAAGGAAGAAATGCCATTCATACATAATAAAGACTAGGAATCAAAAACAATCAGATGAATGAAGAACAGAAAAATATGGAAAATAAGTAGTCTGGAAGAAAATTATAATTACTATAAATAAGTAAAAACTTTTAAAAAAGCCCCTCCAGACTGGATAAATTCAGAAATAGTATTGAAGACCTCACCCAAAACATAGAAGGGAAAGAGCAAGTAAGCAAATATTAAGTACTGAGAAAAATTAGAGCCTGATGCTTCTGCCTAGAATATAGAAATATGGAGAGTGTTGTTCCTACCCCGAAAACAAGAAAAAGCCTAATAAATTGCAAAATCATAACTTCTGTTGAACCAACAGGCAGGTAAGCTCTCAGGGCACAAAGTAGCATGAACTCAAAGGAAAGCCAGGTATCTCCAAGTAGAGACAGGACATGAACATGCTTTACCTGTGATAGAAAGTATGAGGAGGAGAGAAAGAAGTGGATACCAGGTGCACACAGTGGGTGAGAAGAATTCAGTTATCATGTTCACAAATTGCTAAAGGCAGTTTGTAAGAGAATAGACTCTCTGGGAGTCATAGACACAGGGGGAATTTGCACCCACTTACATGTATCTTCTCCACGGTTTCCAACAAATGCCAGTGAGAAAGATTGCTGGCAGGGTTGGTGACTGGAGAAAGCTTCACTTAGTGGTGCAGGCCTGGAGGAGGGAAGAGGTCTTTCTTGCATGAAAAGCTAGAGGCCCCACCTAGACTCTAGATTCTATGGAACAAAAACCATCAGTCACTTAAGGAAAGGCAGCAAACTATCACCCCCAGAGTACTGCTGAAGGAGACCCATCGCAGCTGGAGATGAACAGCAAAACTAAAACCAAAAAACAAAAAAAACCTCTACATTGCAGATGATGCCAGATATAAGTCTGACAGCATACTGGCATTTCTCCCCCTCTAATGTCATATTGTAGATCTTTTGCTCTTTTTTTTTTAATTTTTTTTTTAACGTTTATTTATTTTTGGGACAGAGAGAGACAGAGCATGAATGGGGGAGGGGCAGAGAGAGAGGGAGACACACAGAATCGGAAGCAGGCTCCAGGCTCTGAGCCATCAGCCCAGAGCCTGTCTTTTGCTCTTTTTTAAAGTAAAGATTTAATAATGCATAAAGCTGAATGACTTCCTGGGCAATGTAATTTAAGTTTAGCTATCAAATAAAGGGCCATATCTTGCCAAGTGATGTTGTTCTTACTCTTTAGACAATCACCTTCTTCGCAGTTGCTGTATAACCCCTTGGGCTTTTACCGCCACTATTTTAAAAAATTATCGGTAATTTTAATGTCAATGATACAATGACCATACACCTCATTATCAGCCTGCATACTTATCCAAATTTATGTGTTCTGTGATGGGTATGACAATAAAATTTTCCTTATTGTTTCAAAAATTTGCTAGAATGTTTTCAGCAAAGTATATTCATGAAACATAAAGCCTTTGTCACTCTGTGAAGACGTTGTACTACTGCTGACATGACAGCAGGCCACGCTTTTCTTCAGATTCTCCCTAAATCCAACTTTGAGGAGAACTCCAGGCATTGGTGATTACCTCCCCATGCCCTACTCCTGCTGAGAAGAGGTTCGGAGTGCCTGTACTTGTCTCCTGCTTAAACTGTTCTTTTAGCCTTATCATTCAAATGGGTCATGATATATAAATTGCTGGATTGTTTAGGGGTTAAATGAAATGAGGTAAGAATTCAAGGATTGAACTAATACCCTAAACCACCCACAAAAAATAGTGTTTAAAGACCATTTTTATCCAAGTTCAATGCCTTCAATAGTTTCTTCAAAGTATTGAGCAACTGGGATTACACTTGAAACTTAAGAATCTCAGGAGCCAAATATTTTCCTGCTATGGACTATAGGGAGAATTCACCACAAAACAAAACAAAACAAAACAAATCCAAAACCCTAAACCAAACCATGCCTAACCAAAACTGCAGAAGAATTCAAGAATATGCTATCTGCATGAATCTACTAGCCACACCTTTCTAAAATGGCAGCCTCAAAAACTATCATTATAAGTATGTCCCTTCTCACTTTTATCTTTGGCCACTGGACAAACACCAAGACACCATAGGAAACTACTTTGTCAGTCCCATTGTCCACATACAACTCAGTGCTTTATTCTCTTTTGAGTATAGTTGATTTTCTTTTCAATCCATCCTGGTACTCTTTAGAATTCTAGTTCTGTGGTAATCCTATTTATTTACATCTTTTTCGCTCAGTGCTTCCTTAAACTTTCTACACTAACCACAACCAAGTCAGGGCATAGCTTCCCCTATAGCTTCCCCTGAAGACCTGTCAAGTACTGCCTAGTCATAGTCATACGCCTTGGTTCTATGTTACTTCTAAGAACAAAAGACACTTTGGCAATCTCTTAACTCACCATTGCTGCCTCTAGATATCTTACTTTTTCTCTTGAGTGCAAAATATGTCTGCATTTAATGTGTAATATTTGGAACTACTCTTTTTTGCTACTGTTTGTCACCCATTGACCTTCTGGTCATTTCCCTGTTTGTTGAACATTTCATGAAATGACTCGTGATTTTCCTTACCATTCCAACCCTGGCCATCATCATAGAAAACTTCAATTTTTGCATGAACAACCTCCAAGATTCTTAAAATTACTTACCATAATAGAAAGTTCTAGAATAATGAATGATATTTGCTCACAATTACCATAGAGTATGGCACTTGGAAGCAAAAATTACATACAAAGAGAGGCGATTACTTTTTCTCTTTAACTATATCCAGACAGACTACTTTAGTCAGCTTCCTAAAACTCTCCGCATTTGGACTGTGCTTCTGCTAAGTGCAGCACACTTACCCAGGAATGAACTTTTTTAAGGTAACCATCTATATGGAAATATGTGAAGAAACAAAAGGGTTAGTATAAGCTAACAGAACATGTGGATTTTAGGAAGATCCATAAACAGTGTTCAAAAAACTACCAACGTAGGGTTGTATACCAAAAACTATAAATGACCAACTTGTGCATGTGTGCTCCCCTTTTGCCAAGGAGGGTAAGGGAAATAGTTCTGTCTCAAGCAATTTGGATTCTCTTCCTCCTCATCTAGTGCTGCCATCTGCTGATCTCTTCGGCATGTCACACTTTTTATGTCCCATATTAGATCAGAACCAAGGTTATTAATTTTAATAGCAGAAAATTCTCAAACTCCCTGGAGAGAGCTGCCTTACATTCACTCTTTGGAGGCTTTATCAGTGGTATTTCTATAACCTGTAGCTACTCCATTGTCTGCACAATTCTTGGATTTAAGAAGATTTGCTCTTCTTCCAAAAGCTCTGAAAAATGCCAGCCACAGCCACTTATTGCCTGGGAATGGCCTTTCTGCTCTGCGTGCTCTCTTCTCTGTGCCTTTTGACTCTCTCTGGGCCCCTCTGAACTGTGCTATGGAAGTAAGAGGCTAGCTTATTAAGCTTTCTGGCAGGAAGAGGGATGTTTGGTCCATTTCTTTTCAACAAAATGTTACTGGGGCTCCCCATTTGAGTCCTGCCTCACAAAGGTTCCTTCTCTGCACAGAAAACATGGAGTCCTGATTACTTGATTGCGACACCTGATATTGCTTCCAGCCTCAGATACCCAGGTTGTACTGTTTAGCTGTTTGTGCTTTCTGTAGACTGCAGGCAGAAATGACTTCGTAGGGGGAAAAAATACCACAAAATCTTAGCGTCGTGCTTTTCCAGATGATTTAAAAGAGCAAAATCTGACTTTCTGAGTTATGTATCTGTTTGAATCACTAAAATATCCTTTCAAAAGTCACATGGTTTAGTTAACATGTGTTCTTAAAAATATTTTGCCCTTCTAGTGAGTTTAAGCCAGATCTTCAAATTTGTTCACAGAGAACCATCAATAAAAAGTATGGCTGGGACCAGTGTATTTCAAAGTACGGTCTGGGTCCTGCTTCCATATATCATTCCTGGGCCCCAGTCCAGATCCACTGAGCACGCCTGCTGTGGAGTGGGGCCTGGGTATCCGCATTCCCAAGGTGCTAATTAGTGGTCCCTAGGCATAAAGTTGAAAATCAGCGTGCACATGGAGGCTGCATTGGTAGCTCTATGTTGGTGGTGCATCAGCTTCATCTGCAGAGCTTTTTAAAAATACAAATGCCTGTCCCTTACCCTAGACCTGCATTGACTCAGGACCTTCACAGCTAAAGCTTCCAAAAGCTTCTGACAGAGAGCTAAAGAGCATCTGCATTAGGCAAATACACATTTTGTTGGTTAAGAATAACCACTGTCATTTATTAAATACTTGCTAAGCAAAGTACACGTTAACAAATCATTTAATCCTCACGATGACCCTCTGAGTTTGGTATTGCGATTAAGCAGTTGTCATCGTTGTTGCTTTTCAACATAAAACTGAGAGATGCTAAAGAATTCACACAACATTGTAGGAAGAGGATTGGAACCAGTTCTGCCTGACGGCAAGGGCTGGCGGCTCTTCACTATCACACAGGGCCTCTTGCTATCAGGTTTTTTACAGCTACCATTTTAAATGTTAGTACAGATTTTCTTTCCTTGGTTTGCTTTTCTTCTTTTTGGTTTCAAAATTAGCATAATCTTTTTATGTTTTGGCTCTTTATTTTTTCTTTGTAATTGTTGATGTAGAATTAATTCTCTGAGACACCTAACTTGTATGCTGCTTGTGCACAGAACATTTTATGAGAGAGGGAGTCTTACTATAAAGTTTCAGGGCTAAAGCTTGGGGTGCCTGTGTAGCTCAGTTAAAGCGTCCGACTTCAGCTCAGGTCATGATCTCATGGTTCTTGGGTTCGACCCTGGTGCGGAGCCTGGGGCCTGCTTCAGATTCTGTGTCTCCCTCTCTCTGTGTTCCTCCCCCACTCACACTGCCTCTCTCTCTGTTAAAAATAAATAAAAGATTAAAAACACTTTAATAAATAAATAAAGTTAATGGCTAAGCTGGTCACCGGAGAAGTAGTCTTCACCTGCAACAGAATCCTTTTGACTATTACTTTTAGTCCAGTACATCAGGCAAGATGCTCCAAATATGTGTACATCTAACAAACTTTCTTTAACTGCGTCTTACCTGTTATATTATTATAATGATATAGTTAGACTGTTCTACCAGACAATCAGCTTCTCAAGGAAGGAGGTATGTCTCTTATTTCCGCACAACCATGGATGATAGACTGAAGGCCTTCAGAATAAAGTATTAAGAAGCAAATGGTTCTGTGTACCACCTATACCACCATACTTTCACCATGTGTATGTGTACACGTGACTTAATTTTGCAGAGCCCTGACTCCTTTGTTTGTAACACAGGAATAATAATGTCTATTTGTTAGGCTTGCTCAAGAGAGATAAGACAGAAAATAAACAAATGATAAGTAGCTATACATAACAAATAACATAGCATAGCATGTTAGAAAGTAATGAGTGCAATGGGAATGAAAAATGTAAGGCATATAAGGGGTGGTTAGTGTGATAAAAAGAGTAAGTTAGAATAACATAGGATAATCAGGTTAGGACTCACTAAGATAGTAATATTTGAAGAAAGCTTAAGGAGATGATGGTATTAGCACATAGATACCTGAGTATTCTAAGCAGAGAGAACAGTCAGTGCAAAGACACTAAAGCAGAAGTGTGCCTGGTTCTGTTTTAGGAATAGCTGGAGGCCAGTGTGGTTAGAGCAGAGTGAGTAAGAGAGATGTCAGAAGATCGGTGCTTCTCAAACTTCAATGTGCGTAAGAAATGTCTGGCATAAGGAATGAGATTCTGCATTTCTAATATGCCCCCAGGTAATGAAGATTCTATAGGCCCATACGGCTCGTGCTCTGAGTAGCAAGGATTTAGATGACTCCCATTTTGAAGAGTAAGAAGGTAATTATATTACAGAAGTATAATATTATTGTGACATGGTATTAAGGGCTCAGTTGAGGTTGTAGTCATGAATTTAACACAGTGTGATTATGTGTTTTCTTCAATCACATTCACTGATACAGAGACAGGCATGAGGCTGGCAAAGAGTTTTAACTAGGATTGTAGTTTTGCCATGATGAAGGGAGAGAATCCAATGTAATCAAGCATGTATACAAGGAAGTAGTATGATGACTGACCACAGGATTTAATATGGGTAATGACACAGCTGGTGGGAAGTCAGACAGACCTTGTGGTACCTCACAGTTAATAGGGCAATGGTTTTAAGCCATAGTTACTGAACATGTGATCTCACCCTTCATTGCATCCATGGTTCATGTGGTAGGTGGTTTCAACAGTTTAATGGAAACATAGCATTCTCAAAGCAACTTGCATTGAAGTGCCAGTGGTGTCAGGAAGTCTGTAGTGTTTATGTGCAGATGCTATTAATGCACACACACACACACACACACACACACAGTAATATACTATACACTGTTAGAAAATGGAAATTTGAGATTTAGGAATTATCTCATCATATTGCCTTTTTATTTTACCTCTGCTCAGCACTGAGTATCTGCTGTCCATAGCCTTCAATTATTTTATTTATACGTAATCATGACTGCAGGTTATTTACCCATCATTTCAAAAACTTCCTGATGACCCCAAAGGAAATCCCAAATGCTGCTGAGTTATAAACTATCACACAGAACTCTTCTCTCCTTTATGTGAGATCTCAGTTTACTTGCATTTCATCTTGCTGGCTGGTTTCAATCCTGGTGTCCATACTGGTTTTGATCTTGGGTTCTAATACTTAGAGATTGAGCATTTTTCCTAATCCTCCACTCATCTTCAGCATCTAACCTTTTCTACTGAAGATCTTCTGGGTTAGTTTGCCCCTCTGGATTTCCTACATTATTTCTAATTAGGATTCCCTGAATCAATTACAGACCCCTCCTCTCCTCATCCTTATTTTCCCCAACATCAGTAAAAGAAAAGATGCTGTTAATTTCCATTGCTCTCTTCCTTCTTTCTTCTTTTCTCCTTTTTTATCTCATTATTTCCTTTTACATAATATATGCTCCCCTTTCTCACACACACAAAAGTCTCATTTTATCTAGACTTTAATCTTCCTTTTTTCCTGTTGAAGAACTAATCAATTACAATATGGGACTGTAATCTTTGAGTCTTCATTTTATCAAGGCTTGTTCATTTGTTTATTTCAGTAGTGTCTACAGGAAACAAGTCTCCATGATAAAAAGGAAATGGGCAGAGGTGATGCTGTGTGTGCATGTTTTCTCCAGTTGTCTTGAGATTTGGACCAAAGCCTGAGGTTTTAGGATGCCTGGTCTCCAGATAGCCAAGCTTTACTGTAATAAGCAAATTGTACATAGAGATTAACACTAATAGCTACAACGGGAAATAACATTAACTCTGCAATTAGGACAAAAACTTTATATACACAAGGAAATGGAAGGGTTCTTTATGGAATCATAACCATTTCTAGAGCTGGATGACACTGAGATCTTTCAGATAAATCCTGAGATGAGAGAAATGAAATATGTTCTTATTGATATATGTTATCACCTCCATCACTTGGAGGAATTTTACTATAAGCCATATTGGAATGACAGAGATGAGATATTCATTAATTCACATGTGTCCATTGATATGACTTCAAAACATTTGCATCCCTCTATTTTGTTTCTAGAATGTTTGGTTCACATCTTTACTATTTGAGGCATACCTGGTGGTAGAAGAAATAAGACCCAGGGAAATAAGATTTCCCTGTGTAAGCTGAGACTACTTAAATAACATATAATTGGGGAGACATGTCTCTTTGAAATAGCTAGTTATAGTTTAATCAGTAATAGTAACCCATATAAAGAAAGCATTTTTTTTAAATCAATTTCTTCCAAAGACTCTCTAAGCAATATAGAAGTTACAAGTGTCAATTTTAGAAAAAAAAAATGGGTTTCAAATCCTGGTTCTTTCAATTCCTGGCCATAAATTAAGCAAATTACTTAACCTCTCTATGTCTCATTATCCCTAGCTGTAAAATGAAGATATTATTTCCTGCTTTATAAGGCTGTGCTGAGGATTCAAGAAGTAAATATGTACCCCAGAGTAAGCTCTATATGTCTTTGATATCATTCCTGATAATTAGAAAGAAGAGTGTCTTAGAAAGGGAATATGAGCATTCTGACCATGGCAAATAATATCTTTAGTGATGTATCGATTAGTGTCCAGAATTTAACCATTATTTCCTTGTTTGAGAGGTTGATTATCTCTCCTTATTACATTAATAATGTCAAGTTTCTTGACCTAAAAGGGTGACAAATATAATTTGAATTATAGTAAGTTGGCCCATACCATCCAATCCTGTAAGTTCACTAGCCTACTGATTATGTTCAGGATAGAGCTCTTCCATTTAATACACATTTTTATTCACTTGTCTGCCTTCCACATTAGATTCTGAGTTCCCCAGGACAAGAACCAAACTTGTCACCTTTGGGCAGGAGTACTCTTCTTGTATTTCAGTAGAATTTGAATGTTGTTCTCAAATATAAACATCTTGCCGGTAGGGTTTATTATTTATATTTGCAGTGCTTGTTTGTGGTGTAATGCCTAGTTCACAGCAGGCAGTAAATGGATGTTGGCTGAACCTAACTAAATAAATGTTGACGTTCTTTTATGAAATCTAGATACATTCCAAGGTGTATCAGGGTCTCATACTGTTCATTTGATAAGGGCTCATTGGCACAATCGCTCACAGAAAGAAATTAAATTAATCTTTTTCTTTTTAAATAAAAATGAAAGCCATTATTCACAGATGTCCATTATCTTATTTAAAAAATTAAAAAGATAGAAATAAAATATGCTTTTGTAACCTTTAAAAAAAATTTTTTAATGTTTATTTTTGAAAGAGACACGGAGCATGAGGTGGGGGAGGGACAGAGAGAGACAGAGACGGAATCCGAAGCAGGTTCCAGGCCCTGAGCTTTCAGCACAGAGCCCAACACGGGGCGCAAGCCTAAGAACCATGAGATCATGACCTAAGCTGAAATCAGATGCTTAACTGACTGAGCCATCCAGGCACCCCCTTGTAATCTTTTTTATGAACAAAGTTTCTCACTTGTTTCTATAATAATAAAATGGCCTTTACAAGTCAGTGGTTGCCTAAGAAAATGAAAATAAGGATTAATGAAGTGATATTTTACAAACTTTAAGTGAAGCAAATGTTGGAGCACCAACCAACCCAAAGCAAGCTTTCCTTGTTTCATGTTTTCTATGAAGAAATGTATTTTTGTATAGGCCAGAAGCATAGGGAGAAAGGACAATTCATTTCTTAAATTGAACGCTGTTCCACACCATAGATTTTATTACTCTGATTACTCCCACCCTCAAAATCTTCCAGCTCAAGTTCCATTTTATGATGCAAAATTTAGTAATGTCATCAAGGGTATGAAACTTACTAATCTATTTTTTATATACCATCTGGTGAAGGACTAAAGTCACCTCAGGTCAAGAACTGAGCAGATCCAAGAATCTCAGTGAACACCAGCTTCAATACAAATTTCTGGGATGGACATTTGGAAGAACCAAAATGACTATTCAAGAGTCATGCTTAAGAACAGATGGACTCCTTCCTCAAACCTTGAGTGGGTTTTGAAAGGTATGAAGAAAACAAGACCACACTTCAATCTTCACTTCCTGCATGCCCTTCACAGGACTGTGATGTTCAAGCAATTCCTAAAACGCATGTACTACAGACATACAATTGGGACCCATGCTACGGTTCATCCTCCTTTAGTCTATAATAGTGCTGAAGCAGTTTTCATTGGTGAATGAAAAAGCACTGAAGAAAAGAAAGATTAAAATAATTTGCTATGTAAAATTGCTTGACTTGTATTCTCATATTCAATAACTTTCTTCCTAACATTTGAAACAAAGAAAGAAGAGAAAGAATCAGACAGAATTAACATGATTATTTGGGGCCTATTATAACTGGAAAGAATGTTGTTCATGTTTTGCAAATTGCAAGCATGGCTTTTCTTGCAAACTTTGCCGCGTACTTTTTGGGGACACATTGCCTCAAATAAGGGATACTGTGAGAGACAGAATAATGATTCCTCCAAAGATATCCACATCCTCATCCCAGAACCTGTTACTGTACATGGAAAAAGAGGCAACACAGATATGATTAAGTTAAGGATCTTAAAATGGAAAGATTATCCTGGATTATCCAGATGGACCCAGTGTAATTACTAGGTCCTAGAGAGAGAAGAGTCAGAGTCAGAGAAGCTGAGGTCAAAGTGATGCAGCCATGACCCAAGGAATGCAGGCAGCCTGTAAGAAGCTAGAAAAAGCAATAACAGATTCTCCCCTAGAGCCTCAACAACAACAACAAAAACAACAACAAAAACAACAACAACAGCTTTTCTGACACCTTGATATTAGCCACAAAAGACCCATTTCAGATTTCTGACCTCCAGAAGTTTAAGACAATAAATTTGTCTTACTTTAAGCCACTAAATTTGTGGTACTTTGTTATAGCAGCAATAGGAAATTAACACAGATACTAAAATTAAAATTTAGTTTTTGGTGAAAATGTAAAACTAGGTTTCTGGGTCCTGAGAGGCCCAGGCCGTCCAGGCAAAATAGGAATACTGAAATGATCACACTGGTATGATGTACCACACAAGGCAACACTAAAATAAAAGTTCACAAGGGACTAAGGAAGGTGCTAAGGACACATTGCCCTAAAAGTAGTTCAAGAGGCATGTGTGAGGAAAGACAAGGGAATGCTTAACTTCAAAATTCATCCAGGTTTCTGGGGTGCCTGGGTGGCTCAGTCGGTTAAGTGTGTCTGACTTCAGCTCTGGTCGTGATCTCCTGGTCCGTGAGTTTGAACCCCCCCCCCCCAACACACACACACATTGTAGGGCTCTGTGCTGACAGCTTGGAGTCTAGATCCTGCTTCTTGCTTCAGATTCTGTGTCTCCCCCTCTTTCTGCCCCTCCCCCTCTCACACTCTCTCTCTGTCTCTCTCTCTCTCTCTCTCTCTCAAAAATAAATAAACATTAAAAAATAATTTTAAAAAATTCACCCAGGTTTCTGACTCTTGGCAACAGTAATATATAAATTTTTCTGAGAAACAAGGGAAAAAATGACTATCAGCTAGTATTCTTTGCCTTATATCATATAGTGTAACCCATAAACATTTTGTATCTACAATTTGATTATTGCTCATCAATCTCCATCTTGGTTTGTCTCAAACAATGAATTCCCATTTCATCCTAAATTTATCCCTTCCTGATTTTACACAAGTTTAAATAAGCACACAAATAGAGCAAAATTGTAGAGTTGGGATCCAGCAGGTCAAATATCTCAGGGAAAACAAGACAAAAAATCTTGAATTTTATTTTCAAAGAAACATATATGAGTGAGTATGCCCACATTATAGTATATTAACCTGGGCCTATGTCTTTTGTTATAGGATTTTCAGATATAAGCATGTTGAGCTTTATTTTGCTTTAATACAGTGATTAAAAGTATATCCTGAGTCAATCAACTTTGACCAATACCTTGCTCATCTGCCCTTGACATTACTTAACATCTCTGTGTTTTAGTTTCGTGGCTATAGTGATAATAATAGTATCCAGCTTAACATGTTGTTGAAGAATTTAATGGAAAACATAGATTTAAAAACTCAGCAGGGAGTTTAAATAAAGCTCCATTAAAAGTAGATAATATTAGTATTTTTATTAACTATTTCATGAAGAGGGCTACATCACTAACAACTATTTACTATATCCCAATAATAAATTTGCTAAACGAACATGTCTACAGTACATTTTATCTTAGGAACTTAAGTTATAAACTAAATTTTATACTAAGCTCTGCCAGATCTTTCTTGCCTTTAAACTAATTACCTGTCCAGGTGCAAAACAACAACAACAAAAAAGAATATTTAGAGTGTCTGAATGCTCTTATCTTTGGAAAATCAGGAGGTGTTTTTTTTCAAAGTTCAAACATGTTTTCTTTCTATTCTTTCATCAGTTATTTGGTGATTTGCCAATATGAACCTCATAAGGGAATCCACTAGATAGACTTATTTCTTCCCAGTCTGCATTTTTATGGCCCATTTTTCATAATTTATTCTAATACTGTTTGCAATGATAGTATTTATAGGTTACTCTCCCCAATTAAACTGTTCCTTGATAGAAGACGCTGTCTTATTTATCTTGAAATATCTTGTATGTGTTTAGTGCTCCAAAATGTTATGTGATTGAGTGAATGAATGAGAATTAGAAAAAAGTCAGTTACTGTATTTGGAGTCGTATCCGCACCTAATTTTCCAATGGTGAATCTATGATTTAAGTTCTCTAAACTAACCAGTAATAGATTTTGCATTTTCTAATACTTTTCCAGTAAAAGGTATATCAGGGCAACCGACCAATGGCCCAGAGCTAAACTAACATACCACTTACTGCAAGTAGTATCTAGAAATTAAGTGAGAATCAGGAATTCTGATTTTATTTATCTGATTAGCTGACTATATGATAAGACTACAGGCAATCGATATTTTAATCATCACCCCTATAAAAAGCAAATTAATAGGATTTTTGGAAGTCTATCTCATCCCTCTTCTCAAATAACTTGCCCCTTCACTCCCCACCAATTCTAAATTTTTTTTAACGTTTATTTATTTTTGAGACAGAGAGAGACAGAGTATGAACACGGGAGGGGCAGAGAGAGGGAGACACAGAATCTGAAATGGGCTCCAGGCTCTGAGCTGTCAGCACAGCCCAGACGCGGGTCTCAAACTCACGGACCGTGAGATCATGACCTGAGCCGAAGCCGGGCACTTAACCGACTGAGCCACCCAGGCGCCCCTAACTCCCCACCAATTCTAACAGACCAGATTTTATTGTATTGCTGTCCATCATTTTGAATGGCCATACTGTTGCTTAGTGGATAATAAATCATACCCTAAAGCTGATAGACTTCCAATAGGCAGGCAACCCAGTGAACAAAAAATACATTTTCAGAAATTGCTCTGTAAAATTATTGGGTTATTGTTTCCAATGACATTACTGATGTAAGCAAATTTATACATATTACAAAGAAAATTAACAAAAAATCTGTCATAATTTATTGTCCAACGCCTATTAAAACACTTCATCACGAAAGGGCTATGTACATTAATTTATCTTTACATGATTTTGCAAGAAGCCCTGGAGCCAGAAGTTTTCAAAACAGAATTATAAGTTACCGATTCGAGTCTATTTTATTTAATCACCTATCTGTAAATTGATGCTTTCGAGAATCAGCAAGCATGCAGCAAACTTGCTAAGTAGGGAGAGAGATTGGAAAGTGAAAACCTTTGCGTAAGTACCTTCATTCTGATACAGACAAGAAAGAAAACCGTGATTGCTACAGGCAAAATACATAAAACTGCACATGGTTGAATGCCTAATAGACCTTAACAATGCCAGCTATTTAAATAACAACTTTGAAAACATATTAAAAGGTAGAAGAAATAAAAAACTGTTTCCTCCCTTGACAGCTACCTAGACCACACTTTTCTTGTAAAAACAGTAGAGGATATGCCACCAACTGAAATGAAAGCTTTGTTTCTTCTCTTTTGCATATGGGCTCTCAATTGATGTATAAAATATTTTGGGAAACAAAGCAGAAGAGAGTCAAAATTACCAGGTTGATTTTGCTCTCAAAAACAGTTTCCTTTCACTTTTTGTGTAGTCTGCCAAGCTCATCATACTTTTGGCAGATGTAAGGCACCTCTTTTGAATCAGTTTCATGAAGCTGGTTAATGCTACTAGCAGCCGCTGTTACCTGGCAATACATATCAGACGTTTTTATTATTGCTATTAATCAATGAGGTGAACTGACATTTAGAATGTGCATATAACAGGCCTGGTGACTTTCTCCCTGTAATCAATAGATTTTAAAGGCATTTGGAAGATGATTTATTAAAACAGCCAAAGACTTGGAATCAAAATATCTTAGAAGTGCCTGGGTGGCTCAGTCAGTTAAGCGTTGGACTTTTGATTTCAGCTCAGGTTATGATCTCATAGTTGTTGTGAGATGGAGCCCCAGTGGGGCTCTGCACTGAGCATGAAGCCTGCTTAAGATTCTCTCTCTCACCCTCTGCCTCTCCCCTTGCTTGTGGACTCTCTCCTTCCTCCCCTCCCCCACCCTTCACTAAACAAACAAACAAAAACATGATGCATTTGGGGCACCTAGGTGGCTCATCTGACTCTTGATTTCAGCTCTGGTCATGGTCTTATGATTCATGGGTTCAAGCCCTATGTCATGCTGTCAGCAAGGAGCCTGCTTGAGATTCTCTCTCTCCCCCTCTCTCTCTCTGCCCCTCCCCTGCTTTCTCTCTCTCTCTCCCTTAAAATAAATACTTTAATATATATATTTATATCTTTATATATCTTTGCATATATATATCTTTAATATATGTATATATTAATTGTTTTATTTATATTTCAGAAAACAAGTGTTTTCTGTAATGGGACAGATAATAAATTATTTTTTTAGCTTTGAGTTCCATTTACATCCTCCTCCCCTTGTTATTCCCCCTTTTCCTTTTCTCTTCTTTCTCTCTTGCTAAAATGCTTTAAACTTTAAAAACTTCTTAGCTTGTGAGCTAGATCTGGCCCACAGGTGTCATTTGCTGACACCTGAATTGATTCATTCAGCAACTGTTCTTAAGTGATGAGGTCACCACCCTCATGAAACTAGTTGAAACAGATGAATAAGAAAGAATTGTACCACAGTGTGTCTGGTGCCATGATGTTGTATGGTCTGTCATACCCATTCTAAACGTCAAAGGTGAGGTAATTTGTGATAAAATGATTAGCAGAGGAAGTAGGAGATTAAAAGTGAACAACTTCTGAGGAGAGAGAACAATGTGTACAAAGTTCCAAAAAAGAGAGAGAATTGATAAAATTGAGGAATCACATGACTGTGCATGCCCTAGAAGGCTGAGAACACTGGGTAGGAGAATGGGACAGACTTAGAGACAGACCTTGGAAGCCGTGTTGGGTTTAATCTTGCAGGAAACGGGAAGGCATTAATTGAATAAGCAATTTAATAAAGGATACAAAGTGAGGAGATTTGGACTTTAGAAATACCCGTTTGGTTGCAAAAGTAGGATTCAACTGGAGAAATTCAAAACAAGACGGAGATCACCACTTAGGAAACAGAAAAGTAGGTAAAGTTGAGTAAGCAACTTGGGACTCTAGTTGAGATCCCATTTTTAAAATCATTCATTCTCTTGGCATGCACAAAACCGAACTAATGATATTTCCTAGCCTATTTGTCAAGGTTTCCATGGAACTCAACTGAAATGATGTTTATAAAATGACTAAGCAATTCTGAAGTGCTGTAGCTTCTTTTTTTTTTTTTTTCAACGTTTATTTATTTTTGGGACAGAGAGAGACAGAGCATGAACGGGGAAGGAGCAGAGAGAGAGGGAGACACAGAATCGGAAACAGGCTCCAGGCTCTGAGCCATCAGCCCAGAGCCTGACGCGGGGCTCGAACTCACGGACCGCGAGATCGTGACCTGACTGAAGTCGGACGCTTAACTGACTGCGCCACCCAGGCGTCCCCATGCTGTAGCTTCTTACAAGGGTAAAAGTTTTCATTATTATGGTTAAGTTAAAAAATTTTTTAAGACAATAACCTTGATAAAATTATAGCTTGAATAAGATTCAAGGAGGTAATGGAAATTTGCAAACCCTACTTTGTCTCTTCTCACCTAGATCTAAAGGCTTGTATTTTGCTCCGGCAAAGCCTCCCAGTTGTTTCTGGTCTATCATAAGCTGATTCTAGATATCTCATCCCCTTGTAGCCTCCTTAAGTTTACTTTAGAACTGGAAAACTGGAAAATATATGATTATCTAAAAATATGTCCCAGAATTGCTAGGGAGTACTGCCTTTGTTTAGATTAGAAAGAAAGACCGTAACTGTTTGGTATAAATCTTGAGGGTATTCAAAGATCTCACAGCAAAGGATGGAACTTCTCTGTTTGGGACAGGCAAAGACTATTATTTTTTTCCTCCAGAGAAGTAAGGGAAAAGGAGTATGAGAGGGAAATAGGGGACAGTGCAGAGAGGAAGAAGTAACTAACTGCTGCATGGGGAGGTAGCCAGGAGAGATACCCACAGACCTACGGAAAAGAGATTTCAGTCTTATAGTGTTGACTGCATGAAAAGCAGAGACCACTCCACCCTTTCACATGACTCAGGTTCTGTAACACATCAGGAAATAACTTAGTTGTGCCATATTTGTGGATATTTTGTGAGGTGTGGATGTTGTAGATAGTTGTTGTAGTTGCAGGTGGAAATTGGCAAGGGGAGTTGCATTTTGTAAGACAGTGGCAGGTGGAAATAGGGGGTCAGGTGATAGAAGAGATCATGAAAATGCAAATTCCTTGCAAGTCTGAAGAAATCTTGGGAGAGTTTTGGATTTGCATAAGTCATGGAGTCAAGTTGAGGTCTTGTAGACAGTATATAGAACTCCAAGGAGGAGAGTGCTTCTTAGCTGATACTGTTGGTTGCAGGATTATCATGAATTATCGGGAAGTCTTGTTTCAGGTAACCAAGTCTATGGTTAAGAATGTTTGAAACCACCTACTGATGTGGAGTGTTTAGAGACAACCAGCTATTAATGCAACTGAATTATGAGAATGTATATTCTTCATGATTTACTGGTAGTAGCACAACCTATTAAATATCCAGATAAACTTCAAGTTTCCTGTGAGCTTATGTTTTGTTTTTGAAAATTATCTATTTTAAATCTTTCTTGATACCTAAAAGTGTAAAATATTAGAAATATACAGATTTATTTCCATATGATCTTTTGAAAATTACAAATAGGAAGCAACATTTATATGACTTCTGGGAAGAAGATATTAGTTTATTCACTATACTGCTGGAGCAATGAAATGAATAAAATATTAATAGCAAATGTAACCCTATGATATTCTAAGAAGTAGTAAACTTCATAGGCCTTTCTTGCACATTATGACTACAACTACATGCTATAACTTTTAGCATGTAGAAGATAGATCACTGGCTCAAATCCCCATAGTGTAATTACCACGTCTATGACTGGGTAGCTATGGGCCCTTTAATAAGTCATTTCACTTCTCTGAGTCTCTGTTTTCTCATCTGTAAGATGGATTGTTGAATATAATGATTTTTAAATATCACAATTGTCATTTTTTTGTTTATTTTATGATTGCAATGAAAAACCAGAAATAAGCAATGTGTTTACACTGTTGTCTTAGTGACAATCAGAAATTTCTCTCAACATCATAAATTCATAGTTATATAGATGGAATTACTTTTAACCCTTACAGTTGTAAGATCATAAAATAATAGTTGTAAGGGATCTCTGACTACATTCCATTAAAACTCTACTTTGGCACAATCTGATGAATATATTTCAAAGTGGTCTTAATTTTAGAACATTTCCCATGATAGAGAATTCACTAATATATGACATCTACGTACCTATTTGCTGGCATCAAATCCTATGAGTTGTCTGAGACATTTATTTTGATGTCAGTTTAAAGATGATGATAACTGTTAGAGATTTTACTTTAAAGATAATGAAAGGCCTTCTCCTTGCTCTGTGATTACAGATCCAGAAAAAGGGGGCTATTTTCTCTTTTTTCTCCAATTCATTATCTACCCTATTATTATCCTTTTATTTCTGATTTTCTCTCCCTCCCTCTCTCTCTCTCTCTCTCTCTCTCTCTCTCTCTCTCTCACACACACACACACACACACATTCTTCCCAACAAATAGAAAATATTGTGCACCAGTAAATAGGTCAATAAGGTCATATAAAGCTAATATGGAAGGAGCTAGCTTCATCTGTACGTAACAATGCATAGGCAGTCAGAGCTAAATTCATGATTTTTCATTTTTTTTCACTTCTAATGCAGTAGTAGATAGAAAACAGGTATAAGCATTTTGGTCTTAAGATGACAAAAATCCTTGAAACAGCATATGCATTTGTCTTAAGAAAGGTTTGTAAATAGCATCCTCTAATCTTTACATAGATGGTACCATTTTGAAATGCCAAGCAACCCATTTTTGAGTACAGATTTGGAGCCTTTATTCCTGAAAATATTTCAATAACTATAACTAAATAAAAGGCTTGAAGCTCAGTACTCTCTCTTTCACTCTCTCTTTCACTAAGAGAAAAATGTTAGAAGTGGACTCATCGTTCAATATGAGAGAGGTGCCAAATGAGTGAAAGAACTGGTTACAGAGGAAAAACAGTAGAGTCTGGGCAACTTGCCTAAAGGGACACTTAAGTTGACCTTCATATAGGAATTGAAAATGTGAATCATTTTCTCTTCTTTTTTTTCCTGGATTCTAACAATGAAGACAGTCTTTAAACTTGTGTTGTTTCTTGTTCTTTTATCAAGGCAGAAAAAGGCAACAAGAGAGCAGGCTTTCGAGTCAGAAAACCCAGCACTTGAATCCAAGGACCACTATTTGTTATATGATCCTTGTGAATATACTTAATCAGTTTAATTTCAGTTTTCTCATCAAGAAATTAGTTATGAAAGTAATTATTTTATAAT
The DNA here is from genome assembly GCF_014898765.1 of Herpailurus yagouaroundi. Taxonomy (NCBI): domain Eukaryota; kingdom Metazoa; phylum Chordata; class Mammalia; order Carnivora; family Felidae; genus Herpailurus; species Herpailurus yagouaroundi. The sequence goes on along the minus strand of NW_024412400.1, from coordinate 66,355,810 downwards.
GGTATTATGAGAATTGTACAAAGAAATTACTTATAAATGTTTTACAATGTACCTTGTGCAAAGGCATTTCTTAATAAAATGTATCTATTATTGTTATTTGAATATATTGAACACATATATTGAATTTGAGTGTATATATAGAGGAACCACTAAATAAAATTGAGAGATTGAACTCTTATTGTTTGACTTTATAAAGCTTCCCCTCTATTTTAAATAATATGAATGAATAAATAGCCAAAATGACTATATATTCAAAATTATGTATGGGAATAAAAACATGTGTAAACGCAGACACTTGTGTATTTTTGGAACTAAGAAGTTGTAGGATGGTTGAGTTTATTACATGTTGCAGTCTTTGGATGCTTAGAGCAGAGGATGAGGCCAAAGAACAATACAACTTATTTATGAGAATAACTTTTTTTAAGTGACTAAGACAAAAATCACATGGGTAATTTATGCTGGACATCCTCTATATGCCCCATCACATCTTCGTTTTGACATTCTCCACCTTGATCTATAACCCATGAGATAATATTGATTGTCAGTATTAACTGTTTCTCTTGTTCACTGACTTTGGCTACAGTTCAGCAAATGGGAAGCACCAGCAGGAGATCAAAAAGAAGCAGGAAAAAATGATCATGTAAATAATTTAAAATTTGGAAGATTTACAAATCTTGATATCAAAACATTTTATAAAGCTACCATAATCATGACAGTGTAGAGTTGGTATAGAGACAGACTCAAGATCAACTTAGTAGGTTAGAGAGTCTGTAAAATCTACAGACATATATGAATTTTGCCAATGTATGAAATTACTTCAATTAGAAAAGAAGAGTTTTTGGGGGTTGTTTTGTTATTTGTTTGTTTTAACTAATGGTGCTTGAACAGTTGGAGATTTCTATGAAAAACAAATGGACCTTATTTCACTCTACAAAAATTATTTTAGATGAATCACACACCTCCTGTAAAAGCTAGAATCATAAAATTTCTACTAGAGATTATAGGATAATAGCCTTATGAACGTGTGGTAGGCAAAAATTTCCTTTTTTAAGTGTGAATGGATATATGTATTCAGCATGAAAATAGAAATAAAAATAGATAATAAATTTTAAAATGCCAACAAAGACTACTAGCAAGCATCAAAAATTTCAGGAAACTAACATTGTATAGACCCATCATTAATTATCTCCTTGGCATATTTATACAACACTTTTTCCTAAATATTTTCTAGTTGCAAACAGTGTGATTGCCTTCTTAAAAGACAGTTTTGCAATATTTTCTATAAAGAAAACTCAAAGACCATTTAGACTTTCCTCTCTTATGGTTGATGAAAAACATTTCACTTTTTTACTTTTCTGAAAATTTCTTTCAGCCTCACAAATTGTTATTTGTAATATCCCATAAATTTATAGGATTCCTTTTAAGTTGGGGAAAAAATCTCACTCAGCTTTATTTAAGACCTGTAAGACTTCAGAACATTTCAAATTTTCTTGTTCAACAACTAATCTTAAATATTCTTTAAAATGTTAGCATTCATTAACTGTTTTGTTGTTAAAATTCTCATTATATGCACATAATATGACAATTTTGTTATCTTCACTCATCATATTTTATAGAAATGCATAAAATGTATACTTTGATTTAATATTTTGGTGGACATGCATAAAACACATAACTTGTTTCATAGAGGTACCAGCTGTTTATAGTAGTGCTGAAGGTTTGGGCTCATAAATACAAGAATTCTTATATATTCTTTGTTCTCCAGCTTTACTGAGGTATAATTGATAAAAACTATATATATTTAAGATGTACAATGATTCGATATATGTACACATTGTGAAATAACTACCACAGTTGAGTTAACTGAGACAACCATCACCTCACATAGTTACCTTCTTTTTTGGGAGGGGGGAGAACACTTAAGATCTACATTGTAGCATATTTCATATATGTAATATAGTATTACTAACTGTAGTCATCAGACTGTACATTAGATCCCCAGAACTTATTCATCTCATAACTGAAAGTTCTTTGACCAGTTTCCATTTCCGCCATACCACACCCCAACCATTGGCAACTACCATTGTACTCTCTCTATGAATTTGAGTTTTCTCAATTCCATATATAAGTTAGATCACATGGTATTCGTCTTTCTGTTCTAATTTATTTTACTTAACATATTATCCTGCAAGTTCAATCCATGTGATTACAAATGGCAGGGGTTCTTTCTTTTGTATGGCTGAAAACTATTCGTGGGTGTGTGTGTGTGTGTGTGTGTGTGTGTGTGTGTGTGTGTGTGTATGTGTGTGTGTATGTGTGTGTGTGTGTGTGTGTGTGTGCAGGCACCACATTTTCTTTAAACATTCACCCATCAGTGGACACTTAGGTATTTTCAATATCTTGGCTATCGTAAATAATGCTGCAATTAACATAAGAGTAAGATATCTATTTGAAATAGTAATTTTATATCCTTTAGATACAAACCCAGATGTGGGATTGCTGGATCATTTTAGTATACATATTGATGAAGCGAGCACTGCGGGATCATATGGTAGGTTCCATTTTTTTGAAGGACTTCTATACTGTTTTCCATATGTTATATTTGCCATAACACTGTTTATTACAGCTTTCAATTTACATTCCCACCCACAATGTACAAGGGTCCTCACAAACATTCATCATCTATCATCTTTGCTAATAGACATCCTAACAGGTGTGAAGTGATGTTTTATTGTGATTTGATTTTCATATCCTTGATGATTAGGGATGTTTAACACTTTTTTATATACCTATTGGCCATTTATATCTTTGGGAAAATGTCTATTCAAATCATTTGCCCACTTTTAAATCTTTTTTTTTTTTTTTTTTTTTTTTGCTACTGAGTTAGAGGAGCTCATGCTGTTTCTTTCAAAAATCAATAAACATCAAAAAAAATTTTTTTCAAAAGTCAATCTACAGATGAGGAAAATATATTTACAAAACACATGTCAGAAAAAGAACTCATATCCAAAAATATAGAAAATTATGTCAATATAATAAAAATATAATTTACTAAAAATAGTCAAAGGGAATGCGAACTAGTACAGCCACTCTAGAAAATAGTATGGTGGTTTCTCAAAAAGCTAAAAATAAAATCATCCTATGATCCAGCAATTTCACTACTAGGTATTTACCCAAAGAATACAAAAACACTGATTCAAAGGGATACATGCACCCCAATGTTTATAGCAGCATTATCTACAATAGCCAGCTTATGGAAACATCTCATGTCCATCAACTGATGAATGGATAAAGAAAAGGTTATATATATATAGATGATAGATAGATAGATAGATAGATAGATAGATACACACACACACACAATGGAATATTAGCCATAAAAAACAATGAAATCTTGCCATTTGTGACCACATAGATGGAACTAGAGAGTATTATGCTAAGCAAAATAAATCAGTCACAGAAAGACAAATACCATATGATTTCACTCATATGTGAAATTTAAGAAACAAAACAAGCCAGCAAAGGGAAAGAGAGAGAGAGAGAGAGAAAGAGAGAGAGAGAGAGAGAGGCAAACCAAGAAAGAGATTCTTAATAGAACAAACTGGTAGTTACCAGAGGGGAGCGGGGTGGAAAGATGGGTTAAATAATAGGTGATGGGGATTAAGGAGTGAACTTGTAATGAGCACAGGGTGACTATGGAAGTTTTTTTTTTTTTTAATGTTTATTTATTTCTGAGACACAGAGAAAAAGCATGAGTGGGGGAGGAGCAGAGAGAGAGAGAGACACAGAATCTAAAGCAGGCTCCAAGCTCTGAGCTGTCAGCACAGAGACCGAGGCGGAGCTGGAACTCACAAACCGTGAGATCATGACCTGAGCCAAAGTCGGTTCACTGAGCCACCCAGGCGCCCCATGGAAGTTTTAAATTACTATACTGTATACCTGAAACTAATATAACACTGTATGTTAGTTAACTGGAGTTAAAAAAAAACAAAGGATTTTAATTTTTATTTTACAAAAGAAGATACAAATGGTCAATAAATACACAGAAAAGGTGTTTACACCATTAATCTTCAGGAAAACACAAATTAAAATCACAATAAAACATCATTTTATGCTTTGTAGTGTAACTAAGATTTAAAAATTTTTAATATAAACGTTGGCAACTTTGTGGATCAATTAGATCTTTCATTCTTCAATGGTGTGAGTATAAAACGATACAACTGCTTTTGAGAACTGTTTGGAATTTTCTCATGAAGTTGAACATAAGTCTACCCTATGATCCAGCAATTCTACTACTAAATATTTACCTAAGATAAATGAGCACATGTGTTATACAAAGACTTACATAAGAATATTGATAGCAGCTTTAGTTATAATAGCTAAAACTACAAAAACTCAAATATCCATCAAGAGGTAAAAAGATAACAAATTATGATAGATTCACAATACAGCACATTCCTCAGGAATAAATATGAACAAAGTACTGATAATTTCAACAACAGGAATAAATCTCAAAAACGTACTGTATAGTGAAAGCATCCAGACACAAAAAAGTGGATACTATTCGATTTCATTTTTATGAAAGCTAAGAACAAGCATCACTAATGTATAGTTTTAGAAAACTTGTTGATTACCTCTCAAACGTATTAAGCTGGCCTGAGGTTTCTGGGGTGAAATTATCTCTGTCTTTCCTGGAGTTGTAGCCACACAGGTTTATACAATTATTAAAACTCATTAATCTGGACACAATATTATACATACATCATGCCTCAAAAGTGACAACTTGTTGAAGACTTGGGTTAACTTGAAAAAAGCAACATAGTGCTGGAAATAAAGGAGATAGAAGAGACTTGAAAGAAGGAAATGATGGACAGTCTCACATCTGTGTTAAGGGAAGGAAGATGCATGGAGAAAGGAAGAACTGAGAACATAAGATAAACCATCAGTATGATTAAAAGTACCCACCAGATTAAAAAGAAAAACTGGAAAGATGATGAAATATTGTCGTTAGGTACAAAAAAATTAGAATTAGCAAAATAAAGTAAATGGCAAGTAATGAATAGGCTATTACTTGGAGATTTCGAAATCTGAAACAGGGGCATTATGAGAAAGTTCATATACAGAGGCATAATGTCTATACAGGCATAATGAAGTTCCCAGTAGCCACTTTTCTGACCCATTCCAGCTCCAAAGTTAACACTGCTCTAGCTTTGAAATCTGTGCTGAGAGAAGAATCTTTCAATTCTGACATAGAGAAAGAGAGAGGGAATAATTTTCCTTAATTTTACATTTTTCATGTTGTGAATACTCAAATACATTTTTTAGTACTTCTAATTATTTTAAGAAAAAATATTTTGCCTTTTTCCTGCCAATCCCTCAACACAATAAAGTCACTATATGGTTGTTTATGCTAGAATGGATATGTTAATTTACTCATTTGCATCATTTATGATACTCTTCCCAGAAAGTGGAAAACATTTTTACATTTGATTAAACACACCTTGTCTGATTTAATAGCAATCTTTAAACTTATTTTTCATCTTGGTATTGTTTTCTAGCAGTTCTGCTGCCCTGACCTCTTGTATGTAAAAAAAGAGCAAAAAAAGATCTTCCACAGCAAGTAAGGAGGACAGCTTTATGTTATTGTCATAATGTGTGCATGGGTCAATTGCCAGGTATATAAAAAAAAGTATTTTCAGTAAAAGATTTTTCCACACTGAAACAGTATTCATTGTTTTGGTTTGGCTTTTCTTTTAATTATTTAGATTCCACCTTGCCTGTCACTGTATTACTATGATGACTCAACATAAGTCAAAAACATTTATAACATTTACACAAATGTACTCTTTGAACTATATAACTATATGCATTAGCAATTATTTTTGTACTGCCTGTGACATTTCTTGCATTACCCCCTTAAAATTAAATTCTTTGATCCCTGTATTTATTTTTCCTGCTTAAAATATTATTTTCTTTTAACTGATAGTCTCTTCAACAAATTCAGTATTAATAATGGTATATTTTCTAATACCTTAACCCTGCAGATCCTTAATCTCTTCAAAACCAATGACTATCTTTCCTAAGAGTTGCTTTTGTGTAGATTTGTTGCTGATGTTCTCGGGAAGATGAAATACATTTCTTCTCTGTTTCCATTGCATCTCGTATAATACAATGGTAATCATCACACTGTTATAATTAATTATGTATTAGTTTCCACTGTTAAATTCTCAACAACTAGAACTATTTAATGTACAAAAATGCATTTTCTAAAAACCATTTAGACTTTTTTCCTTTTTTCCCATTTTCCCATTCATTCTAAATTTGTTTTTTGTACTCAGGGTTATAGTTCTTTTCATCTCCCTATTCTTCTCAGCCATACTCCATTTTATTACTACTAGCTAACATTTATTGGGTTTTATAAATTAAATGCACCCAAACTGATATCTATATCTATGTGAAATCTACATTTACATACATAACTGCAACTATTCTTGTATATAGAACAATGGGCCCAATACTATGGCTGACATAGATATTCTGACGTCCTATTGGTGGGTCTTTTTATGGTGAAAACACTGTAAAGCTGGACATCCTTGATGCTGCTGCTACCAACAATAATAAAACAATCCCTAATCCTTATTTAACATTTTTGTGCATGCTGGAAACTGTTCTAAGCATTTAACATTTAATCCTCACAAACATTTGATGTGATAGTCATAATATTTTCTCTATTTTGTAGACAATGGAACTGAAGCACAGAGAGGTGCATTGTAGTGAACTGGAATTTAAACCCAGAAAGTTTGACTTTAAGTTCGACGTTCTTAATCACTATGTCAAAACATGTTTCAATTAAATATGCTACCTCATCAACTGGATTCAAAATAAGGAAAGGAGACACAAAATATGAGGAATCCATTTTCCTGCTGTAGATTATGGTGGAGACAGTTTGGTTCTGTAGTTAGCACTTCCAGATTTGATATTTCTCTGCAGTAGTAGCAGTTGCTTTCCTATTCAAATAAAAAATGATGTTATACTATGGACTAAGAATTGATGCTAGAAGTTCACTGGAGTCTGTTTCTCTAGCGCTCTCAATTATATTGATAACCACCTGGTGATAAATCATTTTTTCCCATAAATAAACAAGAATAGTGTCCATTGTAGCTCATGGTTTTTAACCAATATAATAATTTGTTCCAAAAGCAGCAACGGCAATTGAAAGGAGGCACAATAACAAGAGACAATATGGGTGTCTAGCCACAGAAATTTTGCAGTATTGCTTAGCAAAAATGAGATTAAGGGTACTGCTTTCCTACCAAAATTGTTCCTATGTCAAAGTGGCCACCTTCAGTTAAAAAGGGGAATGGAGGACCACAAAAAATGGAAACATTAGATGAAACAATAATGCTTAAAACTACTGGCTATCAGGCAATGAAGGACAATCCCTGACAAAGTAGGAACAAATGAGGTGTGCTCTACAATTGCTCCACCTTACTCTTATGAAGACATTTCCAGGCTATTTCCTTGGGAAAAAGAACTGAGTCAATGCCTGTTGAACTCCCTGAATTGAGGAGATAAAGATGAGAGCCTAGGGAGAGCTTGTGTTACCAGGGAAGACTACCAGAGAGAATAGAGCAACACAAAGAGAGAATTCCAGAGATCTTCAGAGAATCCCCATCAAGTATTCTGCTGAGTGCTAATCAGAACATGAATGAGGAAACTATCAGTGACTGAGGAAGGTACAACCAAAAGATTAAAAATTAATAGCACCCAACAGTCATATGGGGCTGGAAATAGTGCTTGTTCTAACAGCCAGATTGGAAAACCTCATCATTCACAGGATATTGCATGGAGTATTCAGAACACCCTTGCCTTAATAATAGAAAATAGTTATCTCTAGACTGAGAACAATCAGACCCCTGTCTAACAAACGTCAAAAGCAAGACCCAAAGAGAACAAACTCTTTCCAAATAACCTAATTGTGTACCCCCCCAAAAATCAACATATTTATAAATTGAAGGAGACACAAATGAATGGAAAGATATTGCATACTCATGATCAGAAGAATTAATGTTGTTAAAATGTCTATACTACCCAAAGCCATATAGAGATTCAATGCAATTCCCATAAAAGAAAATCCAATGGCATTTTTCACAGAAATAGAAACAACAATCCTAAAATGTGTATGGAACTACAAAATACCCCAAATAGCCAAAGCAATCTTGAAAAAGAACAAAACCAGAAACATCACACTTCCTGATTTCAAATTCTATTAAAAGCTATTTTAATCAAAACAGCGTGGTAATAGTATAAAAGCAGATATATAAACCAATGGAATGGAACCAAAAGCCCAGAAATAACACCCCACATACATGGTCAATTATTTTTGACAAGAAAGCCAAGAATTCTCAATAGTGAAAGATAATCTCTTCAATAAATTGTTTTGGGAAAACTGGATATTGAATGAAATTGAACACATATCATATACCATATGCAAAAAATAACTTAAATAGATTAAGGACTTAAATGTAAGACTTAAAACTCTAAAATTCCTAGAAGACAGCATAAAGAAAACCTTCTTGACCTTGGTCTTGGCAATCACTTTTTGGACATGACATCAAAAGCACAAGCAACAAAAGCAAAAGTCAACAAGTGGAACCACATCAAACTTAAAAGCTTCTGCACAGCAAAAGAAACCATCAGCAAAATCAAAGGCAATTTATGAAATGGAAGAAAATATTTGCAACTCATATATCCGATAAGGAGTTAATATCTAAAATATATTAAGGACCTCATACAACTCAATAGCAAAACACAACAAAAACAAAATACACAATCCAATTTAAAAGTGGGCAGAAGACTTGAATACACATTTTTTTCAAAGACGACATACAACTGGTCAACAAGTACATCAAAAGATGCTCAACATCCCTAATTCATCAGCTCTCTATCCCTTGCCATCCTTAATCATTACAACAAAATATCACTTTACACCTGTTAGAATGGATATTATCAAAAAGACAAGAGATCACAAATACTGGCAAGGATGTGCAAAAAAAGAAACCCTGGTGCACTGTTGATGGGAATGTAAGTTGGTACAGCCACTCTGGAAAACAGTATGGAGGTTCCTCAAAAAAGTAAAAATAGAACTACCATATGATTCATCAATCTCACTTCTAGGTGTATACCTAAAGGAAATAAAATCACTATCTTGGACTGATATCTATACTCCCTCATTCATAGCAGCATTATTTACCATAGCCAAGACATGAAAACTACCTAAGTGCCCACCAATGGATTGTTAGAGAAAATGTGACAGATATATTACATGAATAGACTTGGAGGGCATTATGCTAAGTGAAAAAAGTCACGCAGAGAAAGATAAATCCTTCATGGTATCACTTATACATGGAATCTAAAGAAAAAAAAAGTTGATTAAAATAGAAACAGGGTAGAATGGTGGTTGCCAGGGGATGGGGTGGATAAATGGGAAGATATTGGTAAAAGGGTACAGACTTTCAGTTATAAGATGAAATAATTCTGAGAATCTAATGTACAGCCTGCTGACTACAGTTAACAGTACTGTATTGTATATTTGAAAGTGGCTATGAGAGTAAAGCTTTCATATTCTTACCGTTCCAACAACAAAACGGTAATTACATGAGGGGAAGGATGTGTTGACTAATTGCAGTGTGATAATTATGTATTTCACAATATATACATGTATGAAATCATCACATTGTATATGTCCATTAGATCTCAGTAAATGGGAAAAAAAGACTATTCAGAGTAATACAAAAATATCCAGGAACCAATATGGTAAACTACACTGTGTCTGACATCCTATTAAAAAATTAATTGTGTCCAATTTCCAATAAAAGATTATCAGCCAGGAAAAATAGCAGAAAAATATAACCTATAGTAAGAAAAAGAATTGATCAACACCAAATTACATCTGGCAGAGTTATAACAATTAAATATCTTGATATTTAAACAGTTGTTAAACAGCTTTATTCCCTATGTTCAAAAACCTATTGGAAAAACTGGACATGAGAGGAAAAAAAGAAGGATTGAACATGTTAAGCAGAGACATGGAAGAAATAAAAGGGATTTAAATTGAACTTCTAAAAATGAAAACTACAATGGCTAAAGTTAAAAATACACAGTATAGGATTAATTGCAGATTAGACATTGAAGAAGAAAAACTAAGTGAACTTGAAGACAAAGTAATTAAAATTATTGCAAACAAAACAAAAAAAGTGCATTAATGAAATTAATGAAGAATTAGTGAATTGCAGAACAACTCCAAACCACCTATTAAATGTGTAATTACAGTCCCTGAGGAAGGTAGGGGGAGAGGTACAAAATAAATATTTGAAGAAATAATGACCAAATGTTTTCCAAGTTTAAATAAAAATTAAAAACTTACATATACAGGAATCTCAATAAGTGGTAACAGAAGCAATATGGTATATACTCCTATATACCAAAGTATATAAAAATCATAACCAGTTATAAAAAAGAATTTTTTCTAAGTTGTCAGAGAAAAGATAACACATTATGTGTGGAGGAACAAAGATAAGTAAGGAGGCAGACTTCTTGTTGGAAATAACATAAACTAGAAAACAAGAGAGAAATAATTTTAAATTACTAAAACAAATAATCTAGATACTAATATTTTAATCTAGAATTCTATAACCAATGAAAATACCTTTCAAAAATGAAGGAACAATAAAACTTTTTCAGATGTACAAAAACTGAAGGTTTCCATCACCAGTGACTTATTCTACAGGTTAGTGACAGTCTTCAGATAAAAGGAAAATGATACTAGATGGAAATCTGAACCTACACAAATAAATGAGAAGCACTGAAAGTGATAACTACATGGATACATTTATAAATACCTTTTAATTCTGTGTAAATCTCTTTAAAATAAAATTATTTAAACACAAATATTACAGTGAGTGGTTTACAACATATGTGAAACTAAATTACATGATAACACAATAAAGTTCAAGATGAAAGAATGGATATAGTATTGTAAGGTGTTAACACTATGTATTAGTATATAACATAACACTATGTATTGGTATAATATCATTCAAGGATACACTGTGATAGGTTAAATCTGTATATTATAAATCTTAAAACAACAACTAACATAAAAAAACAAAGAATTATAGTTAGTATTTCAATAAAGGAGATAGAATCATAAGAGCAGGAAATTAATCTACAATAGGACAGAAAATGAAAATGAAGGGAACAAAGGGCACATGACACAAATAGAAAACAAATAGCAAATGATAGATTTAAACCTAACAGCATCAACCAAAAAGCATTTAAAGCAAGTGGTCTAAATATTCCAAATAAAAAAGAGATTATTATACTGAATAGAAAACAACTCACCACTAAATGTTGCTAACAAGAAACACTCTTTAAATATAATAAAATTAGGTGACAATTTAAAAGATGGAAAAGACATATTCCATGCTAATACTAATACTAATACTAATTTAAAAAAAATCCTAAAGTGGTTACATTAATACAAAATTATATTTCAAAGCAAGAAATAGCAAGGATAAATAAGGTCATTTCATAATGAAAAAAGATTACATTCTTTAAGAGGATTTAACAATCCTGAATACTTAAACATATAATAACAGAGCTTCCAAACACATAAGGCAAGAACTGATAGAACTGCAAGAAAAAATAGACATATCCACAATTATAATCAGACACTTCAATTAACCTCTCACCATAATTAATAGAATTAACAAATAATTTTACAGAAACCCTCTTATAATAATTAATAGAATTAATAATAAAATGATTATACAGAAAATCAGTAAGAATATAGATTTGAACAATACTAGTAAATCTTGACCTATTGACATTTATAGAAAGTACCACATAAATACAAAAGAATACGCATTCTTTTCAAATGGAAATTTTACAAAAATATATCGTATTCTGAGCAATAAAACAGGTATCAACACGTATGAAGGACTTGAGTCATATAAAGCATGTTCCAAAATCAAACTATTTTCATAATAAAACTTAGGCACTATTTGTCCTTTTTTTTAACTCTCATTTTAGCATGAGTTTACAGTGGAGTTTTCCAGAATCTGTATCATAAATGACATTGCAGAAACAGATATGAGAATCCAACTATTATTAAGCCATAGATTAAAGATATTTTCAAAAATTTAAAATAATATATACCACTCTATTTGATAATATTTTTCAGAAATGTTTTTTATAAAATATATTAATTATGTTGATATACAAGACTTGATTGTTGTTTTAAATTATTAAATACTAATTTCTAAAATTTCTCAGTTTCTAACCTTGTAAGTTCATAGATAAAACTCCTATAAAGAAAGGTCCTCTTTGGAGATTTCAATAATTTTTAAGAGAGCAAAGGAGTTCCAAGACCAAAATCTTTGATAATCATTATACCAAAACACAATGCAAACATGTTGGATGCCAAACTCATCTCATCCTCACTCCTCCCATCAAATCAGTTCATTCTTTTGTCATGTGTGTTTTGTTAAACTCAATTCTCTGAGTCACCTGAACCAGATATAATTTTTCTTTTTATGCCTATCTTTTGGTCTCATTGTTTGGTGTTTGCATTTTGTCAGTTTACTTGATGCATCTACTTACTAGATTCTATGTTCTTTGAGGATAGAGTCCATATATTGATCATCTTTTTTATTTTCCATAATACTGATTGCATACTGAACACCAAAATCTATCAGTGGAATGATTCATAATTCTTTGATTAAAATGACAGCAAATTGGTACTGACAATTTACTGAATATTGTGAACACAATGTCACTTGCATAACCTAGAACATTTACATTATTTGCTGGAATTAATTCATTATTTAATACAAAATTATGAGTCTGTTCATGAGCCTCTGGACATAGTTAAATGCAACAATGTGATTTTAATTATCTTTGAATTAGCACCATTATAAAATACCAATATGTTAGGTAGTGATAAAATACCAATATGTTAGTATATGAAAGACCTCAAGATCAGTTTAGAGACAGGCAGAGGATGCACTAGGTGGAAGGAAATGCAATATTGGCAAATAGTGTAGATTCTGCATTTAGCTTTTTGCATCTAAATTTGTGCCCCTAATTAAAATAGCTATGAGTGATGAAAGCTGGGAAATTCATTAAAAAAGGCACCAGTGCCAGGCCCAGGCTTCACTCAAAGTAGAGACATTTCAAACCATATGATAATGATATTTCAGGAGGGTGAGTCATACTGTCATGACTGAGAACTGGAATGGGGTGGGGGGGCAGTTTGACAATATGGCTGCTGACTGACATCTGTTCTTAGGAGATAATGCACGCTCTGGTGGAACTTCTTTGCCCATGAGTAGAGAAGCCAACAAATGCAGGTTATTTCAGAATGGAATAATATGGGAGGACAAAAGTAAGAGCACTGTGCTGGTGATGAAGAAGCAGTAGGATCTTGATGGCAAATGATCTTCTGTGGGTATAGCTGAATGACATGCATGATTCCCTCATTAGCTTTACCTTTAAGGAATATCATATTATTGACATTTTGAGATGATTACATCACATTGTTATACTGCTTGCAGACCACAGAAAGTTATATTTACCAGGAGAAGTTATCCGGACAGCTAACACAATGAGGGGATCACCATTCCTTAGTTGTCTGAACTGATAGGTGAAACAACAAACCTTGAATTATACTACTTTTTAATAACTAATGGCTTTTCCACTTTTGTTTTTGAGCCATTTACAAATTTAAGATTAGACTTTAAACACCACAGCTATCAACCATGCCTACAGTTACAATCAGTTGTGCTATTTTGACTCCTTTTTTTTTTTTTAAATCAAGCATAGCATGTTAACTTGGACCAGGCATTGATTTGTTTTTGGCTAGGCAACCCAAACAAAGTGAATTTTGGAAATTGGTTGAAATTATGAAAATGTAAGAAGAACTTCCTTTTTTTAGTTTATTAAATTCATATACAAGTAAACCAGCTTAAATTTCTGGACTAGAAAACCCAATCAGGAAGGAAAACACAAGGACTATTTTAATTTAAATTTAGTAATCTTTTGGAGATCTCTTATGTACCAGTGTTTAATATGTAGTATAGAAATATTGCAGGTGGTTGGGAAATGAACCAATCTTTCTATCAACAAACATTTATTGTCTAGTAGGCACCAATTAAAAAGTCGCTACAGAAAATATCCTAGTTACTTCAATAGAATGTGGCAGAAGTTACTTCTAGAAAAAGTAAATGGTCAGTATTCTAGACCACAGGAAAACTGTGGGCCTAACTGTATTCATTTGTTTCTATTACAAAGAGAAATGTTATTAGCAGCAACATGACAGCATCCTTAAAAACAAATAGCTATTTTAGTTCTTTTAAATAAGGACTTAGATAAAAATGAATGATTTCAGAATTTCTCAGTCACTGAAGTATGGATAAATTATTATCAAAAGAAGCAGTTAAATCAAATGTACTCAATTTCATTACAAGTATAGATAAGACAGTGTACAATTTAAACTCCATTTTAACCATCATTCCTTCTACCCTAGAGAAATGGAAACAGTTTTCTAATATGGAGACTAGCTCTTTGTCTCAGTCCATCCCTTCACTTCTTAGTCCCTGGTCTTGCTAACTAAATTGCACTTCTCTTCTTACAGGTTTTTATTTATTTATTTATTTTGCAACAAACTGTGCTATCCCTCTGCAAGTAACTTAATCTTTAGATAGACAAAAATTTCTCGTGTATATTGCTTCTTATTAGATTTCTTTCTTTTTCCATTTTTCTTCCTTTTTGCTTTATGTGCTATTAGACTGTTCTTCTCTTTTCTAATTCCTCTGAACCTTCTGTTCATACTACTGTTGCTTTACTGCTTACCCATACTGTTCTTGGTGTGTTTCTGTGCATAGGCCCTAAAACTGCCATCTGACCTTTTCTCTCTATGGTTGCTTTTGCTTCGATTATTTGAAAGATAGAAAGAGCTATTTATCTGCCACATAGAAAATCCCATCATTCTGGTTTGAAGAGAGAAGCTTCCAGGCTGTATCTTCAGAGAGGTACTTACTTGGTACAAGGGAGAAAACACACTCTTTCTGCAACATGCCCATTAGCCTTCATGATAAAGCACCTGCCACTTATCAAGGATTCCAGCTGAATCAAAGACCCTGCAAAATCACACCTCTATAAATCCACTTTTAATTCATACTTCCTGGGTAAATAAACATATGATGTCAAAAGATTTTTGAGAAACACTGAAAGATTTCTAAAGAAAGATCCTTTTCCTTCTAATTCTAACTCATCATGAATAGATGAGTGTAGTCCAAAAAGTTCTGAGCATTTTTTTTTTGAGTATAAGCTGGGCCAGCATTTCCTGGAATTGATCTTGATTGGAGGCATCTGGTTTATAATCTTAGCATTACAAAGAGGCTCTGAGACTCCAACTTGAACTGGCAAATGAGTTCCAGTGAGTCGTGTCTGGAAAAGTCTCTCCTTTTGGGACAACGACTTCCACAGGTTCTTTTAAAATTGAGATGCTTTGTGAAAACTGGCACTGACATGCTTCATGGTTCCTTAAATTTCAAAATTCTAAGAACATAAGAGCCAATCTGATAATAATTTTTGTCTATAGACTAAGAAAACTGATAATAGTCATTGTAAAATTCAGAAGTTTTCTACAATAATTAATAGATCTTGGGTCATCATGGTATTCAGTCTTATTAAAAAATGTTCTCATTAGTCATGCTCATGAAATTGACAAGTAGTGTTTATTCCATGAAAAGTCTCTTCTGCTCATTGCACATATCTTTCTCATTGTTCAAATGAGTCATCATAGGCTTGATGTGCTTCAAATATTTGTAGGATATGTTCTGTTTGATCCATTACAGTTGTTTTCCAGTTTTTTTTTCAGAAGTGTACTATATAAAACTGATAAAAATGAAGTTGCCCAAGTCAAAAGAAAAAAAAAGGAGGAGGAGAGTCTTGTACCCTACTCATATTCATTCTCCCTTCATTTCCTGCCTAACCCCCAAGGCACTTCATCAGAACCCCTAAAACCATGCAAAGCTCAGACAGAAAATTAGATTGTTAATCCAAAGCAATCAATCTCTTAGCAAAGTCCTGCACACAACCCCAATTTTCAGCCTCTTGTAAAAATGTCATGTTAGCTGCAACATTTTATAAACTTAATATTTAAAGTTTAGTAAAAATGCAGGAACTTTTACATTTTTAGGAAGTATTTGTACCTGTTGTACATATATTCATATGTGTTTTCACATTTAATTTTTTATAATTTTTGTATCACACAAGTTGTGCATATTACAACAAAGTTGTACATATTGTAGAAGGATCAGAAATCAGAGTACAGCTAAGACAGAGAGGAAAATAGTAACTAATATTTATGCAACCATTTGCAGACCTGCCTAGCTCTATTTTAAATGTCTTTACACATAACAATTCATTTCAATCTCTCAACAATTCTAGGATGTTGTTATTATTATTATTCCTAGTTTATAGATATGGGAACCAAAGAAGAGAGAGGTTGAAAAACTTGCTCCATGCTACAGAACTAAAAGAAAGACTGGCATGTGACTTTTTGTGTACATAGATAGCCTCATACCCTATTATTCTTTTCACTTGAAAACATATGTCCATGTTAATAAATATGCTGCTTAATGGTGATTCCACATACATTCATACAAGCCCTATATGTTAAAGTCACTTGAAGAGGAATCAACACACATATTCTCTCTCTCTCTCTCTCTCTCTCTCTCTCTCTCTCTCTCTCTCTCTCAATCTCTCTTTCCATGGACTTGATAAGCTGGACTTCATTGAAATCAAAAACTTTCACTTTGCTCCAGACAATGCCATGAGAATAAGAAGACAATTCACAGACAATTCACAGGGAGAAAATACATGCAAAAGGTATATCTGATAAAGGACTATTATCTGAAATATATGAAGAATTCTTAAAACTCAAAAATAAGAAAATAACTCAATTTAAAAAATGGGTTAAAGAGCACTTAAAAAAAGGAGGGGGGTCACCTGGGTGGCTCAGTCAGTTAAGTGTCAGACTCTTGGTTTCAGCTCGGGTCATAACCTCATGGTTGAGTTCATGAGATTGAGCCCCATGTCAGGCTCTGCATTCAGAGCAGGGAGTCTGCTTAGGATTCTTTCTCTCTCCCTCTCTCTTTGCCCCTCACCCACTCACATGCTCATGCTTTCTCCCTTTCAAAATAAATAAATAAACTTAAAAAAAATGGACTAAAGAGTTTAACAGACACCTCACCAAGAAGATATAAAGATGACAAATAAGCCTCTGAAAAGATGGCCTATACCGTATGCAATCAGGGAAATACAAATTAAAATAACAGTTATATAATACCACACACCTATTAAAATGACCTAAATCTGGATCACTAACACCAAACATGTCATTATATATTTTTCTAAACTCAGAAAATGTACAACATGAAATGTGAATCCTAATATAAACCATTGACCTGGGTGATAATGATTTGTTAATGTAGGTTCATCAATTATAATAAATACACCACTCAGGTGGGCGATGTTGATAATGGAGGAGATTATGCATGTGCAGAAGCAAGGAGTATATGAGACATCTCCCAGTTTCACTCGATTTTGCTGTGAACCTAAAATGGCTCTTAAAAAATAAAATCTATTTTTAAAAATGTAACAATATTTCTGCTTCCAACCATAGTGAAGTAGGAGGGTCTGTACTGAACTTCCTACTGGAAACAACTAGAAAACTGGACAAAATACATCAAACACCTGTTTTCAGATACTGGAAAATACACAGTGTAAAACTGTGATCCCTGAAAAAAAAAAAGGAAAATGATAGAAATGAGCCCTATAAGCATGTGGTTCTCCTTCTGGAGGCACAATCAGGACTCTACTAGAATGAGGACAATCACAAGCAAGGCATGATGATCTCACTGAAAAAAGAAAAAAAAATAGCAGTTCAGAGAGTATAAGTTGACCAGAAGTTGAACGGCAAAAGTCTAGATGAAAAAAAAATTTTTTTCAAAAAGAGAACTTCAGGAATCTTCATAGTAATCCCTTTGAGTCTATTGCTAAAACTAAACTGTACATGCATATAGCAAGACTCCATGACACCAGGCAAAAAAAAAATGACCAATGTGCTGTAAACTATTCCAAGAGCTCATATAGGGAAGGGAGACATTCAGATTAACCAACTAAAGTGGACTGTCCTTGATAATCCCTAGGGCAGTCAGTAGAGATCCCAGAGAGCCATACCTGAGTAGGAGAACTTATTCCTAAAGACTAGTCAAATCTTAAAATAAGCCTCAAAAAGATTGAACTGATCCATAATAATTAAACTATCTTCCAGAAAAAGTACAACAATCCTTAAGGAAAGATCACAAAATCTAAGCACTCAACAACATAAAACAGAATACCCAGCAGCTAATCAAAAATAATTAGAAAGGCCAAGAAGTAAACTGTGACACATAACAAAACAGTCAGTCCCATAAATTCTCAGCAACTAAGATTACAAAATAATTTCATCAACCTGGTAGTGCACATCTATCATATTCTACAACTAATATCTACTTCAGGTTGAAAAACTGAATACATCCCTCAAGCTCAGGAATAAGAAAAGGAGACAGATTCTCACCACTTTATTTAACAAAGAATGAAAAGACTTTCATTTTGGATAGGAAGAGATTAATTCATCTTTATTTCTAGATGACAGGATGGTGTATGTAGCAAATCCTAAGGAATCTTTTTTTAAAACAACTCAAAATTATAAGTGATTTTAACAAAGTTACAAGATAAAAAGTTGATATACAAATACCAATTTTCTTATCTTCTATGGCAAAGAATTGGAACTTGAAATGTATGTATGTATGTATGTATGTATGTATTTTATTTATTTATTTATTTATTTATTTATTTATTAATTATTTTAGAGAGGGCGAGCATACATGAGTAGGAAAGAGAGGTAGAAGAAGAGAAAGAGAGTCTTTTTTTAACTTCAATCTTTTTATTTTTTTTTAATTTTAATTTTTTAAAATTTACCTCCAAATTAGTTAGCATATAGTGCAACAATGATTTCAGGAGTGTATTCTTTAGCGCACCTTACCCATTTAGCCCATCCCCCCTCCCACAACCCCTCCAGTAACCCTCAGTTTGTTCTCCATATTTATGAGTCTCTTCTGTTTTGTCCTCCTCCCTGTTTTCATATTATTTTTGTTTCCCTTCCCTTATATACATCTTTTTTGTATCTTATCATTCATATGAGTGAAGTCATATGTTTTGTCTTTCTCTGACTAACTTCACTTAGCATAATACCCACCCTCTAGTTCCATCCACCCAGTTGCAAATGGCAAGATTTCATTTTTTATAATTGCCAAGTAATACTCCGTTGTATATATATACCACATTTTCTTTATCCATTCATCCATCGATGGACATTTGGGCTCTTTCCATACTTTGGCTATTGTTGATAGTGCTGCTATAAACGTGTGTCCCTTCAAAACAGCACACCTGTATACCTTGGATAAATACCTAGTAGTGTAATTGCTGGGTCATAGGGTAGTTCTATTTTTAGTTTTTTCAGAGACCTCCATACTGTTTTCCAAAGTGGATGCACCAGCTTCCATTCCCACCAACAATGCAAAAGAGATCCTCTTTCTCCACATCCTCTCCAACATCTGTTGTTGCCTGAGTTGTTAATGTGAGCTATTCTGACAGGTGTAAGGTGGTATCTCATTGTGGTTTTGATTTGTATTTCCCTGATGAATGATGTTGAGTATTTTTTCATGTGTCAGTGGGCCATCTAGATGTCTTCTTTGGAGAAGTGTCTATTCATGTCTTTTGCCCATTTCTTCACTGGATTATTTGGTTTTTGGGTGTTGAGTTTGGTAAGTTCTTTATACATTTTGGATACTAACCCTTTATCTGATATGTCATTTGCAAATATCTTCTCCCATTCTGCCCGTTGCCTCTTAGTTTTGCTGATTGTTTCCTTTGCTGTGCAGAAGCTTTTTATTTTGATGAGGTCCCAGTAGTTCATTTTTGCTTTTGTTTCCCTTGCCTCTGGAGACGTGTTGAGTAAGAAGTTGCTGTGGCCAAGATCAAACATGCTTTTGCCTGCTTTCACCTCGAAGATTTTGATGGCTTCCTGTCTTACATTTAGGTCTTTCATCCCTTTTGAGTTTATTTTTGTGTGTGGTGTAAGAAAGTGGTCCAGGTTCATTCTTCTGCATGTCGCTGTCCAGTTTTCCCAGCACCACTTGCTGAAGAGACTGTCTTTATTCCATTGGGTATTCTTTCCTGCTTTGTCAAAGATTAGTTGGCCCATACATTTGTGGGTCCATTTCTGGGTTGTCTATTCTGTTCCATTGATCTGAATGTCTGTTCTTGTGCCAGTACCATACTGTCTTGATGATTACAGTTTGTAGTATAGCTTGATGTCCAGGATTGCGATGCCTCCTGCTTTGGTTTTCTTTTTCAAGATTGCTTTGGCTATTCAGGATCTTTTCTGGTTCCATACAAATATTAGGATTATTTGTTCTAGTTCTGTGAAGAATGCTGGTGTTATTTTGATAGGGATTGCATTGAATATGTAGATTGCTTTGGGTAGTATCAACATTTTAACAATACTTGTTCTTCCTATCTAGGAGCATGGAATCTTTTTCCATTTTTTTGTGTCGTCTTCAATTTCTTTCATAAGCTTTCTATAGTTTTCAGTGTATATATTTTTCACCTCTTTGGTTAGGTTTATTCCTAGGTATTTTATGGTTTTGGTGCAATTGTAAATGGGATTGATTCCTTGATTTATCTTTCTGTTGCTTCATTGTTGGTGTATAGGAATGCAACCAATTTCTGTGTGTTGATTTTATATCCTGCAATTTTGTTGAATTCATGAATCAATTCCAGCAGTTTTGGGTGGAATCTTTTGTGTTTTCCATACAGACTATCATGTCATCTGCAAAGAGTGAAAGTTTGACCTCCTTCTGGCCGATTTGGATGCCTTTTATTTCTTTGTGTTGTCTGATTGCTGAGGCTAAGACTCCCAATACTATGTTGAATAACAGTGGCAAGAGTGGACATCCCTGTCTTGTTCCTGACCTTAGGGGGAAAGCTCTCAGTTTTTCCCCATTGAGGATGAAAATAGCGTTGGGTCGTTCATATATGCCTTTTATGATCTCGAGGTATGATCCTTCCATCCCTAGTTTCTTGAGGGTTTTTATCAAGAAAGGATGCTGTATTTTGTCAAATGCTTTCTCTGCATCTATTGAGAGGATCATATGGTTCTTGTCCTTTCTTTTATTGATGTGATGAATCACACTGATTGTTTTGCAGATATTGAACAAGCCCTGCATCCCAGGTATAAATCCCACTCAGTTGTGGTGAATAATTTTTTTAATGTATTGTTGGATCCAGTTGGCTAATACCTTGTTGAGGATTTTTGCATCCATGTTCTTCAGGGAAATTGGTCTATAGTTCTCCTTTTTCGTGGGGTCTCTGTCTGGTTTTGGAATCAAGGTAATGCTGGCTTCATAGAAAGAGTATGGAAGTTTTCCTTCCATTTCTATTTTTTGGAACAGCTTCAAGAGATTAGGTGTTAAGGGGCGCCTGGGTGGCTCAGTCGGTTGAGTGTCCGGCTTCAGCTCAGGTCATGATCTCACAATTTGTGGGTTCGAGCCCCGCATCGGGCTCTGTGCTGACAGCTCAGAGCCTGGAGCCTGCTTCGAATTCTGTGTCTCCCTCTCTCTCTGCTCCTCCCCGACTCATGCTCTGTCTCTCTCTTTCAAAAATAAATAAAAACATTAAAAAAATTAAAAAAAAGAGAGATTAGGTGTTAAGTCTTCCTTAAATGTTTGGTAGAATTCCCCTGGAAAGCCATCTGGCCCTGGACTCTTGTTTTTTGGCATATTTTTGATTACTAATTCAATTTCCTTACTGGTTATGGGTCCATTCAAATTTTCTATTTCTTCCTGTTTCAGTTTTGGTAGTGTATATGTTTGTAGGAATTTGTCCATTTCTTCCAGATTGCCCATTTTATTGACATATAATTGCTCATAATATTCTCTTACTATTGTTTTTATTTCTGCTGTGTTCATTGTGATCTCTCCTCTTTCATTCTTGATTTTATTTATTTGGGTCCTTTCCTTTTTCTTTTTGATCAAACTGGCTAGTGGTTTATCAATGATGTTAATTCTTTCAAAGAACCACGTTCCTGTTTCATTGATCTGTTCTACTGTTTGTTCGGTCTCGATAGCATTAATTTCTGCTCTAATCTTTATTATTTCCTCTCTTCTTCTGGTTTTGGGTTTTATTTGTTGTTCTTTTTCCAGCTCCTTAAGGCATAAGATTAGGTTGTTTATCTGACATCTTTCTTCCTTCTTTAGGAAGGCCTGGATTGCTATATACTTTCCTCTTATGACCGCCTTTGCTGCATCCCAGAGGTTTTGGGTTGTGGTGTTACCATTTTCATTGACTTCCATATACTTTTTAATTTCCTCTTTAACTTCTTGGTTAGCCCATTCATTCTTTAGTAGGATGTTCTTCAGTCTCCAAGGATTTGTTACCTTTCCAAATTTTTTCTTGTGGTTGATTCTGAGTTTCATAGCGTTGTGGTCTGAAAATATGCACGGTATAATCTCAATCTTTTTGTACTTACTTAGCGCTGATTTGTGTCCCAGTATATGGTCTATTCTGGAGAACATTCCATGTGCACTGGAGAAGAATGTATATTCTGCTGCTTTAGGATGAAACGTTCTGAATATATCTGTTAAGTCCATCTGGTCCAGTGTGTCATTCAAAACCATTGTTTCCTTGTTGATTTTTTCATTAGATGATCTGTCCATTGCTGTGAGTGGGGTGTTGAAGTCTCTTACTATTATGGTATTACTATCTATGAGTTTAGTTTGTGATTAATTGATTTATATATTTGGGTGCTGCCATATTTGGTGCATAAATATTTGCAATTGTTAGGTCTTCTTGGTGGATAGACAACTTGATTAATATATAATGCCCTTCTGCATCTCTTGATAGAGTCTTTATTTTCAAGTCTAGATTGTCTGATATAAGTATGGCTACTCAGCCTTTCTTTTGTTGACCATTAGCATGATAGATGGTTCTCCATCCCCTTACTTTCACTCTGAAGATGTCTTTAGATCTAAAGTGGGTCTCTTGTAAACAGCATATAGATGGATCTTGTTTTCTTATCCATTCTATTACCCTATGTCTTTTGATTGGAGCATTGAGTCCATTGACGTTTAGATTGAGTACTGAAAGATATGAATTTATTGCCATTATGATGCTTGTAGAGTTGGAGTTTCTGGTGGTGTTCTCTGGTCCTTTCTAATCTTTGTTGCTTTTGGTGTACATATATATATATATATGTATATATATATATATATATGTGTGTGTGTGTGTGTGTGTATTTTTTTTCATCTTTTCTTTTCTCAGAGAGTCCCCCTTAAAATTTCTTGCAGGGCTGGTTTCGTGGTCACAAACTCCTTTAATTTTTGTCTGGGAAACTTTTTGTCTCTCCTATTTTGAATGACAGCTTTGCTGGATAAAGAATTCTTGGCTGCATATTTTTCTGATTCAGCACATTGAATATATCCTGCCACTCCTTTCTGGCCTGCCAAGTTTCTGTGGATAGGTCTGCTGTAAACCTGATCTGTCTTCCCTTGTAGGTTAGGGACTATTTTTCCCTTGCTGCTTTCATGATTCTCTCCTTGCCTGAGTATTTTGTGAATTTGACTATGACATGCCTTGTTGATGGTCAGTTTTTGTTGAATCTAACAGGGGTCATCTGTGCTTCCTGGATTTTGACGTCTGTGTCTTTCCCCAGGTTAGGAAAGTTTTCCACTATGATTTGCTCACATAACCTTCTACCCCTATTTCTCTCTCTTCCTCTTCTGGGACCCCTATGATTTTGATGTTGTTCTTTTTTAATGAATCACTGATTTCTCCAATTCTGAAATCGTGCTCTTTTGCCTTCATCTCCCTCTTTTTTTCTGCTTCATTATTCTCTATAATTTTGTCCTCTATATCACTGATTCTCTGTTCTGCCTCATCCATTCTTGCTGCCATGGCATCCATCTGTGATTGCAGTTCAGTTATAGCATTTTTAATTTCATTCTGACGAGTTTTTACTTGTCTTATCTCTGAAGAAAGGGATTCTAATCTATTTTTGACTCCAGCTAGTATTCTTATTATCGTGATTCTAAATTCTGGTTCAGACATCTTGCTTGTATCTGTGTTGGTTAAATCCCTGGCTGTCGTTTCTTCATGCTCTTTCTTTTGGGGTGAATTCCTTCGTTTTGTCATTTTGAAGGGAGAAAAGGAATTAATGAGGTAATAAAATTAAAAGTAAAAAAATTAAAATTTAAAAAATATTAAAATTAAAAAATTAACATCACATACACACAAAAAAATTGAATAAATGATGCTAGATCCTAGGTGTGTTTTGGTCTGGGTGTTAAAAGTGGTTTGACAGATTAGAGAAAAAAAGGGGGGAGAAAAAAAAAGAAATCGTTTGAGAATTTGAAAAAATGAATACACTGAAGTAGACTAAAATAGATGATGGGAGTAAAATAGAGTTTGAAAAAATTTACACAAAAGTAAAGAATATAGTAGAAAAAAATTAAAGAAAAATATTTTAATAAAAATTAAAAATAAAATGAACTTTTTCTCTTTCTGTATTCAAGAAAATAAAAAGAAACGAAAAAGAAAAAAGAGAAAAAAAGAAATCGTTTGAAAATTTGAAAAAGTGAATACACTATAGTAGACTAAAACAAAATGATGGAAGTAAAATAGAATTTGAAAAAATTTACACAAAAGTAAAAAATATAGTAAAAAGTTAAAGAAAAATATTTTTAATAAAATTAAAAATAAATATGATTTTTTTCTCTTTCTGTATTCAAGAAAAAGAAAAGAAGTGAAAAAGAGAAAAAAAAGAAAATTGAATAGATGGACCTGCTAACAGATTGAAATAGGACTAGAATTGCTTCGTTTTCCCATAGAAGTCAGACTATGAAGCGCTTTATAGACCATAAACTAAACCAGCGGTGAGACTTGTGTTCTTGAGGAGCGAGGTTGGCCCAGTTGGGCGGGGCTCCGTGTAACGGCTCTGCTCTCCACTAGATGGCGCTGCTACCCTACTGGGATGGAGTGTTTGGCGTTCATAGGTTACTATGCGCATGCGTGAGAGTGGTGAAAATGACGTCACCCAGGTACCCAATCTGTTCTCCCAGATCAGCAATGGAGCACCCCTCCTCTGTCTTCAGCTCTCGTCCACTCCCAGCTTTTTCACTGTCCGTGACCAGGCCCCAGGCAGTACCTCTCTCCTGAGTTTTGTCCAGATGCGGCTGTTTTCCCCGGCCCCTTACTTCTGAAGGACTGTGGCTTTGACCCGTTCCGCCCCTCTGTGGGAGGGTCTCACCGAGAAATGGCCGAATAAGCAATGGCTGAATGTCGGCTGCACCCAGGAACCCTCGCTGGACCCTGCTGCTGCGGGTGCCCTGAGACTGCGGCAAGGTGCCACCCCGCCCAAGAAAAAGTTTGCAAGATAGTGTAGCAGCAGCATTTTGGGGATAATGGAAAATCACAACACACATCTGGCACCAGCCTTCCCCTTAAGGACCTTGTTCCAGCACCAGCGAATGTGGCCGTTCTCTGGGGTGTGCTGGGACCTGGTGGCCTCAACAGTCTCTACCAAATGTCCTTCCAGCAGTGGAACCGCTTTTCCCCATGTGGCCCGAGAACCTCCCGGACCCCACTCTGCTCCTGGGGATTCACCTTTCACATCAGAGCACCGCCAGGTATCAAGCTGCGGAGTTGCAGACTTTGTGTTCCCCTTGTTTACAGTCTTAATGGAATTTAAACCCTCTCCTTTCTCCTTTCTCCTTTCTCCTTTCTCCTTTCTCCTTTCTCCCTTTTTATTTTAGTCCCTGTGGCTGTTTCCAATTTTCCACTTTCTCTCCAGCTGCTTTTGGGGAGGGGTGCTTTTCCTGTATTCTCCCCCCGCCCCCACCGTCTCCATCCTGTCTCTGCCTGCAAAACACCTCCCTTCCCTCAGCTTTTTGCTCCCCAAGTTCACCTCTCTGCGCCACATACCTGCTGAATTTTGTGGTTCAGGTTGTGCAGATTGTTGTGTTAATCCTCCAATCGCTTTTCTAGGTGTGCAGGATGGTTTAGTGTTGGTCTGGCTGTATTTCATGGGTGTGAGACACACAAAAAACTTCCTTGCTGTTCTGCCATCTTGGCTCCTCCCCCAAGAGAAAGAGTCTTAACAGCACCCTGGAACTTGAAATTTAAAGACCGTCATTTTTAACATCATAATATACAAACCTATGAAATACTGAGGACTCTATTTAACAAGATACATGCAAGAGACTCCTGAGAGAAATTAAAGGTTCTGAAAAAGGCAAGGATTTTTCCCCTCGCCACTTGTATTCAACTTTATACTAGAGGGCACAGGCAGTGAAATTCCTCTGGATAACAGTCAAAAGAACACTGCATTACTATATAGCAGAGGAAATAATTATCATTAAAAATATTTATGAATCTCAAAAAAAGGCAGAACCGAGGAAAGCTTACCACTGAATGGGAGTGGAGAGACAGTGACTAGCAACAGGTGGAAGAAAACGAATAAAGTTCTGTGGTTTGTTCTTTTTGTTTGTTTGTTTTGAAACTAACAGACCTGGTAACTTGTTTTCATTCTACTGGTAAAATTCTAGTATTAAAAAGGTAGCTACTATAGTGAGAAGAGGGAACCAAAACCAAATTCGTTGAGCAGGTAGGAGGAGATACAATCCAGTGCACCCAGAAGGATTAGTAAGAGAAAGACTCTTCCAGAGAACCTACTTACTCCTTAGTACATTAGGAACAGTTTTAGGAGCTCATAAACGGTTTTAGGGCCCCTCCAAAATGTTTTCCTTAATTCTAAAGTCAGAAAGCCATAATGTTCTGCTCTTCCTCCATTGAACCCCAATAAAACTAGTGTGGAAGCAAATCCAGGTTGGTGGACTGATTCAGTGATGGGGATAGCAGAGATCACCCATCTGACCACTTCTGTATCCTCTATAGAATATGAGCTTATCTGGCAGCAGTAATGGTTGGTACCTAGGCAGAGATTAAACACACTAAAAACCAAAAAATATATGATAGACACTTCTGAGAATAGAGTAGTGAGCAGAATAGAGAAATATAGAATCTGATTAGGGTTGGGTGAACATGAATATGCACAGCAATACCTTTTTGTTGGTCTGTGTGATTTACTCTTTCCCCCACTCCACTAAAATAGGTGGCTCACTTCATGAAGTCTCTGAATGGTGCTAGTTGGTTGCCACTTAAGAGGAAAAAGGACAAAAAGAAATCTCTTGCTCTTTTCCTTGGCCTTGGTGTGTCTTTCTCTCTCACCCATATATACATATATCTCCCTAAGCAAAAGGGATTTTTACTTTAAACTTCAGGATAATTTGAAGCTTTTGTAGTAAGCATTTCTCAAACAGGTAAAAAGGAGTAATTATGGCTCTACTCTTGGTTTACAAAATTATAAAAGTCATGGGCTCGGGAAAGTAGGGCAAAATTCTAGATATTCACAGCTGTGCAACCTTGGACAAGATGCTTAATCTCTCTGAGCCTTTATTTTTCTCATCTGCAAAAATAATATCTAACTTATAATGATTTTGATAAAGGTTTATTAAAATGATACACAGCAGTTTTGAACAGTTTTGGTATATAATTATTAATTGAAGGACAAACTCATCAATGAAGGGTATTAGCAATAATTAAACCAAAATCAAATCATATATTGCCAAAAATTTTTAATGTGATTTCAAAAGTGACCAGGAAGATGCATATAATAAGACTTCAAAAACATAATATCCTTGGGAAATCATTCATTCATTTTTTCATGCTATT
Source organism: Herpailurus yagouaroundi (assembly GCF_014898765.1). Lineage (NCBI taxonomy): Eukaryota > Metazoa > Chordata > Mammalia > Carnivora > Felidae > Herpailurus > Herpailurus yagouaroundi. The sequence continues at coordinate 66,327,850 of NW_024412400.1, read as the reverse complement.
ATCCATTTACATATTATATAAATATTTATTTAACATGTACTTCCTGAGTACCAGGATGCAGTGGTGAAAACAGCCTTCTGAAGCCATTCAATACATCTGGCCTTTTTTGATTTGACATTGAGTTAAACTCCACATGACTCTTAAAGTTTCATATGCAGAGAATGGGTAATCAACCCAGCTTCAGTTCTCAACTCTGCCCTTCCTTTAGGGAACTATTTTGGTTATTTTGATGGCAGATAACTGCTAACTCACAATGACTTTTCTACATGACTTCTTTTCATCTCTACTATCATCTGCCATTTGCCTGATATTTCTTTAAAATTAACTTTTCTGACAGGGGAAATTATCTAACTTTTTAGAGTCCTGGTTTTCTCATTTGTAAAACGGGGACCCTGGGTTTTGGGGTTTGGGTTTTTTTTTCTTTTTTTTCTTTCTTTTTTTTTGGAATCCAATGAGATAATATAGTTGACCCTGAAACAACATGGGTTTGAAATATGTGAGTCCACTTACACATGGATTTTTTTTTATCAATACAGTACAGTACTATAAATGTATTTTCCCTTTCTTATGACTTCTTAATGCCTTTTTCTTTTCTTTACTTTATTTTAAAAATACAATATATAATACATATAACATGAAAAATATGTGTTAATCAATTGTATGTTATAGGCAAGGCTTTCAGTCAACAGAGTATTTTTTTTCAGTATCTCATTTTATCTCTAATAATGGCTATTTAACTAAGACTCCTTTTTATTATTTTTCTGAGGGTTTTCTTGAAGATTTATAGGTTTAGCACAATTTACCTTCAAGTAATATAATATTTCACATATAAGAGTCTTACAACAATATATTACCATTTCCCTCTCCTGCCCTTTGTGCTGTTGTTTTTATACATTTTAGCTTTATCTATATTTTGAAGACGAAGATAAATTACTTGTACTTTTGCTTTAAATAGTCAATACCAATATTAAAAAGAGAAAATAAAATATTTTTTATTCCCTGTGTACATCCCAGTTTTCTTCTTGTATTACAAAGACTTGCCTTTGACATTTCTTGTAGTGTAAGTATGTTGGCAATAATTCTCCTGATACTGTGTTTTCCTGAAAAAATTTCTTAACTTTGGTTTTGAAATATGTTTTCTCTGGATATAAAATTCTAGGTGCCCCCCACCCACCCACAAACACACACTGCTTCAGCACTTTAACAATGTTAGTTCTTTGTTTTCTGCTTTGCGCAGTTTCTGAAGAAAAGTGCAGTAATTCTCATCTTTGGTCTTATACATTTGATATACCTTTTGTTTACCTGGGTGTTGTGTTATTTTCTTTACTGTTAGTGGTTATCAATTTGATTATCTGTTCTGGCATGAAATTTGTGTGTGTGTTCAAAGAATATCTTGGAAACTCAGTTTATAGTTTTCACTTTCCTTTTTTTTTTTTCACCTTCTTTCAGATATAATTTCCTCAAATATTTTTTCCTTCATCACACCTCTCTTTCTTCTGGGATTTTAATTAAATATGTGTTATATCACTTGATGTTTCCCCCATGAGTCACTGAGGTTCTGATCACTTCTTTTGCAGTCCTTATTTTCTTCTGCTTCATTTTGGATTGATCCTATTATTGTATCTTCAAGTTCACTGATATCTTCTGCAACATCTAATTTGCTTCTAATTACTTCTAATAAAATTGCCATCTTTACTATGCTGAACCTTCTAATTTATGAATACTATATATTTTTCTACCTAGGTTTTTGATTACTTTAATCAAAATTTTGTAATTTTCAGCATACAGGTCTTTCTAGATATTTTATTACATATATATACCTAAGTATATCATTTTGGGGGAATAGTGTAAAGAGTGTTTTTAAGATTGGTTTCCTTTTGTTCATTGCTAGGAAATAGTATTATTGATTTTTTCATGTTGACTTTGTATTTGTGTCATTAGAAACTCATTTATTACTTCTAAGAATTGTGTTTTGTTTTGTTTTCCCACCCTTGGGATTCTATAGACAGACAAGCATGTTATTTGTGAATAGGGAGACTTTATTTCTTCTTTTCCAATCCATATACTATTTATTTGTTTTTCTTTCCTTGTTGCACTGGCTGAGACTTCTTCTATAATGCTAAGCAAAAGTGCTAAGAGTGGATATCCTCAACTTATTCTTTAAGGGAAGAAGCATTAAGAGATTGTAAAAGAAGAGCATTCAGTGTTTCACCATTAAGTATTTTGTTAGCTTTAGCTTTTTTGGACATGGCTTTTATGAAATTTCTCAAGTGTATTTCCATTCCTAGTTTTCTAAAAGTGTCAGTCATAAAGAGTTGATTTTGTTAAATAATTTTTCTCCATCAATTGATATGATCATGTAATTTCTCAATATAGTACATTATCTTGATTGATTTTCATTGAAAGCCATCCTTACATTCACAAGGTAAAAAGCCATTCAGCTTGGTGTGATTCTGTTTTTTGTTTTGTTTTGTTTTTTACCTGATGTGATTCTTTGAGAGAGAATTTGTGCTTTATTTTAACCAGTGACCCAGAATGCCATAGTATGGCATCTTTTAATGTTAATTTTGCAGGATAGCATTGCCTGTGCCAGAATATGTACAAATATTAGGTAAAGAGTATAATGTTGAACAACAAACCTGCATACAAGTTGGCCTTCAGTTACCATTTTTTAAAATAAATGTTTTTGGTTTTGATTTTGTTTTCGCTTAGACCCTAAGCCAAGATAGAGAATTCACCTGTCTTCTTACTTTGTTGGTGAGTTAGATTTCGTTAGTCTATTCTTTTACTAAGGACAAAACTTATTGAAAATTTCACTTTATTTTTCTTTTATTTTTTTTAACATTTATCTTTTTGAGAGACAGAACGAGACATAGAATTAGTGGGGGAGGGACCGAGGGGAAGGGGGAGACACAGAATCCAAAGCAGGCTCCAGGCTATGAGCTGTCAGCACAGAGCCCTACACAGGGCTCTAACTCATGGACCACTACATCTTGACCTGAGCCAAAGTCGGATGCTTAACCAACTGAGCCACCCAGGCACCCCTGAAAATTTCACTTTAAAGATTCAGTTCTAATTCTCACATTACATGGATAAAGGACTTGTCTCCTGTTTGTGCATAGTTAACAAAATGCAGATCTCTTATTTTAGAAGCTACAAAATTGCCCCAGGAGTTTTGCAGCTCTAAGATCGATTTATTCCTCTGGATTTCAGCTATTTTGGGTTTTTAAAAATATTTTGTTCATTCTTTAATTTCTTGAATTCTTAGATTGTTGATGGTTTTATTTTATTTGGTTTTATTTTATGTTATTTGTTTTTAACTGGGAGACTTTCAGGATATTTAATAGCTATACAGAGCCAAAAATAAGAGTCTATATCACTTTCATTTTCATTAAAAAAACAATAAACCTGATTTATTTATTATTCATGTTCGGGGTTCCATGCACTGGTGTGTCATTACTGTCTTGCCTACTATTTTATTTTTTTTGTTGTTTTTGTTTACTATTTTTTAAAATAGTCAGTGGAAACTTGCAGATATGTATGGCCAAAGCAAATTCTTATAGCAATGCAAAGATAGAACGACAATGCATGATCATGGCTAACCAGCACAGATAATACAAGGTCAAATCAAATGTGGGTGGGTCTTGTTTCATTATTTTTTTTTTAAATTTTTTTCAATGTTTACTTTTGAGAGAGACAGAGCCCGAGTGGGGAAGGGCAGAGACAGAAATCTGAAGCAGGATCCAGGCTCTGAGGTGGCCAGAAATAGCTCCCCCACTCAGCCCTCAGGAATTGTGAGATCATGACCTGAGGCAAAGTTGGACACGTAACTGACTGAGCCACCCAGGTGCCCCAAGGGTGGTTCTTGTTTTAAACAACCGGTTATTAAAACCAAAAAAATAAAAACAAAAATGGAAAATAACAACAAAAAAAAGTCTTAACCAAAGACTATTAATACAATGAAGAATTTAGGAGAAACCACAAGAGATTCCTGAAACCTCATGATGCTCCCTTTTGGTTTAGAAATGCCCATCGGGACCTGGCAATTCTTCTGAATCTGACCTTTCTGTACCTCTTCATTTCTCTGAGATGTATGCTTGTTTTCTATCTCACGTCATTTCCTCAGGGTTCTGCTGTGTGTTAATGAGTTTTAATAAGATGGAAAAATTCATGCTATTGTGTTTGGGTAGCAAATGATTTACCCAGGAAATATAATGCCTTAACCTAATTGAAATGGTTGTCTCTACAAAGCCCTCAGGGGACAATGCTAATTGTAAGATTTTCAGACATTGTGTCAGCTTCTTGGGAATCCTTTTTTGATTGTGAGGGAATTTGGCATCCTTCAAGTTTTACTATCACTGAATGGAAGATCGAGTTATGCTTCTACTCTGTAGCCTAAGCATCCAGTTGATTTATAACATTTTTATGAAAGTGAAGAAAAATTTATGATACACAATGTAATTTAAAATTTTTTAATTTGTGTCATGTGGACTACAAGAATGTGAAAAGAAAATAGTTAAAACTCGACTGGAGAGACTTTTATTAAAACTTCATTTAATATTTATATTTTATTAAAACTGCCTTACACATTAAGACAAATTCTTTAATTTTAATTTAGGAAGTATCTTTTTGTTTCTTTTGCATTTTTAAATTATTGATTAAAATATTTGAATAAGTGACACATTTATATGGTTCAAAATCAAAAATGAGAATTACTACTATATTTTGTAATCAGATATTCTAACCAAGGAAAAATAGCTTTTATCCAATAATTTAGAAGTCATATTAGGAAAACTTGAAACTTCTTACACATAGAAGTATCCAGAAAAACAAAAACAAAATTAATAAATTCTCTGCCTTAAATTTTGAACTTTGAACAATGTCAGACTGAGTGACTAAAATTTTTTGTGCACAAATACACAGATATCCAGCTGATACCTGCATAAGAATGCCTTAGGAAAAAATTAAAAATTATTGCTAAAACCTAAACTGCTCACAAAGAAAAGAGATCTCTAACAGATAGATACACTTGGGCTGTTCCAGAAGAGAGAGTTTTCCTCCTTTGGCTAAAGATTTTCACCAATTACACATTACAGAGGTATGCGTTTATTATATATTACACATTTTTTATTACATGTTTATTACACATTACACATATTTATTACCAATTACACATTACAGAGGTATATGTTTATTATATATAACGTATATATACGCGTTTATTATATATGTATGTTTATGTACATATAAATATATATCTATGTGTGTATATATATATATGTATGTGTGTGTGTGTGTATACACACACACACACATACATATATATTTAAAGTTAGAGAAAAAATGACCTATTTTGATACTTGGACTTGTGGCCCTTACCTGACTGTTACAAGCCCAAGATAGAATTTTCAGTTAAACAGCACCCTTTCCAGAAGGTGCTCTATTAAGACACATTTTATAAATCATAAGCTGTTACATTATTTGCACCATGATGTTAATGCTTATAAAATGCAGTAAAACACAAAGCATCCATCAATAGCTTACATTTCCATATAAAGAGGGCAATAGAGAAGATCGTAGAATCATAAAACCTTAGAGCTGCAAGGAACCTAACAACAACAGCTAAATTTAAATAACACTAATTATGTGACAGACACTGTTCTATATACTTCAAATATATTGATTTATTTGATCCTGATAACAACACTATAAGATGGGTACTATTATTATTCCTGTTAAGTAGAGATGCAAACTGAAACAAAGTTTAAGTGAATTACCCAAGGTCACATAGCTTAACAGTTTATGAGTTGAGATTTGAAACTGGCTCCATAATCTGTGTTCATGACCATTATAATTCTAAAGATCATTTCCAAGTAAATGAAAGTAGACAGTATTACAATGGGGGTAAAAATGTTGGGTTGGAATACATTACAAAATTTATGACCAATGGAAAGAATTTGTTACCTATATTATTAGTTTTTTTATTATTGCAATGTGAGTGGATTTAAGAAAAATGAATTTCGCTGTCCTTCTTGATTACTCTAAGCAATTATATACTTTCCTTTATCTAAAAGGAAAAAAAAAACCTACAAAAGTCTATTAACCCACTATGGATAATAGGGCTCATTTTTTTATGGAAATATAAAGGCTTGAGCCTGCCACTCTTAATCCTCAATGAATGTTTAAAACTTAAGACTATTTTCACTTAATACAAAATGATTTTATTAGAAATAATTGAACTAATTATTCCCAAATTGATCTATGCTTCCCACTGCTTGAGATTTCTAACTTTTTCTTTTGAGCTTTCAATGTTTCAAATGCTTTAAGACTTTTGTAAAAAGATGTTTTTAAAAATACATGCTGTCAAAGTGTTACTAGTTTCTATAAAACTCAGTTACATCAGACAGTGTACATATTAAAATGTTGAGTGACTCATCTTAGATTCCCTATGTTGCTTGTATGACCTACCCAGAGTCAAATGGTTTTAGAGAAGAAGAGATTGTCAGTACTTTTAGTAAGATGACCTTGGATGAATATGTGAACTAAATTCTGGTTTTTTTTAATTTATTCTAATTTAAAGAACATTTTTCTCTCTCTCCATTTTCAACTTGCATGGTCTCTGGGGGACTAACTGATGTTAAAATCTCAAAAAAAAAAAAAAAAGAAAGAAAGAAAAGAAAGGTCTCAACCACTCTCACATAGATCCTACCTAGAATTCTGGAAATATAAAACAAGAATTGGAAGTTCATTTCTGAAATTAAACAAATGACAGGGCACCTGGGTGGCTCTGTCATTTGAGCGTCCAACTTCAGCTCAGGTCATTTTCTTGCAGTTCATGAATTCGAGCCCTGCATCAGGCTTGCTACTCTCAGTGTATAGCCTGCTTCGGATCTTCTGTACCCCTCTCTCTCTGTCCGTGGCCCGCTTGCACTCTCTCTCTCTCAAAAATAAATAAAACATTAAAAGATATTAGACAAATTGGAGAGTTTCTTTCTAAATAAGATTGTTATTTCTTTAAGTATTGTTTTAAAGTGCTTGGTAAATTCTAGTCAGCCTCTTATTTTGAAAGTAAGAACTTTTGTGATATTCAAGGACAAAAACTGCTATTTTATAATTTACAATGTGTCTATAAACATGAAATTTCCTCATATTGGTCTATATGCATGAATCCTAGGAGCCATCTGCGGCATTCTCTTACTTGCCCCCCTAAATACCCAGGAATTGAAGGTAATCTGCTGCAAAACCACCTGTGAGTGTGCTGTGCCTCAGGAAGCAGCTGGCGGCTGGGTGCTTCTGGCCATTGTGCACGGCAGGCGCTAGCCCACAAAAAAGCTCCGAGTACTGCTATAGGAGCATGGTTTTGGAGAAGACCACACATACTTCAAGAACCCACAGAGTGAGTAAGCATGAGAATATTGCCATCTCAAAATAATACAAACACATAAACAGCCATAACATAGAGATAGGCAAAAATGTGTCTAATGCTTCTTAATTAAATATATATAGATAAAAAAGAGAGAAATGATTGCAGAGAGAAAAGGCTATGTGAGGATACAGTGAGAAGGCAGAGAGAGGAGAAATCCAAGGAGACAGACCTTCTGAGACTCCAAAACTGCCAACACCTTGATCTGAGCCTTCTTGTATTGTGAGAAAATAAATTTCTCTTATAAGCCACTCAGTTTGTGATATTTGTCATGGCAGCCCTAGGTGACTAATGCAATCTTACAATATGGTCAAGAAAGCGATAAAATGAATGTTATTAATGAGCACCCACTATGTGCATTGGCCCTAATTCTAGGTTTATTTAAGCTAACTCCTGCCTGTAGATGGTCCTCAAAATAGTTGAACTGCTTTTGTCTATGTATGATGTCTCTTTGACTTTCCCCAAATCTTCCATTATATTAGTAATAATCAAAACCTGTGTAGTTTTTGTATTTTTTGTGACAGATTCCAAGCCCTTGACTACAATCAACAAGTTTATTAGCAATTATCGTGAATATCAAGAAAAAGTATAAGCATTCACATTAATACCACAAATGTTAGCACAAACCATACATTCAGAGAAAACTTTACTGTCAACAAGGATGGCAAACTCATTAACTAATATACTAAAAGTACAGCTAACATTAAGATACTGTTTTGTAGTTGTATTTTCTAATCTGTTTACATTTGTCTTGAGTGTTTTCATAGCTCAGGGTATTTAAAGAAAAAATTATTTAGAATCATTTAAGGTAACAAAATATCACAAGAGAGACATGAGGTTCAATACTTTAAGTATGAAACTTATCCTTTTTTATCATTTAAAAATTTTGTATATTCACAGAACCATGTTGGACAAAGATAACAACCTTGATTTGTAATGATTTTATGGGTTTAGATGATCAGTTTAATTATATTCAATTTCAACCAGCAGAAGAGAATAAAAATTATCCAAAATAAATTTTAATACATAAAGGGAACAGTGTTCAAATTGACTTATTACATAAATGGACCTAAAATATCATATTATTTTTGGATCAGGACAACATACCAATTAGTTTGTGTCCTTGCTGAAATCACTTGACCACCCACAATCTTAATTTCCTCAAATGTGAAAACAGTGAGGTACTACCAAAGGGTTACTGTGGAGAATCAGTGCAGAAATAGCCTCCAATTTGTTTCAGCCCCCAGTATCCATGTCCTTGGGTAGCTTTTCCCACATTGGCTCTGAGTATAACCATGTACTTTGCTTTGGCCGGTGGGACAATAGCAATTGTGATACAAGTAGATTTGAACAGCGCTTGCCCATTTGGACTTGTCCCCTCTTACTGGGCTTAGAACCCTGACATGTGAACAAGACCAGCTTGTTCAAGAGACATGTCAGCAACCATCCACATGGTCTCAGACTAACTTGCTAACTGCAAGCACAAGGGTGAGCCCAAATGAGTCCAACAGAATTCTGAGTTAAATAAATGAATGTTGTGAAACCATTAAGTTTTGAGTAGTTTATTACACTGATAGGGAATGATACAGTTTTCTAAAGTCTTCTTTAGCGCTGAATGCTATGATTCTTCCATTTCATGTTATAGAATTGCAAAAGCATTCTTTGAAGATAGAGAACCTGTCCAAATGTTTTTATTTGAACAAAATTCTGAGCCTCAGTTTTCTACTCACATATACATAGGCAGGCCTTCCACCTGGTTGGCCAGGAACAGTCTTAGTTTCCCCTCGTTGTCTTAATGTAATTGTTAATAGCGTGTGTGGTCTCAAAAATATTTCAGTTAAGGGGCGCCTGGGTGGCTCAGTCGGTTAAACATCTGACTTTGGCTCAGGTCATGATCTTACTGTTCATGGATTCGAGCCTCATGATGGGCTCTGTGCTGACAGCTCAGAGCCTGGAGCCTGCTTCAAATTCTGTGTCTCCCTCTCTCTCTGCCCCTCCCCTGCTTGCACTCTGTATCTCTCTGTCTCAAAAATAAACGTTAAAAAAAATTTTTTTTTTTAATATTTCAGTTAAGTCAATAAACTACATGGTAATCTTAAGATATATTTCCTAGGTTTGGAGTCAGGAAAAATGAGATTAAAAATAATGGTGATTATTATCATCAGTTTTTAATAAGCAATTCATAACTTTATTGGGACCAAATATGCAAAGCTCTATTGCAGGAGTTATGAAGATATAAAGATTAAAAAACATGGTCCATGGCTTCAGACATTTACAACCTACTAGTGTTTGGGACAGAATTGTGTACCACAAAATTGATATGTTGAAGTCAATGAAACAGTGTTTAGAGAGGGGATCTTTGGGAAATAATTAGGTTTAGACACTTTCATGAAGTGAACCCCTAATGATGAGATTAGTATTTTTATTTTTTTATTTTTTAAAGTTTATTTTATTGAGAGAGAGAGAGAATTTGTGATTGTGAGCAGGGTAGGGAGGGGGGCCAGGCAGAGGGAAGAGAATCTCAGCCAGGCTCTACACTGTCAGTGCCAGGCTGAGGCAGGGCTCAGTCCCAGGAACCAGGAAATCTTGACCTGAGCTGAAACCAAGAGACAGACACTTAACCCACTGAGCCACCCAGGCACTCCAGGATTAGTATTTTTATAAGAAGAGATACCCAACAGCTTGCTTTGTCTCTCCCTGCCATCTGAAAACATGGAGAAGCTGGTCATTTACAAGCCAGGAAGAAGGCTCTTACCAGAAACCAATCATGCTCATGCCTTCATCTTGATTCACAGCTTCCAGAACTATGAGAAGATAAATTTCTGTTGTTGAAGACAACCAGTCTATGGTATTTTGTTATGGCAGCCTAGGCTATGATGACCATATAATTCCTCTAGAGTACATAAATTTCAGAAAGTCAAACAACCAGTAGGCATGAAATAACTTGTATAGTGAATCTGTACATGAAAACTTATTTATGTACTATGTAAATATAGTAGTTGAGAGGATGATTTTGAAGCCAAGTTGCTTCTGGTCAACTTTTACATGAACATTGTGACTTTCAGTAAAATACTTAGCCCTCTGTACCTCAGGTTTTTCATCTTGAAAATTCACCATATTTTCAGAGAACTAATTTTGTGTATACTATCATATATATATATATATATATATATATATATATATATATATATATAATATTTAG